>NW_026863049.1:0-338712 GCF_026571515.1 Ruditapes philippinarum
TGACATTGCCCTTATACAACTTTTAGAATGGGTTAGACAATATGTATTACATTTTTATAGATCAATAATTGGATAGACAAAATATTTGTTTTCGCTTTAAACGACAGCTCTTTATTTGTGCAATTTCTGCATAAGAATACTACATTTATATTATAACAGAAGTTTACCCGTATTAAGAACGACACAAAGTATAAAACGGAAAAAAATAATCAAAATATTACGAAACGTATTTACAACCCAAATGATTGCTTCTAATAAAGTGCATACTTTCACATTTAAGCTATCTGAAATATAAATCATTCTTTTGATTTCCTTTATTTATTTGTACACTTTATCTTAATAGCAAACTTTGTTTTGTTTTTTTTATGAATAATCTACTCTTAGAGAGTAAAATGTTTTGTTCCTTTTTGATAATGTGTTGCGGTTTAAGAAATAACGATAAACAACATTTATATGATTCACATCTTATCCATTATATTGTACATTTATCAAATAAATTATCACTCTAACAAACCGTTTGGCTTGTATGACATTAAAATAATGAAACGTTCTATATTGATAAAATACAGACGCGTTTTAACGATTTCTTAAAGAGCATGTTTTACCATATTTGGTTAGAAATAGATAAATATAAACCATTAGAGGGAATAGGAAATATTGTCGAAATTTAAGGGAATAAATACTTATATGTATATCCCCTTGTAAATGGGTATAAAGGATTAACGAATGCAAAAACAAAAACAGTTTATTGCATTCTATCAAATAAAATGAGATAAAGACTTCAATGAAATATTGTTTCATAATGTTTACTTAGAATAATAATTAACATATGTATTTCTATTGTGGCCTAAAACGTGCAAGTTCTTATTTATTGAGCACCCGTAAAAAATGAATACAAGATTTTGTAAAACACAAGATTGTTGGAAATGATTGAAGTTAATTTGTTAATATTTGATGTTAATATTTGCTATATTATATACACCATCTTATACGAAACATACATATGTGGCTTTTTGGCGTAATATTGCTTTTTTCAGATAAGCAAAATAATGAAACCATGACATTTTACAGTGGTATTGTAAAATGTTTTCCTCTAAACGCAACTTTGTTCCTATTAATTTCAAAGAACGTGAATTAGAGAATAAAGATCAAAATGCGAAGGACACTTCAATGCAATCAACATCATTATTCTTTATCTGCAAAAATATGCGTTTTGTAAGTTTTGAACAAGGATTTAATTGCACATTATTAATGAGACTGACATGCTAGTGTTATTTGATACGGTAACTGAAATAGTTATGGAATTATCTATTTATTATGGAATCTAACAGAGTATAAACAACAAATACGAGTATCTATAGTTACTGTATATAATGATAAAGAATCAAGCATAAAGACGAACTTAGAAATATACGTATTACATATTTGTATTAATGATGTAATTAAATCTGACTTATGATCTTATTTCAGACCAGACAATAATACCTTGTAAAATATTATACTATTGGGAATACGTGAGATGTTTTTTCTGATTTATTTTATTACTTAGCATTATAACTTAGCATTTTCTTTACACTTAAAGCTCATTTACCATGTCATACTCGATGCTTTACTTTATATCACAGAAATGATGCTGCAACAACGGCATCTTTAATTGAATATATTCATATCTATATCCTAATCTCATTTCTATATATATACTTAAGAAGGTTTTTTATGTTCATACAATATTTACAGGCGTCTGGCATATAATCTGTTCAAATACAAGGTTTAATTTGCTTATCTCAGTTTTTGCCCTTGTGAAAGATTAAATTTGTTTTCAAGTCTTATCTGCAAAGACAAGACATTGGTTACTTTAAACAAGTATATCCCAGACAAAAGTGACATATTCTGTTATCTCTATTACTTTATGTATATGTCAGCATACTTATTGACTTGGTGTTTGCCAAGCTGATTGCTTTTTAGATTTTTCAATTTATTTTTTCTTGAATCGGTGAATATATAATACTATATTGTAATTTAAGGGTCCGTGGGATGTTTTAACGGAATAAGTCTGAATTTTTGACGATTCATTTTGGATTTTACGTTTTATGAATTGAACAGTCACAATTATGCAAATGGTTAATTCGATAATACATGTAATTTGCATATCGTTTTTGATGAAACGGTCTGATACAGGTACTGACGAAACGATACGGTGCTATACTGATACTGTTACTATCAGCTTACTACATTAAACTCTTTACTGCGAGTAATCAATGATAATGTAAGCCAGTTACGAAACTATATCTGTTATCTTACTAGGTTTGTTTTATGCCGAACAGTATGACATTACTAATTTCCTTGATTTTATGTGTTTACGATGTTGTTTTTACAGTATGTAGACATGTGAAATTAAAATGTAAATGTATTTGTTTTTTTTTTACCAAAAAACATGATAACATTCGTGTGAAACAGATAAAATGGTGCAAAAATGTAATGTGTTTGTTTTTTGTTGTTTCTTACAGCGCAAACACAATATAGGTCATATGGCACCGAAACAGGAAAGATGCCTTTGGCTTTACTCGGGTGTTACAAACTTAAACAACACCTGGCTTCAAAACCATTTCACCTGCTGCAGCTAAGAAATGCAAAGACTCCAAAAATTTGAATATATTTAGTCGCCTCCTCGTACGATCACGCAGGGTTATGATTACGGTAGCTGAAACCCTGATACCTCAATCCATTGACAGGGATTCAGGACATAGCAGGCTGCTCATAATCTGCATTAAAGATTAAAAAATATACGACAGTTGTTAATCAGAAACTTTCAAAACGTTTCCTATTCTGTATATGTAATTTATTGAGATGCTGAGATTCTTATGTTACTATATATTGTTAAAATCAGACTCAAATAACATAACTTTTTCAATAACTCAGTTACTTTGCAATTTACAATGATATACTGGACTTTCCGACATCAAGAAAACATAACTTGTTAACAATGGTTACCATTTAATTTCACATAAATTTATTTTTTTGTGGTGTTTTTATATCATCTTAATTGTGACATGTAATTGCCGTTCTATGAAATGCGGAGTATGATCTACACTTATCCGCTAAGTAAACTTTGTAAATTTTGTTAAAAAAGAGACACACTATAACGGTGTACTTCCACACATTTTGGTCATAACAAATATCATCTCTAGAATTACGTAACCATTAATGTAAAAGATCAGTCGTAAAATAAATTGCCTGACAAGATAATAACTGCCAATATAAAATACAGAAACATCTTTTACAAACATTAAGTGTATATTCATTGACAAGGAAACAATACAAAATGAGAAATAAATTATAGCACTTTTTCATAGATACAATAATATTTGATTCTAAATAATTTTGAAAATAAACATATTTCCTTTTAATTTCTTAAAGTCACCATTGATAAAGTAAATTCGGCAAATTTATTATAGTTCATAGGCACTATCTCTTCAATCTGGTCAAACTGAACTGACAAACAATTTTATTTGAAGACGTTCGGTGTTCTTGGTGTATTATAGAATGGACATTACTGTGTAGTGTTTCTAACATTACATTGTCAGTATATACATAGTTTGGATACTTTAGGTCAAATCAACTCTAGAGTTTATAATTTAACGGATACAGGAAATGAAAATTTCTGGAACACGTCTTATACAGGTCCATTTCGGTTTTATCATTTAATAATGATAACTTTTAATAAAATGTACTTAATTTCAAAATGTCAGTTTGCCTTAGATCTTAACTGCTTAATGCGCATCATACCAGCCCATGATAAACTAGAGTTACAATATATACTATAAAACTTTTAGAGACGAGTTTGTTTCTTATATAGTATTGCGTGTTAGGTGTTCAGCCTAAATTTCTTTAAAATTGAAAATTTCTTTTTGGGAACATTGAAAATACTGCAAGCTCGGTATGATGGATGATTGTTGTAATTGCACCTCCAGCACGCACTGATTTCCACAGAATTCAACATTTAAACATGAAAAGATCGGAGTTTTAAACTTTGAAACATCTGCAGATGTTATCATACATGTGCAACACTTCCGTATTATAATTATCAAACAATGTTGCTCAGTACAACAATATATAATAATATTTATTGTTATTTAAATTCTATCATGTACTTGTGGTGATTTCTTTAATTTGAGACACTTACCAGGACCTAGTGCATATACCGTACGTCGTAGAACTTTGTCAGTAACTTACGACAACCATTAGTTGAGATATCACTGAACGACCTACAATCTTTGAAAAGAAAGACAACTGCAAATCAAAATACATTCAGAGCTGCTCTCTTGTGTAATATTCTTGTTGAACAAATCAAATGTGTGACAAATTACTAAAACGGAAATAAGTAAGCCGAGAAAAATATATGGAGGGCAGCACAATTACTAAGATTACTTAGAGACTAAGTGTCCGCTCCAGGGATTTAATCAAACAGACAGTACCTCTTCCGAGTTAATGATTTGTGTGAACAAGTACATGTAATACTTCTTCCGCCAGTGTTTGAAAAGCGTTATGTTTTGCAGGTTCAGCTATTTGCAAAACAATAGTTTAGATACATATCGTTTCTTACACAAAATGTTAATGTTAAAATGTATTATCGTCGTGAGAACAATTTAATACTTGAAAGAGTTTAATTTACGGTGCAATTTTTGTTTTGATAAGGAGGATAATGTTTACTAAAATATCTTTAATTGTTTTATGTACAGTTATTGTAGTCAGTGTATATAAAAAGGAATGCAATTTCGTAAACAACACAATTTTTGTGCCAACCGTTTAAACATTATTTGTCAGTTTTACAGTAATATAAGTCACATAGCTTTAACCCGAGAGAAATGGCCTCACGAAGTACACATAGCAGGGTCTTTTTAAGGATCGGCGTTCTGTTCTTTCTAGCTGTTAAAGAAACTAAATGAGAATCATTTTTTGTCCTTTCGAAATCGTTATAAAATTATGAAATCGAACTAAATAATTGAAACTTGGATTCTATAAATTCGCAAAGAGGTTATACTGAAGCATAGAAACACTTTAAGGAAACTGCTATCAGAAATATAATTTGTTACATTTCTCTTTATAATAGTTTTTGACATCCATGATCTTTCTTAACACAGTAAACAATTTTTCTTTTTGATATTATTAGTTTGATATCAATAATCGCCTACTGTCAATTGTTATAAACACTTTCCATCTCAATACTGTTTTTTCTTTGATAAAAGCCATGATGGAATACAATTTATACTGATTTCTATCATATCGTAGTTATTATGCCGTATATTAATCAAGAATATAATGGCCTAACAAAAGGGTAGCCTTTTGTGGGATGCAATTTAATGGATACTTAAAGTGACATTATGCTCATATTTTCATAGTCAAGTTGAGCTGAATTAACTTTATATTTCAAAAGATTGACTGTCAAAATGGTGTTTAACCAAAAGTTGATATTGGAAAATGTTTACGATAAAATTATGAATCTGCCTAAAATTTAAAAAGACTGCCCCACTCTTTTTATAAACTAAGCGTTATAGGTAAATTCTAATGGCTATTTACAGAAATTTCGTTTGGATCTGCGAGTTATTTATAATTGTTTATGCAAAATTAATTATTAAATTAAAAGGAATTATGGCAAAATGAAACCTTATTTTGATCTTCACCCGTTCACTCACTATATACCCTTGGATGGGCATAATGTCACTTTAATCTAATTTATTACAAATTTGTTATACACATTTGTTTTCTAATACAACGTTTAATTTGATATTTCATAAAAGACGAAGTTCTATACAGCGTTAAAGAAACGTGACCAATATCAAATCACTTCTTTAGTTAATTATTACGAATTTAGAAATTGCCTGTTTTAGATAATGATTAATTTATGTTCATTTGAAAGGTCATGCTAACGGCACAGCATTCCATTAATAATATCATTTATAATCAAATGAATTTGAATTGACGTCTGAATGGGATTTCAAATTGCATTACAAACTAACTTGAACATTTAATATGTAGATCGTTTGTTGCTTTAGGCTTATTAGAATTATTCAAAAACAGGAGCCAACATTACATAAACCTTGTGGCCGCATATTTTAAAGACAGTTTTGTCTTATTATATTTTATTTATTATTCGTTGAATGTTTCCAATAAACGTGTCATGAAACCTTTACTTCAAGGCAAACACTTTTTGTCCAAATAAATGACAATACTGCGTGACGAAATATAATATTGAATTGTGATAGCAATTCCCTAAATATGACACGTTTCGGGCAATATTATATTATTTTTAATTTGATTGTTTGTTAGGTTTTGAAAATAAAAATTACATTTCAATATGAATGTGTGACCTTTTTACCTTGGCAATGAAATGGTAAAACAATTTGATTAAAGTGCATGCGTTTTTTATGTTTTTGACATACAATATTAAGATGTTGGTATAGAAATGATTACCCTTGAAATTTCCCATGATACACTTTATTTTCCCCGAACCTACAAATATTTCTGTTACTTTCTTATATTGTCTGATAGTTTGTATTGTGTTGAACAATTCTAAACCTATTTCCGTTACATTTTTTGCTTTAAAGAAGTAAAAAAACACAAGCTTTTTTTCTTATTAGAGGGTATCATTTTAGGCGTCTTATCTGTTAAATGCAGGCTTCATAACCTCTAATCCCCTTTAAAATTCCATTTTGTTTAATTCCACCCATTGTTTTTCATTTAGGGCACACGCTTTTTTTAAAATTGGAGACCGTACGACGCTTTTCATGGAATGGCACTACTGTGTCACATTGAAGGTTTCATTATAACCGCCATATGAACACATCTGCGGATGTTTCTATTTTTTTTTATGTTTTAATGTTGAATGCTGCTTAAACCGGTGCTACGGGGCTGGACGGTAGTATGCAAATGACAGTTCCGTCCATATTTCAACATACTTGAGTTAAATTAAGGTACCCACGCATCTTTCATGTTTATCATTACTTTGATAATCAGAGAGAACTTTTAACTGATTTTCTGCTAGAATTGTGCTATGTACATTAAAAAGAATATCGAAATACCTATTTGATCATTTTAATGGTTAATTACATTTGTCCTTAAGTTTATGAATTACATTTAGAGAATATTATGAATAAGACTTTTTTATCTTTAAACTCAATAAATAATTATTAGAATACCTTTTTTTCTGTATTAATCATTTTTTTCATTTACCGTCTATCTAAAATATAAATACGTGTATTATGGTTTATTTTCTCTCGCCCTCATTTTAAATGCTGTTTATCAGAAAAGGCAACACTTCTCATGACCTCTATCACTGGCTAAAGCAGAATTCAACATTCAACAGTAACAAGTTCAGTCCGAACGAGCATAAATTACCAAAATAGCGAAAAACAGAATTCCTATAGAACGACCAAAACGACAAAATTGAAAAATTGCAGGTTCGAGTTAATGGACGGTACTTGAAAATGTAAGTTACCGTTCACGTCCCCTAGAACCGGCTTCAGCAGAACTCAACATAAAGTTTATACAAATATATTTAGTTCGAGTGTGTTTGAAGCAATAAGCTTATTGAAACACTCTCAAATCCGTTCCTTGAACCAACTGGTACTAGGCAATCAATGCAAAGTTTTTTTGCTAAATGAAACAACGGCTTGCCCCTGACAGGGTATACACCTACGCGGTAAACAATCCTTAGATACTAGTCCGACGCGTCAACCACTCGGCCCTGCCGTCACATTTTATCATGGAAGTAATGAAATTTTGAATGTAAGAACAACCGAAGATGTGTTCATACGACGGTTATCATGGAAAGAACATTCAATGTAGTTCGAGTCAATTTGTTTACAGCTTTCATATTAAATAAAGCAGTAAAAAGATGAAAAGCAACAATTTTAAAGTATAAATATAGGTTACTGCAGAAACACTCTTCAATACAAGTATTTAAACATTTTTATTCTAAGATATCTTCCTACAACAAACTGTCTCTAGAATAACTGAGCAGAAAATGTCAAAAGATCAGCCATATAAAAAAACTAAATTACTTAACAAGTAGATAACTGCCTATTATGGAGACCAAAACATCCTTTACAACTATTCTGTATCTGTTTACTGTATCATAGCATCAATATAGACCCAAAGTAACAGCAAAGCTATTATTATCGCACCGTGTGATCGTAAGTCACATTAGTTAACACGTTATAAGGTAGAAATGTATATTACACAAGTCAAAATGATAGTAAGAATATGCAATGAGTTTGCTGTGAAGTAGCAATTATTGGTAGAAATATTTAGATACATGTACTATTTCTTGTATTCGTAATGAACTATATTAGATTGTCTGTGAGCAGTAGAACATTTATTACTTGATAAAAATCAAAATGTCTAAAATTATCTAAAGAACGTTTGCAATAGTACATATAAAACAATCAGACTGTTTACATACATCATTAGTGGGGCTTAATTTTTCACTGTTAACAAAACAGCATTGTTAAGGTGTATTCCATGTTCTTTATCAAATAATATAGTGAGACAATAGTAGTGATATGACAGAATACGTTACAGTCATACTAATTTAACTAATTGTAATTTACTTAATTTATATCATATTTAGCGATCTACTTATCAATTTTTTGGTAACTTGAGTGCTCTGTCATTGCAAATAAAACATTATGACTGAATCGTAACAGGTATTGCGCAATCTCTACATAGGAAACAGTTCTTTCATATATTTTTAATTTCAAAGTTTGAAATGATGCCCATTTATTTTCATGCAAATTATCTCAAAGATATCGTTTCGTCCAAAAAAATTGTCGAATTATCTAAAAGATGAGTAGTGCGTCATAAGTACAAATATGTTATATCCAAGTTTTATTAGAGACGAAATGTGTTCATGTAGTGATACAGGAAATTGTAAGCCTTAAACACTATTGTTTTGGTGATTTTTTTTTATCTAAAGTTATGCTAGGAAATTATTGAAATAACGGGGACCGTGATAAAAAATATTTTTATTAGGACCAATGTAACAGAAAATATATATTTTCCTTAATAACATTCTATTAAAAGATACCCATTGCAGTTATAAAATTGAAGCATTTTGGTAAAACAACAAATTATATTCAATATATTTAAAGTTGTGTTTGAGATATTTCGTTTATGACATTTTTGCTAAAGGTATAAAAACTTGCTATACGACAAATCTGTACATGATAACCAGACACCTTTGTTATTAATGAGGTGAAAAATAAAACAGAAGACAAGTGAGAATAAAATATCGTATATGATGTTTAAAATTAAACGAGGAACTATATTTTGTTGCATTTCTATTAATTGATATAGAACAGTGATTGCATTGATGTAAGAATTTTCTTCAAATGATCAAGATTGATTAAACATCAAATTATTGAAGATAAATACCCTGCTGAACTTCACCCTGTCTCAATGATCTTTGTTATTGTTGCTTTTAAGTATTTTAAAGTCATATTGTCAATAGATAAAGAAACTTAAACACTGAAGAAATGTGAAGGTACTGTAACTAATATTTCGGTTATTCCTTTTTGTAATCAAATGTTTACGTATCTAAGCAAAACATATTTAGAGCGGATCTCGGCAAACACACGGGCAACTAAAGTTAAAGAATGCCCCGATCCATCTGCCGATTCAATATGATAAATCCTTTTTTAAAGTGGATTTGTCTACAATATACACATTTCAAGAAATCTTTCAAATGTTGATAAGGAATATTGAAACGTATCATTTGGATATTTTGACAAAATATTTCTTGAACAAAATGTTTATCTAGTTCTACATGATTTAATATGCCATATACTCGTATGTTGAATTACTAATATTTTGTTCTAAACATTTTATTCCGCATATAATTTAATTCTTTCTTTGTTATCAAACATGATAGTAAGTACTAAAATAAATATTTATGGCATTGCATACTTTCCATCATATATCGATTCACTTTATATGTTGTTTTTGTTTGCAACTGACATGTAAAAACCATTGACAAAATATAGCATGTTACGCTACATATAATTTTCATATTTTAATTGTATTGTTTGCGTTCTTTTTGCGCAAATGAGTAAACTAGACTAGTGTCAGTGTACTTGACTCTTATAGCTGTCGGTTCAAATGCGGACAGGAATTAATGATACTTTTTGTAAGGAAGCTATCTAGCTACCTAAAAGAACATCGGTAATTCTACTCAGGTTACCGTACGTGCCCGGATGTGTACCAGAGTAATTCCTGCACTAGTAAAGCTGGAAAGTCGATACGTGATCTTACTAACTTGGTGTGACGTTTTAATGTCTTAACATTAATAAGGACTTTGCATGTCCTAATAAGAAGTTGTTTTAAAAGCCTTTTAGGAGAAATAAAATTATTTGGCTTTGGAAGCTGCTCGTTAGGACTGACAAAGTATAAATAAAAATTTTATGTCCTGACTCCTTATAATATTTATATTTCTCATAATTGGGCTTTTAGAACTCCTACTTTAGTCTTAGAGTTACAAAGTTGTAATTAGGTCTGTTTCTCCTTGACATGTGTAAAACGTCCTTAGTAGTTGTAACTGGGAGTAACAAAATTGCAATGAGGTTATATATCTCTCCTATTTAAGAGTATCAAAGTCCTTATTAAGGTTTTTTGTCACTCCTTATTCTAAGTAAAGAAGTCCTTATTATTTAGGCTTTTAAATTACAACAGACGCTTGCGTATCAAAATACTCTGGAAATCGTTGTCATTTTATTATAAATTTTCGATCACGCGACCATTACATACATCGAGGACATTTTGCAAGGAAAGTGACCGTGCAATCACATACACGCATCACAGGATTCCCTTACGAAAATGGGCAAAAAGCTGGCCACCCTTGTATTTAAGGGCAGACTTTAAAAACATGCCTTTTCCTTACTGTTATTGATAAGGAGTCTATTTTTCACATATAATTGGTTATATACACCAATAGAATTATATACAATTTTTTTGTCATTTTAAGTTCGCTATAAAATTTTCAAAAGAGCATATTTAAATTCATTGGAAAAGTTTCACAAATTCTGTACATTGCTTATTAAAAATTATTTCTTACTTTATATGTTATGTTAACCTGCAAAGAACGCATTTAATTTCTATATTCAAAAAGCCTGATACCTATATTAATTAACAGAGTTATTTCCCTTTGTTTTAGAATCACTATTTGTATGATTGAAAACAAATGTATATGAAACGTAGGTAAATAATATTCGCTTGATATATTGTGACTTGTTTATATTTTAGATCTCTTAAAGACTTTAGAATTAGTTATTTAAGGAAGCTAATATAAATATGATTATTGTTTATAAGTAATATATTTGTAGACACTTGTCAAACAAGTTAATCATTAAATTTTTAGACACTCTTTGAGCAAGAATAGTTCTTAGTCAGCCAATCAGAATACAGTAAGGTATGTAGATTGATTTCATTGGTTATCAGAGATCACGTGGTTCTTGCATTAATATAAAAGCAGAGGCGCAGACAGATTTGGAGAGTTGCAGCTGAGACATCGTCTAGGAAGGTCAGAGAAATAAATAAGTATTAATTATCAGCTAATTAATATACTGGGGACTTTGTGCCGTAAATACAACATAATAAGATTGGCCCAGATATTTAGAGCATTGCGTTCTGATATCTTAATATTAAAGCATTGCGCTTTGTGTTCAGGGTTTAATCTTAGTTATATTTTAGTTGTACGGGTCGCTAGTGAGATTAGTGAAAAGCTGAACATATAGAATGTAAAGTAATTCTTATAGGTTGATGTGTAAATTTACCTAGGAATATTGATAAAAAGCTAACCATAGGAGTGATATGGTATTTCCCATTGGTTGTGTTTTAATACAAGGCATTGACTTGATAAAGTAAACTGTTTGAGGAAACTTTGAACTACATGAACTATATTGAAAACATCGTATCTATTGATTCTCATTAGTTTTACTGTTATTTAAATCATTTAAGAATCATTTATTACCAATCATAAGGCAAAGTAGCCTGAGAAAAATTATATATATTATAATAGTCAAAGCTATAATTTTGCATAGTTCAAACGCTACCTAAATTATAAGACAGAAGCTCTGACAAGTTACAGAATTTGGTGGCAGCGGCAGGATATTATCATATTGACAGAATAACACTGTCATTTACCTACGTATAGAGACTATATTATAAAACAAAATATTTACAAAAGTCTATAGAACATGACCGACAATATGGCATAACATGATTTTGAGATAACATCTATTAGAACTAATTTAAACATATTATGAGTATGTTACAGGAACAATTGTTAGAGGTAAAAAGAGAAAATGAGAAAAAGAGAAAATGAAGCTTTAAAATTGAACTTCGAAATTTCTGTTTTAGAACAAGAAATTAATAACTTACAATTATCGTTGGACCAAAATAAAAATGAAACTATAGATTATACAGTTCTAACCTCAACACCAACTACGATAAAACGTAAACTAGCTAAACCGTTAGACGAACGAAGGCGGAAAAGACTTCCACCAAGACCAGAATATTTTGGTGAAAGCAATTTTTCAGAAATAAAAGATAACATATCGCATAACAATTTTTCTCCACCTGTAGACAGATTTGTTACGTATAGACGTAAAAACACCCAACAACCGCCAAAATTAGATATTTCTCAAAAAATATTGTGCATGTCAAACTGAGACAGATACTTTTCAGAACAAATTTCATGACAATGAAAGCCAAACGAACGAAAGATGTAGAACGAAAGATAATTGCAATCAAACTGAAGATTTTCGGCAACATGTTATACAATGTAAGGGAGTTGTGATAAAATGTGAGGATTGTAACAAAACCTTCAAAAAGAGAGTTTATTTACAAGTGCATAAGAAGAAGTTTCATACATTTGTAAACGGACATGACAAAAGTTAATATAGCAGAAACGTTTCAATCTGAAATATGTGTTCAGTGAAAGATAAAACAATTATAGTTATGAAAAATTAATATTGCCTATAAATAGAAGTGAAAATGTTGGTTTCGTTTTATTTTTGTTTTAAAAAAATGAAAATCATGTGGGACGCATGAACCCGAAGGCGTGGGTAATGTGACGAAAATAGCCTGATACCTATATCAATTAACAGAGTTATTTCCCTTTGTTTTAGAAACACTTTTCGTATGATTGAAAACAAACGTATATGAAACGTTGGTAAATAATATTCGCTTGATATATTGTGATTTGTTTATGTTTGAGATCTCTTAAAGACTTTAGAATTAGTTATTTAAGGAAGCTAAACATTTAGACGCTCTTTGAGCAAGAATAGTTCTTAGCCAGCCAATCAGAATACAGTAAGGTATTTAGATTGATTGCATTGCGCTTTGTGTTCAGGGTTTAATCTTAGTTATATTTCAGTTGTACGGGTCGCTAGTGAGATAAGTGAAAAGCTGAACATATAGAATGTAAAGTAATTCTTATAGGCTGATGTGTAAATTTATAAAAAGCTAACCATAGGAGTGAAATAGTATTTCCCATTGGTTGTGTTATAAATAGAAGACATTGACTTTATAAAGTAAACTGTTTGAGCTATATTGAAATATCGTATCTTTATTAATTCCTATTAATTTTATTGTTATTTAAATCATTTAAGAATCATTTATTACCAATCATAAGGCAAAGTAGCCTGAGAAAAATTATATATATTATAATAGTCAAAGCTATAATTTTACATAGTTCAAACGCTACCTAAATTATAAGACAGAAGCTCGGACACGTTACACTGGTAAGATTTTAAATATTTGCAAGCCTAATCTATACCTTCTGAATTTGTAAAACGAACTTTTCAAGCTTCTTTTGGACTGACTGTCAATCTTGTCCTGTTCTGAGTTTGCGTCCTTTAAACGTTACCTTGCTTTGATCTTTGTTCTCATTATATAAGGTTGTTTCTATTCTATATTCTGTAACATGAAATGCAGCTGAACAAGCTTTATTTTTTAGATATGAAGAAGATGGCAAGGTTGGATGCATCATTAATTATTTAGATTTGCAAACCTAAGTAAATACGATTTCTACTATTAATTCATTGTTCTATCAGACAACAAGGCAGAACAGCATAGATCTTATAATTCAGGCAGTTATTTGAGCTTTACCTGCTACTATTAAACAAAGAATTTATAATATATAGAGAATACCATGCTAGTGTCTGATATTATAAAATTTATCAGGCAAGGCTAAGAAAAAAAATGAAGGGCGAGGCTCTGCCGAGCTCTTCATTTTTTTTCGTGCCGAGCCTGATAAATTTTATAATATCAGACACTTGTTTGGTATTCTATTTATCATGTTGTCAATTTCAATTGTTGTTTGATTTTTTTATTATTTTAATTGAAGCAAAACCCTATCCAGAACCTCTCGTGTTCAGACGGCGCGCAATAATATGTGAAATGTCAAATCAAAAAGAAATAGTCCCGAATGTTTAAGTTAATTGTAAGTGACGCGTTCATATTCAAAATTTCTATTCGATTCAAAGTTTATCAGTTAAATATTCCCAACTCAGTAGCAGGAAAAAATATTCCATTCTTTTTATTTCATTTCGCAAATTTCGCATATTTTTGATATTATGGTTTCATGTCGCCATTTTGAATTTACCGACGTATGGATTACGAACGTTGAACGAGCGTAATCGATAGATGAAAATTGGATATAATGTCTGGGTTAAATGGATTTATCAATTCACAAAATAAGTTTACGTGTTTTTATTCAATATCAAGCGTTTCATGAGACATATCAGTGTTACATTAATGAACAGGATATGAGAAAACTAAAAGTAAACACGATTTGAAAATGTCGTTGAACAGTGTTGAATAGCTGATTTCACGGAAAATGGAAATTTTAAGTTTGCCAGTTCATCGTCAAGTGTTTATATTTTTTAAAGTGAATTTACCGACTTGAATAAACATTCAGGTTGTTGACATGCAATACTGCGCCATAAAATATGGAATTTAAGCTGTTGCTGGATAAAGCAATCTGCTGTGATGAGTGGGTGGGGTAACTGATTTGGCCAGGATTCATTTGGCCATGTGACTCCGTTGAAACCGCAGAACGAGATATGGAAATGGACTCTAATGACTTATTTGTAACAGTGCCAGTTTGATCTGTAAAAGGCGATGGAGAATCTGACCGTGTAACTGTAACTGATGGTCCAGTGGATGGATTGCGGACTGATGCCAATAATTTTTTTATTTTTTTTTTATTTATTAAAAAGTGTCAAGCAATACAACAAAATAAAAATAAAACAGTAACAATTTGTTTTTGTGTTTTTTAAATGTTTTATTTTCATCGTATCAAAATATGTAGTATTTGTAGTATCCAATGTAAACAGTAGACCGGAAATGACCCGAAAAAAGTAGTTCCGTCAAGGTCAAAATGTGTATTGATGAGGTGTCTGATAAAGCTTGGGGTGACTGATAAAGCTAGGTTTATCAGGCATGCACTTTATCAACAGAAATCAATGTAATGACATGATAAAATAATTTTAAGGATTCTTCTTAAAGAAATTTTTACTATACAAGAAGAAGAATAGAGAGCATATAAATTAAAAACAAAACTGTAAAGTTGTCTGGATAAGAAGGTTACAATGTAAATTACATCGTTTATTATTGAAATATACAGAATATAAAGAGTTACTTTCACTATCAATTATAAATTGAAACAACCAGACAATCCAGTTAAGCAATATTGCATAACATATTTCATGATCCAGTCATTTCATAAACATTCATTATTTCACATAATATCACACGATACTGTCAATTGTTTTATTAAACAAAATATTGTGTCTGAACACGTATATCCTTTAACATGACATTTATGTTAAAATTCATATCTGAGAAATTCGTTTGGCTGCAATATTACATACATGTATGTAGAAGGTCAAATTATAATCCATTATGTCCAGTCATTAGTCAGCTTGAAAGTTTTAAATGTATAGTCTTCCAACAACTTACTCCGACTTGGTTTTGGGATAGGGCAGAAAGCTATTCCGACTTTCTTCTCCGACTTTAACAATAGTTTGGCATTTTTACAGTCAGAGCTCCGTAAATTTTTACACAAAAGGTTGACTTATCTATTGTGAACGGCAGTGTTCTGATAAGCTATAAAGGTAAAATTTTCTTTGAACCGGGGAATAAGCTTTGAAAAAACTAGGAAGAAACCTACATTTGCCGAATTCCCGATAACATCTATTAGAACTAATTTAAACATATTCGAAGAAAAGCAGCCCGTTTGATTAAGCTTGATTACGGTAAGACCTTTAGCGCAACGGACATTGATTATATAATGAACAATATGTTATTTACAGGACACAAGTCTTTCGCGTTCTATCCCATGACAGTTTACCATTGGAACCACAGACCTCTCTTTAAGTACCCTACCCAAAACCAAAAGCAGTTCAATGTAGCAATATCTAGCACTGAACATGTCCCACCCTAGTTTTTCAGCCCATCTTTCCCCCAATGATTTTTTAAAGTTCAAATATGTTGGTGATATTGCCAATTGTTTGCTTGGATTAGATATGTTACATATTCATATTGAACTTAATTACTGTACTATGAAATATAACTGAAAAGGCAACAGGAAAACAACCATACACTTGCATTAAAGATAATTTTATAATGCCTGTACCGTTTTACAGTTGATTAATCTCCACCATTATTCTATATCTCGTCACACAATATTGCCATTTATTTCGAAAACATATTGGATTCAAAGGTGTATGACACATTTATTGGAGTCTTCCATTAATGAATAATTGACATAATCAAAAAATTATAATTATTACATTTTCACCAGATATTCTGCTGTTCCGACACACGTTTTTTTATTATCAGATTAACGCTACAAGATTAAAATGCAGCGCTCGAGTTTTCAGGCAACTCATTCTGATATCGAATGCATGTCCCCATGAACCAAAATTGACCACATGAAAATTATCAATTTTAATGATTTAATATTAACTTTAACAAATGGAAGATGTGATAATGTTATTATTTAATAATAACATATCATAGAAATCACTGATTCCTTTTTATATATTGTAAACTTAACAATAGCAAAACAACAACAACAACAACAACAAACAAACAACAACAAAAACTGTGTAGGCATGATTATGATAATTAAAACAGTTTTATTCATATTCTTATATTGCATTCATTATATCAAAAACACCATCAATTTAAGTTCCATCCTTTAAATGGTCCCTTATTATCAAATAGCTGGAGAAGCACAGAGGAACGATCATAATGTGCCAAATACACTTTAATTGACGAATAGTATATACAACGTACTAAAGGAAACCGTTTTTGTTGAGAAGAAAATGGACGAACGTTAGAATATCTTTAAGGAAAAAGTCCTTTTATCTTAGCGTTCCTGTTACTTGGTACTTATCATCTGTCTGTATATTGATTACTTGTCATTGAATAGACACTTACTGTTTTAAAGGATGTTTCTGACTCTTATGTTGACAGTTATTAACTTGTTAGGCAATTTATTTTCATATGATACGACTGATCTTTGACATTAATTGCTAAATAATTGAGGAGATGGTTTTAGTTAGAGATATTTGTTATGACAACAATTTTTGGAAGTACTAACATTTTTATAGTATACATACATGTATATTTGGCTGTGTATTTGAAACTGATATATGAACAAAAAGTATAAACGTTACAGCTTTAATACCCGTGTATAACAAGTATATTGCCTTATATGTGATTTACTTAAAAGAGTTACTATGCTCATTTTTGGTAAAACCCAAGTCTTGGCAACGAATTGAATTACATTGTATTCAAACAGGGATGGCTTTTAACCTGAGAAAAAACATAAATAAAACCATTATAATCTTTTAGAGTGTCTGCTTTTTAAGCAAGCTTTAAAAAATTTACAAATTATTCAAATGGTCATATCGTTATCTCAGTGGAACAACAACGACAAGTTAAGCACAAAAACGGATGTGTAACTGCATTTCAAAGTATTTAAACAATTGTAAGTAAATGATAAAATGATGGAATATACAATTATCCAAAATGAATATTGAAACCTTTTATCGTTAAACTGTACCAAAAATATCAGTATAGTTTACACAATTGGTCCAAATTGAACAGGAAATAACATAAGAATAACTGATCAGTGGTTGCATGTTAGATTTCCACGACATCAAACATGATTCGTCTGAATATACTATCATGTAGTATGATTTTCTACCCCTATGTATTACATGTAAGCTACGAATCATACTGATGCATAATTCATAATCATGTGATGACGGATACTAGTGTAATGTGAAAAGGAATCATTTTGGTAATTAAAACACGAAAACATTTAAATATGCTGAAATAATGAATAAAAGTAATTGAGATAACAAATTCGCCATTATCCTCTGGAAACTAACAAAAGATCGTCTGTTTGGTTAACGTAAATAATGTCTTTTTTGCAGTCTAGTGTAATATCATTTTTATTAAAATGCTTTATTACACTCCTTCGCCGCGGTTTATGTGATAAGAGGTAAAGTTTGATGCATAGGTCGTAATCTGAATATCTCAAACATTTCCAACATCTAACAAGAGATACCAATTTTAAGGATCGTCTTTCCTGAATTAACATTAAAATCTGTTTCAAATTTCTCGTTAATTACAAACTTTTCAGGAAGATTCTTTGAGGTAAAGTGAATTGGTCCATAATAGGTGGTAAGAAATCATTGAATTATGGTACCTGCGTCCAGCATCAAACTATAAAATAAAACATATATCTAATAGGGATGTTTTTGGTAAGATACATGATCCGATATAACATATATTTGTTATAATTTATAGCAGATAATAACATGTAGCAGAAAAAAAATAGTTTTATTCATTATTTAGTGTTCATAATTAATAACGAAGAACTAGATCGACATTTTTCTTTCTTTGTGCAAACATCCATACGATACATCTATGATTCATTACACAATGTCATTTCGTAATTACTGTCAAGAATGTTAGTTAGTATCATCTAGAGTTAGCAACATAAACAATATCCTATCGTTCGTCAACCAGAATTGTAAACTAAATTATCTTTTACAAAACTGCGGGAATATGTTACAACGGCAATAATTCTATAATCACTCCTTAATTCTATTCCTTTACCGCTAAAACCTTTTCATGCCGTGGAGTTAGATCTTTATATTTCACATAATAAAGTTAATAAAAATGTTAAACATCAAATAATAACCGATTAGATATTGCCATCATTTTTTCATTACCTACTTTATACATACACTCTCTTTTATCCATATTGTACATCCAAAATATGATGCACTGTCATGATAAAAAGGCACATTAGAAATGTGATTATTGTTAGTATTTGTATTGTAAAATAAATTGTGCCTATTTGTCTTATGCATAATATTATTTCTTTTACACTTTTAAACAAGGAATGCCATCACCTGTCTTCATTTCAAACTAAGAATGCTAAGAATCAACTGTTTTCATTTTTAAGGGGATAAACAGAAATAATTAACTTAAACTTCGACAACCTTTCAAATTTCCTTAATGCTTTATTGTAATTCATGTGTTACAAAATTTAGCATTAAAGGCACTTTGAGAAATCATTAAAACTCGCCTGTTTTATATCAATATAGAGCGTTCCATTATTTTAATACCAATAAAAACCAAACGTATTGTTAGGGCGATTATTTATTTGATAAATGTATGTTTTATTGTATGAGATATAAATCATATAAATATTATTTATTATTTTCGGGAAACACAATACATTATCAGAGGAAAAAACAACATTTTACTCTCTAAAAACAGTCTATTCATCAAATGCAAGTAAAAGTATTCTGATGTAAGAGATAAATAAGGTATAACAAAAAGTTCATAAGTTTATTTTAAGCGTGTTTTCACGATTGCTATTTGTTCCATATGCTATCAATTTGCAATTTGAATATTTGTTCAAGACAAATAAAAAGCGATCTTTTAAGAGAACAACACAAACCTTATAGCATTATGTATGAATAAAAAGTAATCAAATGTATGAACTTATTTAAATTTGTCGTTTACTGATAAACGCTATATAATTTTTATTAATGTTAAATGAACTTCTTTTGAGAACATCCAAAGAAGAAATGTAACGTTTTAATTCTACAAACTATAGGTAAACACAGTATGAATACATAATATTACTATTCAAAAGACGGGACCGCATTACATGAACCAGTAATATAAATACAGCTTCCAAAATATGGTTTGTTCGTTGTCATACCAAAATTAAGGCACGTTTTGTGACAATATCCTAGATTTTTGCAATAATAATAATTGTTGATGTGAAAGCACCGAATCTAGCCAAATTTGGAACAGAAATTATCTAATTCAAATACATAAAAAGTTATCTCAATTTTCTATAATATGTTCTAATCGACATAATATCTTACTGAAATCACACATTTAGGCAATCATGAAAATAATTATGTAATGCAAAATTATCAAGAATTTCATTATTTGAATGTAACTATAAATTAATCATATTTAAGGCTTTATATTTATTTTATAAATGCCTAAGATATTGAATCATTTATGATTTATAAACACGTGATGATAGTATAGGTTATCATACTTTTTCTAATTAAGGAATAGCCATTTATTCTTACAGAATGATGATAGATTTAGTTTAAAAATTGTTAAGTTTTGTGTTTAAAAAATATCTCCCTGGTTAAAGAAAATAATAACTGAAACTTTATGCTCAAAAGTCGAGCAAGTAAATTAATTTCCTGGCAGTATTGAATGATTATATTAAATCAAATCAGAGTGACTGTGCAACATTTTGTTTTTATAGTGCAGTTTAAGTTTTCATTTCTGTGTATTTTGACAACGTTTATGTAGGTACTGTATTCAATGGTACTAATCCATAATATCATAAGAACTTATTTCTCTTATCTTTGTTACGCACGACGTTACTCAAGAAGTCAATTTTCTATAAACTTACTTTTCACTTATATTGATTTATAAACCGGGCAGTTACCTATATTAAACATAGTGCTATCAGTCTAGAAAAAATGAGAAAAATAAAGTATTCGAAAGAGTTAAACAACATTTAATTTAATAAATAATGTTAATGTATATCGTTATAGAACGTATGGATTGGAATTGCAAAATATACTTAGTTAATTGTAACACATTTTTATGAACATATTCAATCTATTTGCAGTATTATTTAAATTAATTTATTATTGATAAATTCAGTGACTACGTAATATAAAAGTTAATCGCATAAAACAACTGTGTAATATGATAAATATAATGTAAAGTAAATAGTCGTTTTTCCCAAGTTTTAACGGTTACTGATTACAAATAATAAGATTGAATTAAAATAAGTAAGATAACTGGCAACAAGAAGGTGTGCTATGTGGACTTCTTCGACATCATACTTTTCAACGTCACGTGCACTGAAAAAAATACAAAATACCTGAAGGTCATAAAGCTTTCAAAAAATCCTTGACACTTCAGTATTTATTCCGCGACACTTTAATAGTTGATGTTGTCAGCAAAGTTATCGCCTTTTATATTTTCATGTATTTATTGCACATTATAAAACATAATTACAAATATATCATAATGTTTTGCATAGACATGCGTGTAAGTCTGATCGACTGCTTTGAAGAACTTTTTACATACTAGTTACACGGTAGGGAATCACGTGACTTTTACGGTTACGCGTACAGACAATATGGCGGCCTAAAAACCTCGCTTCACATGTGTTTTTAAGGTAATTCTTTATTATATCCCTTTTACTTACATACGAGACCTGTTGCAGCCTACGCAGAATAAAGAATTGTTGTCGCCTATACCTTAGTTTCCACTCCTGTGCTCATAGATTTTACAAACACTCAAAAATTCAACAGAAATTTTCAATGTCAACAATTATATTTCGGGTAATATTCACGCAAAATTTGTATTTTTTATGAATTTGATTAAACTACGTCGAGTTAGCAATGAGAAAATGTTCATAGAATTTCTTTATTTGAAAATGTAAATATTAGGCGTGTTAAATGTTGACAGGTCATTTTCTATTCCAAAACATGAGAGAAAAATGATTTTGGTAACTCCCACGCATACTTTTATTGTTGATAACTCCCACGCAATATTTCATGGGCAGGCAATATCTATGCAGGTTATAGCCTAGATATTGATTGAACAAAATCATGATTGATGCATTTAGCCTTAAACATTCAAAGAATTTTGAATAATATTAAAAATACCGCCAAAAGGTCCTGGATAGAATAAAGCCCCTAATGGATAGCAGAATAACATACTCACGTGAATATATTAAATGAAGTTTCGATATAGATGAATTAATCGCAGAAATTAAATAAAAGTCTCAAATATAAGATTTCAGTATAAGCACAATAACAGTTGTCATTTTTTTCATAGTTTGCAGATATGGCGGTTCCAGTTCGGGTATTGTTTTGTGGATAATGTTGGGCAACATTTGTCTTAATGACCAATAAACTGGCTACTCGGCACAGGACTTTGTAAATGTTGTGACAAATCGAAACGTGACAGGTATGGCATTTTATGTTATTCGTTATATTAAGATTTTTAAAGACATTCAAGTCATTTTATCACTTAGTCTTTTATGAACCAACTTTTTTCAAATTAGTGTCTGTATTTATCATTATTATGTTGTGTGTGTTTTTTTTTAATCTAAAGCATAAAAGAAAACGACCTAAAATATATGAGAATGGGTCTTTTATTTTACAAACTAGGTAATAAAAATCTAGAGGACTTATGTTTTGAATGTCATCTAATATTGACAGTAAAACCCGTAACGTTTCCGATTTTGCTGGACTATAATATGTTTTACCACAACATTTATAAGGTCCTGTGCCGTGTAGACTTTTTTATGTGGTCAATATTTGAGACCTATCCGCGAATGAAAATGTTTCCCACATTTATCACAAAACAATATCCGAGATGGAACCTTTCCATAACTGCAAAATATGAAAAATGACAACTGTTATTTTACTAATAAAAACAGAAATACAAAACCTCATTCTAATATTTTAGACTTTTGTATCAAAAACGCGACCTAATTGAATGTTTTGGGTTTGGTAGGCCTTACGCGAAGTTATTGATGTCCTTGGCAATTTATGATTTTACAAGCCATGCCTTTTTGAAATTTATTGATCATATTATTGTAACCTATAAGCAGATGAAGTGTTGTTCGCCCCATATAATTTACGCCCCAAGACGATTCGTCAATTTAGCTGTATTAATTTTATATCTTAGTGATAGTAAAATTAAATGTGAATTAGATTGAAAAATACATTAAATCCATTGCATTTTCAAAATAAATATTGATTAAACTGTTTGTGGTTAAATAATAAAGTTGAGTGTTAAATTTTAAGTTTAATTGCCGTGAATATATAGGGAATAATAAGTTTATTTTATATTCTAGATCCTGGTCCTGGCTGAAATTTTAAGTATTACAGCTGTAGGTTCTATACCATAAATTTAACATGGAAAGGACTGTTCTTGGGAAAATGCTGACGTAACTGATGGGAGCAGTTTTTCTTACCAATCATAGGTCAGACTTAACCCTTTCCCCCATGAGCATATTGTGAAAAATGGCCATTTTCACTGAAAAGCCTCCTCTTACAAGTTCAAACTGCTATGAAACTATGAAAAATGCTAATCAAACTTTGGCACAAATGTTGACTGGACCATTGCTTTTGTAACGACATGCTCAGTCTTAAATTTCCTGTTACCATGGCAACGAGGGGTAAAGGGCTAACAAAAAATGATGAAAAACTTTTGAATCACCCAAAATCTAGTTTTTACATGTTAACATGTGGTCTTTTACCTAATTTTGGTGAAAAATTGTTGTTTTGTAACATTTATAATTTTTTAAGTTAACCCTTTCACCCATGCGCATATTGTGAAAAATGGCCATTTTACACGGAAAAGCCCCTCTTTCAAGTTAAATTTCCTGTTACCATGGCAACGAGGGGACATCTCAAAATTGCCAAAAATCACTATTTTGCCTCGATTTTTTCCATCAAAATTTACTTCAGAGTGCTGCAACTTCTCAAGGGATTGAGATAGAGTCAAAGGCTTTTCAGCGTTGGTTACACCTAACCTTATGATCGACCTGGGGTCATTTAAAGCCTCTCACAAGTCCAAAATTTTCTTTGCGATGAGGGGGACTCCGCCCCCCTTCAACCCCCCCCCCCAAAATAAGGGGGCACATCCCCCTTCTGTCAACCCCCTGAAGTATTTTTTGGACAGGGGGCGGCGCCGAAAAAGTGCTCACTTTTTTTTACAACATTTCTCAAACGAAAACATGTGTTTGGGGAAAAATAGGACATTTTCTCACTATTTCAGGCCTAAAAAAGGGGGGGGGTCGAAAGTGCGTTGTTTCGCGAATATATGAGGTTAAGGGTTAAATAGCTTCTTTTTAAAAAGTTTTTGTTGTTTTTGTACATAATTTACTGTCAATATGAAACTTCAGCTGTATCTTAATTTCTATATGCTGTTTTATTATGTAAATCTTAGAAGATAAGCATTTTAAGATAAAACAAATCACTAAGTTGATTAATTATATATAATTTGAGATTGACCAAGTCAATTTTAACATGTAACTTCTTATTTTATTTGCAGAAGCAGTAGAAGTATTCAAACACCATCATGACACACTTTAGACATACCAAGAGAGCTCTAGAAGAAGAACTAGTGGTAGATTGGAACAGATTGTAGCTTAATTGTTAAACTAAAAGGACTTCATAAATCGTTTGAATTTTAGCTACACTTGAACTGTAGTTTTGAAATAAAATAGCTGAAGTATTTAATAGTGTCTTGATTTTTTTTGGTTAAACTCTGTTACGTTCAGTACTTTGCTTTATATTTATATTAAAGTATGTTGAAATGACATTGAAACTTCAACGTTGTGCCAACGTTGAACTTCAACGTTTTTTAAACTTTCAAATTCGAACATAAATCTAACGTTATTTCAACGTTGAAATCTGATCATACTTCAACGTTGTTCACCGTTTATGTGCCTGCTGGGTTACTTCTATCAAGGAACTATTTGCGGTATTTTTAATATTATTCAAAATTCTATGAAAGTTTGATGCTAAATGCATCAATCATAATTTTTTTCAATCAATATCTAGGATATAACCTGCATAGATATTGCCTGCACATAAAATATTGCGTGGGAGTTAACAACAATAAAAGTATGCGTGGGAGTTACCAAAATCATTTTTCTCTCGTGTAATGGAATAGAAAATGAGCAGTAAACATTTAACATGCCTGTCTGTACGCGTAACCGTAAAAGTCACGTGATTCCCTACCGTGAATATTGTATCTGTAAATACTGTTACGCTCTTCATCTTTGGAGGAAATAAAAGTATCTATCTATCTATCTATCTATCTTTATTATACACGTTAAAATTGACTTGGTCAATCTCAAATTATATATAATTAATCAACTTAGTGATTTGTTTTATCTTAAAATGCTTATCTTCTAAGATTTACATAATAAAACAGCATATAGAAATTAAGATACAGCTGAAGTTTCATATTGACAGTAAATTATGTACAAAAACAACAAAAACTTTTTAAAAAGAAGCTATTTAACCCTTAACCTCATATATACGCGAAACAACGCACTTTCGACCCCCCTTTTTTAGGCCTGAAATAGTGAGAAGATGTCCTATTTTGCCCCAAACACATGTTTTCGTTTGAGAAATGTTGTAAAAAAAAATGAGCACTTTTTCGGCGCCGCCCCCTGTCCAAAAGATACTTCAGGGGGTTGACAGAAGGGGGATGTGCCCCCTTATTTTTTTTGGGGGGGGGGTTGAAGGGGGGCGGAGTCCCCCTCATCGCAAAGAAAATTTTGGACTTGTGAGAGGCTTTAAATGACCCCAGGTCGATCATAAGGTAAGGTGTAACCAACGCTGAAAAGCCTTTGACTCTATCTCAATCCCTTGAGAAGTTGCAGCACTCTGAAGTAAATTTTGATGGAAAAAATCGAGGCAAAATAGTGATTTTTGGCAATTTTGAGATGTCCCCTCGTTGCCATGGTAACAGGAAATTTAACTTGAAAGAGGGGGCTTTTCAGTGAAAATGGCCATTTTTCACAATATGCTCATGGGTGAAAGGGTTAACTTAAAAAATTATAAATGTTACAAAAACAACAATTTTTCACCAAAATTAGGTAAAAGACCACATGTTAACATGTAAAAACTAGATTTTGGGTGATTCAAAAGTTTTTCATCATTTTTTGTTAGCCCTTTACCCTCGTTGCCATGGTAACAGGAAATTTAAGACTGAGCATGTCGTTACAAAAGCAATGGTCCAGTCAACATTTGTGCCAAGTTTGATTAGCATTTTTCATAGTTTCATAGCAGTTTGAACTTGTAAGAGGAGGCTTTTCAGTGAAAATGGCCATTTTTCACAATATGCTCATGGGGGAAAGGGTTAAGTCTGACCTATGATTGGTAAGAAAAACTGCTCCCATCAGTTACGTTAGCATTTTCCCAAGAACAGTCCTTTCCATGTTAAATTTATGGTATAGAACCTACAGCTGTAATACTTTAAATTTCAGCCAGGACCAGGATCTAGAATATAAAATAAACTTATTATTCCCTATATCTTCACGGCAATTAAACTTAAAATTTAACACTCAACTTTATTATTTAACCACAAACAGTTTAATCAATATTTATTTTGAAAATGCAATGGATTTAATGTATTTTTCAATCTAATTCACATTTAATTTTACTATCACTAAGATATAAAATTAATACAGCTAAATTGACGAATCGTCTTGGGGCGTAAATTATATGGGGCGAACAACACTTCATCTGCTTATAGGTTACAATAATATGATCAATAAATTTCAAAAAGGCATGGCTTGTAAAATCATAAATTGCCAAGGACATCAATAACTTCGCGTAAGGCCTACCAAACCCAAAACATTCAATTAGGTCGCGTTTTGATACAAAAGTCTAAAATATTAGAATGAGGTTTTGTATTTCTGTTTTTATTAGTAAAATTACAGTTGTCATTTTTCATATTTTGCAGTTATGGAAGGTTCCATCTCGGATATTGTTTGTGATAAATATGGGAAACATTTCATTCGCGGATAGGTCTCAAATATTGACCACATAAAAAGTCTACACGGCACAGGACCTTATAAATGTTGTGGTAAAACATATTATAGTCCAGCAAATCGGAAACGTTACGGGTTTAACTGTCAATATTAAGATGACATTCAAACATAAGTCCTCTAGATTTTATTACCTAGTTTGTAAAATAAAAGACCCATTCTAATAGTCTTTAGGTTGTTTTCTTTTTTGCTTTATATTAAAAAAAAACACACACAACATAATAATGATAAATACAGACACTAATTTGAAAAAAGTTGATTTCATAAAAGACTAAGTGATAAAATGACTTGAATGTCTTTAAAATCTTAATATAACGAATAACATAAAATGCCATACCTGTCACGTTTCGATTTGTCACAACATTTACAAAGTCCTGTGCCGAGTAGCCAGTTTATGTGGTCATTAAGACAAATGTTGCCCAACATTATCCACAAACAATACCCGAACTGGAACCGCCCATATCTGCAAACTATGAAAAATGACAACTGTTATTGTGCTTATACTGATATCGACCTCCTTCTTATATTTGAGACTTTTATTTTAATTTCTGCGATTAATTCATCTATATCGAAACTTCATTTAATATATTCACGTGAGTATGTATTCTGCTATCCATAGGGGCTTTATTCTATCCAGGACCTTTTGGCGGTATTTTTAATATTATTCAAAATTCTTTGAATGTTTAAGGCTAAATGCATCAATCATGATTTTGTTCAATCAATATCTAGGCTATAACCTGCATAGATATTGCCTGCCCATAAAATATTGCGTGGGAGTTATCAACAATAAAAGTATGCGTGGGAGTTACCAAAATCATTTTTCTCTCATGTTTTGGAATAGAAAATGACCAGTCAACATTTAACATGCCTAATATTTACATTTTCAAATAAAGAAATTCTATGAACATTTTCTCATTGCTAACTCGACGTAGTTTAATCAAATTCATAAAAATACAAATTTTGCGTGAATGTTACCCGAAATATAATTGTTGACATTGAAAATTTCTGTTGAATTTTTGAGTGTTTGTAAAATCTATGAGCACAGGAGTGGAAACTAAGGTATAGGCGGCAACAATTCTTTATTCTGCGTAGGCTGCAACAGGTCTCGTATGTAAGTAAAAGGGATATAATAAAGAATTACCTCAAAAACACATGTGAAGCGAGGTTTTTAGGCCGCCATATTGTCTGTACGCGTAACCGTAAAAGTCACGTGATTCCCTACCGTGAGTTATATTTAATATTATCCAATTGTTTGAATTCTTATAGATAAACCTGAATTTTAAGATATTGTTTCCCGGCTATTATTACATTTTAGAATAACTCGTATATATAACTAAGAGGCCAAAGTTGACATTTGCATTTGACATTTCATATCAGTTTAACAAATCTGCGTTTTATGATGAAGGAAACAAAAACATATTGTAACGTAATGTAGGGATCATTTAATATCGAGAATACATTACCAAATCGCCTTACCGGCCACTTCTGTCATTCACGAAACTCTTATTACTTACATGTCATAAACAAGTCTATACTTTTCATCATTCAATAGGAAAATGTAGACTACATTTTCTTTCTATAAGTAAGGTATACATCTAGTCTGTGTATTTTGGAGAAAATTTCGTGAGGAAAACATTTTGATAAAATAAGAGGCAGGCTTCCATTCGCAGTAAAACAGGAGTGCTACTTAACTAAATGTTATGCTTATTTATAACACTAGCTAAAGGGCACAGGGAAGCATTTCAAGAAGATGGCTTCTTTAAAAGCTAGTAATATATCTATCTTGTCTAGTGCAATTATACGCTTAGATTAATGATTACGTGTTATAATATAACAGAGACTAACATATTCTCGCTACCTACCTATGCAGGTAAAAAAATAATGTTAAAATAATATTGAAAAATCGCAAAAGTTTTCAATGATATTGAAACATGAACAGACTGTTTTCTACCTTCCCTTCAAATATAATAAGATGTAAATAACAAGTTCTATATACTCATAAGAAGTGGTTTATAAATTGTATTGATGTTATTATCCTTTCTCTGACTTTATAGGTTTTAACAATGGAAACAGGAAAAAAAGGATTAAAGCAAACTATTCTATACTATATTCTAAAGTTATTTATAAATAAATTCTAACTGCGTAGTCCCTGTAAATTAGCAACTTCATTACTAAGGTCTCGTGGGATGTGGTTATCCTAACACATCTTTATTTTGAAAGGAACATATTTATCCTAAAGATCTTAATTAAAAGCATCTTGTAATCCACTAAACATCAATAAAACTTAGCACTTTTGTTGTGTTTCATATTTAAGAGCAATTGGAATATGAATCAACCAAATTAGATAAAACAAAGCTTCGAAGACTGCAAAATAAGGTAGAATTGAAAATGTTGGATGGCAAGCTTTGATCCGGCCAATGTATATCAATACCACTATTCGTTTCGTACATAGACAATGTTTTCAATAATGAATAAGAAACATCCATAAACTTAACATATACTGCAGTAAATGTTTTTTCCAATGTATTACTTTGTGTGCACTGAGAAAAACATTCAATAATTATCGAATCAGAGACTTTAACCGAAATAAATATATTTATATATTCTACCTTTATACATAATTCTTTTGACAACCTAGCAGTGGAAAATTACCCATCCGAGTTCATTTCATTCTTCGTGTTCAAAGTCAGCATGACATACATCAATCTAATTAAAATTAGCTCTAAGAACACCCCGGTTTTAGATCTAACTGTAACCAAATACGAAATAATTTCTGGTGACATTTCACACAGCCTATGACATCAGCGAGCTTTCATATTTAAGGCAGAATTTAAAATGTTTTACATTTAAACATAAAAATATCGAAGTTTTGAATTTTGGCACATCTGCAGATGTGATCATACGTGTGCAAAACTTCCGTAATATAACAAACCAACAATGTTTCTCAGTACAACAACATTATATTGACATGTATTGTTATTTAAATTGTATCATGTACATGCACTTGCGGTGATTTCTTTAATTGGAGGTACTTACCAGGATCGAGTTCATTTACCGTACGTCGTAGACTTTTGTCAGTGACTTACGACAACCACAAGTTGAGATATCACTGAAACTTTGTAATATTAATATTCATGTTGAACAAATGAAATGTGTGACAACTTACTAAAACGGAAATATGTAAGCCGAGAATCATTAATGGAGGGCAACACAATTACTAAGATAACTAAGAGACTTAGTGTTCGCTCCAGAGATTTAATCAAACAAACTGTTCCCTTTCCTTGTTAATGCTTTGTGTATATAAGTGTTTGTGTTTTTGTCTATATATACTTCTTCCACCAGTATTTGGATAGCTTTTTGATTTTCACTTTTAGTAATTTGCAGAACAAAAGCTAAGATAAATATCATTTCTTATACAAAATGTTAATGTTAAAATGTATTATCGTTTGTTTGTTTGTTTTGGGTTTTACGTCACATCGACACAGTATAGATGTATTATCGTCGTGAGAACAATTTAATACTACTAATTTGAAGGAGTTTAATTTACGAAACTGTCAAACATCGTTATCACACATTTTTTCTTTTTTTACGCTTAAACCAAGCTAATATACCTTGGCTTTTGTATGCACCACCTTCTCTTGAACATATTGTATATAAGGTACATTGGCTGGGTAAAGCTAAATAAATTACGTTGTTTAGTTATTGCGTAATTATGTTATGTTATTTTACTGTTTAACCTAGCCAATTATATATGTCAATTTTATTGAATCGTCATTTATAGATGTTAGAAGTCACACAATCACAAATCAGTTGTAGTTGTTGCTTTTCTTAAGGATGTTTGTATTTTAATCAATGTACTAGACAACAAGCTTCGAAATGGCATCCTTTTAGAAATGTCGCATCAAGTTTCGTAAAGTAATTTAAAACGATCAGTCCTTTAGTGTTCTATATAGCACAGACGTTACTAAATTATCATTCGTTCAAACATTGATTTAATGAAAATAGTTGTTTTTCTCCCTCAGAATATGTAAGAAAAAAACATATGGTTCAAACTTTTAATACTTATTTTGTTCAGATTTACATTCTTAAGTTTGGATAAACTACATAAGAGTGAACAGAGCTGAACACTGAACATGTAAATCAACACACCGAAATACAAATTTTATGTTTAATAAACATCCTGCATTTATATGAGCAAAAATGTGTCATCTTTTTGATTTTGATAAATTAAATGCATTGGACCGTAATGCTACTATAAAAATCGAGATACTCTTCCAATTTATTAAATTTATTAAATGACGTAGGCAAAGACATTTCTGACACTCAAAAAATAATTTTTGAATAATGTAGAATATATACATGTAGTTTTCTTTTTTTACTTCTTTTAGTTAGCATACCAGACAATTCAAATAACATATCAAAGTACATGTACCACAATGCCGATGGCCAATCGGGATGGATAAGCAAATAATTTATGCATTTCATACATGATTTATTCATAATGCTATCAAAAGTGAAAGATTAATTGATAACAGTGTTAAGCCATATTTCTCATATAAACATATTTTATTTAGCAAACGCAATTACAATTATCACCTTGGTTGCAATTTCATTACAAATTTTCGACCGTGCGACCACATACACGCATCGAGGACATGTTTGGAGGGAAGTGATCGTGTGACCACTTACGCGCATCACATGACTTCTCTTCTTATGCAAGAAATGTACTTATAGTTGTCAGTCCCTTTTTCTAACGACAGACTATAAAAACATGCTATTTTTTTATAAGGAGGCTCATTTTACTAAAATATCTTAAATTGTTATATGTACAGTTATTGTAGTCAGTGTTTATAAAACGTATGAAAGTTCTGTGCCAACCGTTCAAACACTATTTGTCTGATTTAGTTAAGAATTTGCTCTTGCATTAGTTTTACTGCAATATAAGTCACTCTTACCCAAGAAAAAATGGCCTAAAGAAGTCCGCATGACAGGGTCTTTTTAAGGATCGGCCATCTGCTTTTTCTAGCTTTTAAGGAAACCAAATGGGGATAATTTTTGTCCTTCAAAATAGTTGTTAAATTATGAAAGGCTCTCATAGAATTTCTAGAAGTTTTTTTTATTTTTCATTGTTTTTACGTTTCATTTTATATTTAAGAATGAATTATAATTGCTTGACACTTATTAATTTCTAGGAACAGATTCGAAAGAGAGTCTTTAATCTTACAGGCTCATACACAATCGAACTAAAAAATTAAAACTTGGGTTCTATCAATTCGCAAAGAGGTTATACATAAGAATAGAACCACTTTAAGGAAACTGCTATCAGAGATATAATGCGTTACATTTCCCTTTATAATAAGTGACAACAATGATCTTTTATAACAGAGTAAGCAATTTTTCTTTTTGATTTTATTTTTTTGATATCATTAATCGCAAACTGTCAATTTTACAAACACTTTCCATCTCAAATAATGTTTTTCTTTGATAAAAACCATGATGGAATGCAATTCATACTGATTTCTATCATATCGTAGTTATTATGCCGTACATTAATCAACATCAAAATGCCCTAACAAAGGATAGCCTTTAGTGGTATGCAATTTAATGGATACTTTATCTAATTTATTACACATATGTTACAATGTTTAATTTTAATTTTATATTTCATAAAATACTATGTTTTCTAAATAGAACTGAAGGAACGGGAAGAATATCAAATAGCTTCTTTAGTTAATCATTACAATTTAGAAATTGCATGTTTAAGACCACGAATAATTGTTGTACATTTGAAAGGTTATGCTAACGGCAAATCATTCCATTTAAAATATCGTAAATCTAACATATGAATTCGAATTTAAGTTTTCATGAGACTTCAAATTGTATTACAGACTACATTGAACAATTATGTAACTATACCGTTTGTAGCTTTAGGTTTACGAGAATTATTGCAAAACAGGAGCCTACAATTCAGAAATCTTGTAGCGGGATGTTTTAAAGTTATTTTGGTCTTATTATATGTTATTTATTGTTCGTTGAATGTTACCAATAATTGTGTCATGAAACATTTAACTTCAAGGCAAACACTTTTTATCCAAGTAAACGACAATATTGCATGACGAAATATAATATTGAATTATGATATTAATAATTCCTGAAATATGACACATTTCAGGCAATATTTGTTCTTCTTCATTTGATTGTCTGGTAGTTTTTGAAAACATTATTTGCATGTCAATATATATATATATGTGACCTTTAGACTTTGGTAATTAAATGGTTAAACAATTTAGTTAAAGTTTATGTGCTATTCTATGTTTATGACACGAAACATTTAGTTGCTGATATAGAAAATAATACCTTGAACTTTCACATGAAACACTTTATTTTCCCTGAACCTGCATATATTTCTGTTATTTTTTACGTATTGTCTGTTAGTTTGTAATGTATTGAAAAATTCGAAACCCTTTTCCGTGACATTTTTGTTTAAAAGAAACGAAAATAAATAAAAAAGACAAACATATTTCCTCATTAGTTTCATTTACAATTATTTGCTTATTTGATTATGATGTTAAAAAGTTAATTTGGAATATTACCATGACAACAATGTAGGGTCAAATTAATTCTTCTAGTTATATGAATTACTTTAAAGTATTTCTAATCCTTTGATGTGAGAATGACAAAGCAAGAATCTTTCTGTCAGAAAATATTTTGATCAACTATGTCTAGACACCTGTACATTAACGACAAAATGCCGTTACTGATTTTTCCTGCAAGACATTTATAATGTATGAACCTATTTTAAAAATTTCCTGGTTTATCATATTTTTTCCGAAAAATATATAGATTGCTTCAATAATTGCAAATAAGAATAAGTCGTTTCTTTTTTCTGGTAAAATCATATTTTCTTTCTTATAAGCGTTTATTTTTCCTAAATACATGTCCTAAAGTTTATTTGTCTCAACATCATTGTAAGCGCTATCTGTCAAAAAATGTTACACTTCTCATTCTGGCTAAAGCAAAATTCAATTTTCAACAGCAACAAAACAAAAGGAATCCGAAGGACCAGAAATATATACCAACACTTAGATACGGTTCAATTAAATTCTATATATACAGAAACATTCGAGTATCTATACATCTTTATTCATACTGCCTAAAGTCTCGAGAATTACTACGCAGTTAATGTCAAAGGATCAGCCATACAAAACCGACTAAATTACTTAACAAGTAGATAACTGCCTATTGTGGAGACACATTACATCCTTTGCATCTATTCTGTATCTATTTGCTGTAGCATAGCATCAATATAGCAAAGCTGTTATTATGGACCCGTTTGATCTTTAGTAACATTGGTTTACACGCAATGCATTCGTTATAAGGTAGAAATTTACATTATACCTGTCAAGTTGTTAGTAAGAATTTGAAATGTGTTTGCTGTGAATTAGCAATTACTGGTAGAAATATTTAAGATACTATTTCTTGTATAAAATGAATCAATACTAGATTATCGGTGAGCAGTAGAACATTTGTTTATTTTTGATAAAAATGAAACTGTCCTAGTTATCTATAGAATGTATAGACAAGTAAATATGAAATTCGACATGTCATGAATTTGAAAGTTGTTGATTATCGGCATAACAGGTGGGGCTAATTATTTCGCTGTCAAAAGAATAGGAATTTCAGCAATGTTAAAGTATCTTTGTTACCAGTAAAGATAGTAAGACAATTGTGGTGACAATTCTATTGACAGAATAGGATACAGTCATACTAATTAAACTTTTGTACTTTATTCAATTTATATCATATTTACCGGTCAACTTATGGATCTTTTGGTAATGTGAATAATATTTTATGACTGTATCGTATCAGACACTGCACAATCTCTACGTAGGAAACAGTTCTTTTTCTCTTACATAACACATTTTGAAAATGAGTCGGATATTTTCATGCAAATAATCAATTTGGCATGAAATATTGTTTCCCCCAAAAGCTTGTCGAATTATCTCATAGATGAGTAATACTTTAAAAGTACAAGTCTAAGTTGAAACTTGTTCCAACTTTTGTTCCATCGGAGTTTTATTAGAGACGAAATACGTTCTATAATGAGACAGGAAATTGTAAATCATTTATACTTTTGTTATGGTCAATTTTGTGACCTCATATCATGCTAGGAAATTATTGAAAAAAAACGGAGACCGTGATAAAAAATTATTAGGACCAATGTATGAGAAAAAATATTTTTCCTAGGTGACATTCTAAGATAACCATTGCAGATATTAGATTATTAAAGTTTTCTGGAGAAGAGAAATATAATCTAGATTTTAGTTAATATATTCAATATTATTTAAAGTTGTATTTAAGATAATAATTTCGTTATGACATTTTTGTCACAAGTATAACAAGTTGTTAATATGACAAATATTTACACGTTGACCAGACGTCTTTGTGAGGTTGAAAAATAGAAGGTATTACAAAGACAAGTTAGTTTGAAATATCATAATTTATTGTATGTAGAAATGAACGAGGAACTTTATTGTCTTTAATTTATTCTAAAAGGTGATATATAAAAGTGATTGCATTCAGATGACCAAGACTGATCTTTCATCAGATTTATTCAGATGACCTCTGAGTACCCTGCTAGTGTGGCTGGGTGATGTCAGAGGCTTTGTTCTCTGAACATAGCTTTGTCTTAATGATCTTTGTTCTTGTTGTTTTGAAGTATGTTAACTGTGGATTTTCACTAATCATATTGTCAATAGATACAGAATCTTAAACACTGAAGAAATGGTACGATACTGTAACTAACATTTCGGTTATTCTTGTGTACGTATTTAAGCAAAAATATTTAGAATGGTTTGCCATAGAATCTCGTCAAACACATGGGCAACTAAATTAAAAGAATGTCCTGATCCATTTGTCGACTCAAGATGACAAATGCTTTTAAGTGGATTGGTGTACAATATGCACATTTTCAAGAAATAGTTCATATATTGATAAGGACAATAGAAACGTATCATTTAGATATTGTTACAAAATATTTCTTGAACAAAATGTTTATCTAGTTTAATATGAGTTAATATGACATTAAATGTTAAATTGCGAATATTTCTTCCTTTATGACGTCTTATTATCAACATCCTCATATAATCGCAATGCGTATTTATTTATTTTTATTGCAAATTTATAAATTATACTAGTCCTATATGTTATTGCCCCTCACCGCTGTGGGCTCGAATCCCGCTAGGGACTTGGGATTTTTTCATGAGCTAGCTAACGGAACGTCGGTCCTTATACTCTGGTTCCCGTTCGAGCACGAAGTGGTACCAGAGGTCTTCCTTCACCAGTTAAGCTGGAAAGTCGTTATGTGACCTTACTGTGTTGGTGTGACGTTTTGATGTGTTAAAACTAATAAGGATTTTGCATGTGCCAATACGAAGTTTTAAAAGCTTATTAGGAGAAATAAAATTATTATTTGTTCTTTGTACAAAAGCTTTTAAAGAAGTTTCATTCACATTTGGCTTTTATTCTATATTTTGACTTTTGAAGCTGTTCATTACAATGCATTACGACTGACAAGGTCCAAATAAGGATTTTATTTCTTAACTTCTAATAATATTTTTGTTTCTCCTAATTTGGCTTTTAGAATGAATTCCTTATTAAGTCTTAGACTTATAAAGGTGTAATTAGGTTATTTCACCTTATTATGAGTAAAAATTCTTTATTAGTTGTAACTGGGAGTAACAATATTATAATAAGGTTATATATATCCCCTATTTAGGATTATAAAAGTTCTTATTAAGCGGACATATCCGTGCGACCACATACACGCAACACATGATTCCCTTCCTCTTACGAAAAAGGGACCAAAGAGCTGTCCACCCTTGCATTAAAGGCAGTTTTTAAAAACATTCCATTTCCTAAGTGTTATTGATAAGGAGACTATTTTTCACACATATGCTTTGAATTGGTTTATATGCAACAATAGTAATGCAAACCAAGCGGGAACAGTTTTCGTCCTTTTAAATTAAGTCGCTTTAAAATTTTGAAAAGAACATATTAAATTTCTAATAAATGTTCGAGTTTACACTTTTTTCTACTTTTCATTCTGTGTATATACTCGTAATAGAATTATTTTATTTTTTTGCGAAACATGAACGTTTTAAAAACGTTTTATATGCATTGCGTATGGAAAATAATTTATATTTTCGCACTTTGTGTATACTAACCTAGGGGCATTTTATTTCTAAATTCGACTTAATTTCCTAATTGTAATAGAAAAGGTAATGTGATGGGCTGCAATGAAAACTAGATTAAACTTGAGCCGACAATTCTGACACTGGTAAGACATTTGCAAACCTAATCCAAACCTGCTGAATTTGTAAAATGCACTTTTCAAACTTCCATTTTTTGGACTGTCAGTCAATCTTGTCTACATTAGCCCCTGTTTTGGGTTTTCGTTTTTTGAACGATGACTTGTCTTGAGCTTGTTCTCATTTAATAAGGTTGTTTCTAGTCTATATTTGGTAAAATGTAATGCCGCTGACAGAACAAGCTTATTGTCTGTTAAGAAGATGGCAAGTTAGATTGCATCATTAATAATTTAGATTTGCAAACCTAAATAATATAATTTATATTATTACCCTTTACTTTTTTCGTTATGTTAATTTCCAATAGGCCTCTGGGAGTTATTCTTACTGTTAATGCACGTGTACCACGTGACTAAGATTTTTGTGCTCTCACATAGGCAACAGTACTTTTTAACAGTATAAAATCTGGACGCAAGGTCTATTTTGACCTATATGTAGGAGCAGTAGTCCAGTGGTAGGACGCGCGCTTAGGGATCGAGAGGTCCCGGGTTCGAACCCCACCGGGGCACTGCTAATTTCCTTGAGCAAGAAATTTACCTGCGATTGCTTCACTTCACACAGGTGTAAATGGGTACCTGCGAGGGTGGTATAATTCCGTTGCGCCAAAATGTCGGCTGCACTAATCGGAGTTAAAAGACTCCCCAGGGAGATTGATAGATAGATACCAGTAGCCCGATGACCAGGGGTAATAGCTGTAAAGTCGGTGAACGTGCGTAAGCATGAAACTTAGACTATAAAATGCAATTACTTACTTACTTACTTTTATTTTCTAAATAAAATAAAATTAAAATGGGCGCCATTTTTTTTTCTCGATTCATTCTTATTTGCGAAGTTCACCACAATAGGGCATCACCAGAGTAACTATGACAACCATAAAGTTTAGTTCTTTGCAACCTACAGTGTTTTCGCGTATAAAATTACTTTTGTTGAATAGTCAAAAAGAAAACATCCGTTTTCAACGGAAGTAATTGTAATGTGAATAACAATTATGTGTTAAAGTGGAACATGCAGACAATTAAAGTATGCAACAATGGATTATTTAACAATTTTAACCAGTGAAACTTTACAGATGTGATGGTGGACAATCATAGGATATCATCGTTATTTTGTAAATGCACTTTGTCAAAAACCATGCAAAGAAATTATTCTGGATACAGAAGGATCAGATATCACTTATCATAACCTTATAAATGTGTTGGTGTTTTGTTTTGTAAATAAAACACAACTTATTGTATGTTTATGACTGGTAGAAATCATCACTTGCTTAAAGAATAAAAAAAGACAGAAAAAACTTCTCAAGAAGGCCTACAGTACACTTAAAACTCAAAAGGTAAGTTACTCTTTGTTTTTTTTTGTTACAGTTAGATTTTGTTGACAATTTCAGATCATCACAGTATTTGTTCGGGGTAAAAAAAAAATAGATAACACATGGGTTTGTGAGTAAAAGCCTCGGGTAACAGTATTTTCCCCGAGATGATACTTTTACTGTTACCCACAAACCCATGTGTTATTTATATACTATCATTTCATTGTACTAACAGACAGCTAGCAGATTTATGTTTTATCCTAAATATATTCCATTGTTTATTGTTGTTCAGTCACCATGCTTATAACAATTGATCTTGAAACATAAGTCAATTCATTTAAAATTGGCAGTGCAAAAATGACCGAAATGTCACTTTTAAGTTTATTGTGTATGTCGACAAATAGGATACAAATATTTAATAATTTACATATTCTATATTCTGTAAAACATAAACGTCAACTTATTGTCTGGATAAGAATGTAACAATGTTAGTTACATCATTTATTATTTAAATAAACAGAATATATAGAATGACTTTTACTATCAATTTATATTGAGAGACAGACAGACAATCCAATCAAGGAAAATAGCATAGCATATTTAATGCAGTCAATTCATAAACTTTCATGATTTCACATAAAATATCACACGATACTGTCATCTGTTTAATTGAATAACATATTGTGTCTGAACGCATATATGCTTTAAACATTACATTTATGAAATTATCTATGATAAAAACGTCATACCAAATCAATTAAAAGTATTATCTGAAGATTTCATTTTATGCAATATTATATAATAATAGTTCAGCATCAATAATATCGATAGCCCAAAAAGCAGACAAAACATTAGGATTCGTACGTAAAATTTTATAATTTAAGGCCAAATTACAATCCATTATGTCCATAGCTTACCAGACATTAGCAAATATCAGCTTGAATAAGGTTCAGAGGTATAGTCTCCCCACGCCTTAACCCAATATACATTTTGGACTTAGGAATAGTTTGGGGGTTTTCCTGCCAACCCAGCCCGCAGAGATACGAACAAACTTTAACAGTTAGAGCTTTGAAATTTACCTAAACAGATTAACTTATCTATTTTGAACGGTAGTGCGCCATTAAGCTATTATGATAAACATTTGTTTGTACCGGGGAATTCGCTTGAAAAAAAAACCCATATTGCAGAATTCCGGAAAAAAACTATTAGAAAAAGTTTCAAACGTTCAAAGAAAAGCAGCTCGTTGTGTTAAGCTATATTATGGTCTTTCTTCTAACGCAATGGACATTGATAATATTAGGACTATTGAATATTTACAGCAATCTACATACATTTGAACCACTTACCCGCTTCAAGTACCTTTCCCCACCCAAGAGCAGTTCCATGTAGCAATATCAAGCATTGAACATGCCTACCTTAGATTTTCAGCACACCTTCCTTTGATTTTTTTTAAGTTCGAATGAGTTTTTTGACAATTGTTTGCCTAGGTTATATATGTAACATATTCGTATTGAACTAAATTACTGTATCATAAAGGTTAACAGAAATAACCAGACAGTTCAATTGAAGAGATTATATTACCTGAAACGCATTACAATTCATTAATAACCATTATTATTCTATACCTTGTCACACAATATTGTCATTTATTTAGACAGAAAATTCAAAGGTGTATGTCACATTCATTGGAGTCTTCCATTAATAAATATTTGACATACCCATTGAAATATACTAGTAATTAATTGTTACTCTTTCACCAGACATTCTGCTGGTATGGAACACGCTTAAAACAATAATTAATAAAATTTAACGCTGCAGCAGCAAGGTGCTCAGGTTTGCAGGCAGTTCAGTCTGATATTTAATGCAGACGACACTTACATGAATCGTATAATAAATGGGGAATGATATATTTAATATATTTAACTCGTGAACAAAAATTGATAACCAGTTGTTTAAAACATACAAATTCTAAATTGTATGATTTTCTATTTTGTATATAAGTCTTTTCTCGTTTCCTCAGCTGTTTTGGAGACTTTCATCTTTTACGAAATATCGAATAAAACGCTGTTGAAAAGAGACACTTTTACCTATCTGTAATAAATGAAATAAAATATCTATTTTATTGCTAATATAACTTTAAGTTTACTAAATGCACGACCAGATAACAAATTAATTTGTTTTGAAAAGATATAATAGAAATCACTTATTCTGCGTTATATTTTGTATAAGATCTAATAGTATCAGTTGATGACATGTATGGCTAAAAAAACAACAACCCAAAACATCAACAATAACAACAAGAACAATGATAATAATAATAAAAAAACACAAAAAGAAAGAAAACAACATTGCTATATTGAATTCATAACACCAAAAACACTATAAATTTAAGTTTTATCCTTTTAATAGACCCAATTGATAAAATAAAGAAGTATTACCGATTCACGGTCATAATGTGCTAAATATACTTAAATCAATGATCAGTATAAACTACGTACTAATATAGGAAACCGATTATATTGAAATCAAATGCACGAATGTTAGAATATCTTAAAGCAAATAAAGCCATTATCTTAGGGTTCCTGTTACATTGTACTTATCATCTGTCTGTATATTGATAACTTGTCATTGAATAGACACTTACTGTTTTAAAGGATGTTTCTGACTCTTATATTGGCAGTTATTAACTTGTTAGGCAATTTATGTTTTCACATTATACGACTGATCTTTGACATTAATTGCTAAATAATTCTAGAGATGGTTTTAGTTAGAGATATTTGTTATGACAACAATATTTGAAGGACTCACTTTTATAATGTATATATACCCTAGCCGATTTATGTAAAGAAAGTAGAAACTTAACTTCTTAAAATATTAATGTAAAACATATATAGTTTATGCCTTATTTGTGATTTACTTATGAAATACTATGCTCATCTTTGAGTTACACCAAAGTCAAGTTGAATTTTTTTTCAAACATGGATGGCTTTTTTACCTGAAAAAAAAACCCATAACAAAAAAACAAACAAAAAAACCCAACAAAAAACAACAACAAAAAACCAACAAAAACAAAACAACATAAAAGAACACCCCCCCCCCCCCCCCCCAAAAAAAAAACAACAACAAAAAAACCAAAAAAACAATATATTCTTTTAGAGTGTCTTCTCTTTAAGCAAACATTAAAAGTTTGACTACTTGTTTAAACGCTCACATCGTTATCTCAGTGGAACAACAGCAAAAAATGAGAACGAAAAGGACTAAGCGTTTCAAAAGACTTAAAACAAATATAAATAAATGATGAAATCTACAATAATCCAAAATGAACCTTTTTTTATCGTAAAACGGTTCCAAATATAAATATATCAGTATAATTTACAAAAGCAACTGTTTCTGGTCGTCCAATTTAAACAAGAGTTGGATTTTAATTCCTATCATCGTAAAATCTAATATTCATAAAATTAGTCACGTGACTTAGAGCATCATAAACATAAAAATAACTGACCAGTGCATGAATGTTAGATTTGCACGTGACATCCAACACGTTTGTCTGAATGCCTTATATATTTTGTAGTATGATTTTCAGTCCGAATGTATTAAGTTACGAATCCAATTGATGCATAAATTTGATACTCATTTGATGTTGAATTCCTGAACATTGTGAAAGGCAAATTAGCTTTGTAAACTCAAAATCATTTAAATAAGCTGAAATTGTGCATAAAATTTATTGAAATAACAAACTCGTCGCTATCCTCTAATATCGTCTGTTTGGTTAACGTAAACAGTGTCTTCTTTTGCAGATAAGATGGTTAAGTAGACACAATCTTTCACAGACGCAAATTATAATGAGATAAGACAATCAGATGTTGTTTTTGAACATATTCTATGCCAGACGCCTGTAAATATTGACGTATGAACATTATCATACATAATTAATTGTATGATGAAATGAGATAATAATGTAAATTTATATATTTTTTCAATTTACGTTGAATGTTTCAATAAGCTTATAGCTTCCAACACAATTGAACTTAAATAAATTTGTATAAACTAATTTACGTTGAAGATGGTGCAGCAATATGTGTGTGCAATAATATACGTGGGGTTTTGTAGATGAAGTCTAAGTGTGATTAAAATGTACTTTAAAGAACCTTATATATCTCCCGCATTGCCAACATCTTACAAGACATACACATTTGAAGGATCGTCTTCTCTGAAATAACATTAAAGATTGTTTCAATTTTTTGTCTCGTTAATAAACATATTCATTAAATTACAAAAAATTTTCAGGTGAAGTGAATTGGCCCATAATGGTAGGTATGAATTAATGTGGTTGATAGTATTTAGCATAATACGAGGTAGTACGACAGTACTCGTAGGTGGCAACAAATTAACTATAAAAGAATTATATTAATATAGATGTAGCTGGTAAGTTCCTGATACGTGATCCGGTAATTCATATTTATATATAATAACAGATTAAATTTTTTTTTGGAACAAAATGTTTTCATTAATCACATAAATGTTCATATCTTATAACTTAGATCTAGATCAACATTTTTCTTTCGAGAAATGTTTTATAAGAATATCCATACGATATATTAATGATACATTACACAATGTGTTTTTGTAATTACGCAAAAATAAAGTGTCAATGAATCATATATAATTTCCTATCGTTCGTTGACCAAAAGTTCTAAAATGCAAACTAAAATATTTAATGTAGAATATCTGACACAAAATTGAACATGCGGGAATATGTAATAACGGCATTATCTTTATAATACATCGGCCCTTAATTCTATTCCGTTTCTGCTAAAATCTCATCATGGCTGGGAGCGATATCTTTATATTTCGCATAATAAAGGTTATAAATATGTAGAATATAAAATAATAACCGATTTGATACACCCACCATTTTTCACCATCTACTTTTATCATACACTATCTTTTATCCTTATTGAACACCAAAAACGATTCGCTGTCATAATTAAAAGGGCACTTTAGATGTTATTTATTTAATACATTCGTACAATGAATGCCTTAACTTGTTTTTATTTCGAACAAAGAATGCCATCAATTGTTTTCATTTTAAGGGGTTAAACAGACATAATTACATGTAACTTAAACTTTGCTAACCTTTCCAATTTCCTTAATGGTTTATCCGGATTTATGTGTTACAAAATATGACATTAAAGGCTATTAAGAAATCATTAAAAGCGCCTGTTTTATTTCAATTTAGATCGTTCAATTATTTTAATACCAATACAAAACAAACGTATTGTAAGGACTATTATTTATATGATAAATGTATAGCTTATTGTATCAGATATGAATCATATAAATGTAATTTATTATTATTTTCGGGAACATTCAGTTTAAAGAAAATAACATTCTTCTCTCTATAAACAGTCTATTCATCAAAATCAACTAATGTTATTCTGTTATAAGAGATAAATAACGTGTAACAAATAGGTCATAAACTTTTTCACGATGGTGATTTGTTCCATATCATATCAGTTACAATTTAAATATTTGTTACAGACAAATAAAACGCGGTTGTTAAAAGAGAACAACACAGTCATACTGTATTGTTTTATATGTGTTATAAATAAAAATAGAATCTATTTTTCTTAATGTATGAACTTCTTTTGTCTTTTCTGATAAATGTTATGCAGTCTATATTTAAATGTTAAATAAACAACTTTTTAGAACATACATAGAAGGTATTATAGTTTAAAATTCAACAAAAAATAGCTAAACACAGTATGACTGGATAGTGACAATTAAATTCGGACCACGTGACCGGGACCAGTAATAGGAACATGGTTTGTTCGATCTCTTAATCAAATTAGATATGTACAGTGAGAATATCCCAGATGTTAATAAATTTATGCAATAAAATTAGTTAAAAAAAGATGAGCATATTAAGTATATCTGTAAGGTTTTATAGAAAGTAAGGTGATAAAGTGAATGTTATGTTATGAGCAAAAACGAATATTCTGAAAAGCCTAGCTTGTTATTAATATCAAGTTGCACTTTGTCATTGAATCAAAATTACTTAATATAATCAGAATCATATACAGTTCATCCTAAGTGAGTATGTGCTTATTTTTTTTCATGTGACTCTACGAATATCTTCATTTGAATTAATATACATTCATATACAAACTTTTGTTGAATTACCGCTGACTCTAGCAAAAGTTGGAGCAGAAATTATCAAATTCAAATAGGTGAGAATCTATCTGAATTTTCTTTTTGTTTAACCCTTAATTACTGCATGAGCATATTGTGAAAAATGGCCGTATTCATTAAAAAGCCTCCTGTTACGAGTTCAAACTGCTATGGCACTATGAAAAATGCTTCAATACTGATGAATGTTGACTGGACCACAGCCTCTGTAATAGCATGCTTTCCAATTACCATGGCAACTTGGGGACGTCCAAAATTGCCAAAAAACTATATTTTGCATTGTTTTTTTCCATCAAAACTGATTTCAAAGTGCTGCAACTTCTACCTTACGATCGACCTGAGGCCACTTTTAGTCTGTCACATGTCCAAAATTATCTTGGCGATGAGGGGGGTTGCCGCCCCCTTCAAACTCCCCAAACAGAAGGGGTCTTATCCCCCTTCTAGCAACCCCTTGATGTACATTTCTGAAAGGGGGCGGCGCAAAAAAAAGTGATCACTTTTTTATCAATATTTCTCAAAAGAAAAACAGTGTTTTGAGCCTAAATAGGGCATTCTGTACACTGTTCGAGGCCTCAAACAAGGGGGAGGGGGGTCGAAAAGCCGTCAAAACAGGTCTATATGAGGTAAAGGGTTGACAAAAAATGTTGAAAAACCTTGGAATTACCAAAAATCTTGTTTTTTTATGTTAACACGTTGTCTTCAACTAATTTTGGTAAAAAGTTGTTGTTTTGTAGCAATTTTATTTTTGTATTCAATTAACAAAAATGATGAAAAACCTTGGAATTATCCAAAATCTAGTTTTTCCATGTTAAAACGTGGCTTTTACCTAATTTTGGTTAAAAATTGGTTTTTTAAGTAAATTATTTCCCCCGATGGTATTGAATTATTATGTTAATCATAGCCTGCAACATTACCTTAATACTGCCGTTTAGGTTTTCATTTCAGTATTTCTGTATTTTGACAACCCTTATTTTGGTACCTTTTCTACTCTTATCCATTACATCGGAATAACTTATTTCAATGCACGACGTTTTTAAAGAATCAATTTTCTATGAACTTACTTTTTACTGACATTAATTAACAAACTGAGCATCCCTATATAAAACAAACTGCCATAAATTTAGGATAATAGAGAAACATAAAGGGCTTTGAAACTATCTTTAAATAGATAACAATTGTTTATGTCTAACGTCGGGGCGTCCGTGGCCGAGTGGTTAAGGTCGTTGACTTCTAACCCTTGCCCCTCACCGCTGTGGGTTCGAATCCCGACAGGGACTTTTGATTCTTTCATGTTAGGTAGCTATCCAGCTAGCTTACGGAACGTCGGTGGTTGTACTCAGGTGCCCGTTCGTGCCTGAAAACAAAAATGCACGGAACGTCGCCAAATGACATATACTGTGTCGATGTGACGTAAAACGCAAATCAAAATAAAACAAAATGTCTAACGTTATAACACGTATGTGTTGGAAAATAAGAAATATACTTAGTTAATTGAAACACAGTTTTATGAACATGTTCAATCTATTTGCACTATTATTTAATTGAGTGGTCATGATTATTTTAGAATTCAGTGACAACGTGATATAAAAAGTTATCGGGTAAGAAAACTATGTAATATGATAAAAATAATGTTAGGGTAAACAGTCTTTTTCCCAAGTTTTTACGGTTACTAATTACAAATAATTAGATTGAATTAGAATGGGAAGGTTATTGCCTTCAAAAATATTATCCGTGTATATATAACGTCGTACACGGGAAAGAGACAAAAAACCCGAAGGTCAAAGAGTTAAAAAAATCCTTGACACTTCAATATTTGATTCATTGACACTAAAATATTTGTTTTCAGCAAAGTGTTTTTCTATACATTATAATTATAGTCTAAATAGGTAAATAAATACGGAACACTTGTACTACTTGTTTGACTGTTTTTGATTCAACTTGTCTTACTGATTTGATCGAACATGGCATACGTTTTACCTACAAACGGAATATGCTTTGAAACATGTATTATAAATATATATCTGTAAATAAATAATAAACAAAAGCTTATTAATAATTATTCGACCACAAATGATAGATATAAATGATTGAAAGTATAAGAAATTCATAATTGCGCTCTATAATATTAAGAATAAATAAGAAATAAAATCGTTCCTGATTTTTTTCATGACTTATTTTAAGTTGATTTTCTTTGCATATTTTAAACATCATTACAAAGAGATCATATTGTTTTTGCATAAACATTCGGGTTAGTCTGAATGACTGATTTGAAAGTATTCGATTTGTTAAATCCTTATAGATAAATCTGTATATCAAGATAATTTTAGACTGTGCTGAATTACATAATCACATCAAAATTTTAGAACAGCGAATATCCTTAATTATATCATTCTATTATAATAGAGAACAAAGAGGCCAAAGCAGACATTTTCAATCGACATTCAAAGCCAGATGTACAAATCTGATTTTATGATTAAGGAAACATAATGCAGGGATAATGGGATATCGAGAATACGTAACCAAATCGCCTTACATGTACGTGTCACTTCTGTCTTTTTCTGTAGGATACGCACGATTGTGTTACTTAATATATGATACGTTTCATCATTTAATAGGTAAATTTAGACAACAAAAGTTTTCGATAATTAAGGTTATATCTTGTCTGATTATCTAGGAGATAATGTAGTGAGGGAACCATTTTTATACAAAAGGAGCAGGCTTCCGGAAATACAGGTATGCTACTTAACTAAAGGCTACGCATTATAACACTAGTTAAAGGGCACAGGGGTGTGTCTCCTTTAAAAGCTAGCAATAAATTTATATTGTTATTTATCTAGTGCAATTGTACGTCTAGTTTAATGATTATGTGTTCTTATATAACTGAGACTTCTTCATTATTCTGACTACCTTCCTATCGTTGCTAAAATGTCTATGTAGTTGAAAAAAATGAATAAAAAAAAAAAAAAAAAAGAAAAAAAATAATACATATGAAAAATCGCATAAGTCTTTCATGATATTGAAACCTGAACAGAAAATCCTGCTTTCTATATTTCCTTCAACGAGCTACCTAAAGGAAAGTCAATCGTTTTTCTCGTGTCAGGAAGTTAATCAGAGGATTTCCTCCTCTAGTAAAGATGGAAAGTTGCAATGTGACGTTACTGTGTTGGTGTGACGTTTTAATTTCTAAAAAAATAATAAGGACCTTCATGTTCTTTTAAGAAGTTTTAAAAGCTTATTGGGAAAAATAAATTTAAATAAAATTATTACTAGTTTCTTGTATGAAAACATTATTAAAGGTTTTATAGTTCATATTACGTTTTTGTTTTATATTTTGGCTTTTGAAGCTGCTCAATAGGAATGGAAAAGTCTAAATTAAGATTGTATATCTTAACTCAGAATAATACTCTTTTATCATATAATTGAGGTTTTAGAACTCCATATTTAGTCTTAGAGTTTCAAAGTTGTAATTAGGTTTTACTTATCCTAATCATGAGTAAAAAGTTCCTCTTAGTTGTAACTGGAAGTATCAAAATTGTAAGAAGGTTATTTTTCTCAAAAGTCTCCCATTCATGAGTATCAAAGTGCTTATTAAGCTTTTGTCACTCCTAATTCTAAGTGAAGCAGTCCTACTTATTTAGGCTTTTAAAAATCCTTATTACGCTTTTTTAAGCACAAATTCTAAGCACATTTCGATTTGGACCAGGTGGCTAGGTATCAAAACAGTTCTGAAAACGTTGTCATTTTATCAGAGATTTTCGACCATGCGACAACATACATGCATCGAGGACATGAGGTAAGGAAATTGACAGTGCGACCATATACACGCATCACAGGTTTCCCATCCTCTTACGAAAAAGGGATAAAATAGCTATTCACCCTTTTTCAAAGGGAAGACTTAAAAAACATGTCATTTCCATATTGTTATTGATAAGGAGGTTTATTCTTCACATATATATTTTGTATTTGTTTATATACAAAAATAGTACTGCAAACCGAGCGGCGAGCAGTTTTCGTCTTTTTAAAGTCGCTATGAAATAATCAAAAGAGCATATTTAATTTCTTGGAAAAGTTTCAGTTCAAACCTTTTTTCTACTTTTCATTCTGTGTATTAGAATTATTTTATTTTAAGCAAATAACGTTTCCAAAAAGTTTTATATGCATTGTGTATGCGTTCACGTTTTCACACTTTGGGTAACCTAGGGGCATTCTTGCGAAAGTACGCATTTTATTTCTATATTCGACTTAATACCCTACTAGTAATAGAAAAGTTCATGTGATGGGTCGCAATAAAAACTAGATTAAACTTGAGCAGCCGAAAATTCTGACACTGGTCAGACTGTACATATTTGAAAACCTAATCTAAACCTGCTGATTTTGTAAAATGAACTTTTTAATTTTTGTTTTGGACTGTCTGTAAATCTTGTCATGCCCCTGTTTTGGGTTTGCGTTCTTTGAACGATGAATTGTCTTGATCTTTGTTCTCATTTTATAAAGTTTTCTCTATTTTATATTTGGTAAAATGTAATGCCGCTGACAGAACAAGCTTATTGTCTGTAAAGAAGATGACAAGTTTGATTGCATCATTAATAATTTAGATTTGCAAACCTAAATAAATATAATTTATATTATTACTCTTTACTTTTTCGTTATGTTAATTTCCCATAGGCCTCTGGGAGCTATGCAAGTGTACCACGTGACTAAGAATTTTGTACTGTCACTAGGTAACAGAACAAGCTTATTGTGTGTTAAGAAGATGGCAAGTTTGATTGCATCATCAATTATTTAGATTTGCAAACCTAAATAAATATAATTTATACTATCAATTCATTTATGTTTTGTCCTAAACATATTCCAATGTCTATTGTTGGTCAGTCACCATGATTATAACAATTAATCTTGAAACATAGTCGATTCATTTTAAATTGGCAAATTGAATACAAAAATAACCGAAATGTCTCTTTAAAGTTTATTATGTTTGTCGGCAAATAGGTTATAAATATTCTTTAATTTACATAATTTATATTCTGTTAAACATAACTGTCAACTAATTGTCTGGATAAGAATGTTACAATGTTAATTACATCATTTATTATTTAAATAAACAGAATATATAGAATGACTTTTAGTATCAATTTATATTGAGAGACAGAAAGATCAGTATAAACTACGTACTAAAGAAAACCGGTTTTATTTAGAAAAAATGCACGAATGTTAGAATATCTTATAGTAAATAGTGCTATTATTTTAGTGTTCCTGTTACATTGTACTTATCATCTGGATTTATATTGATAACTTGTCATTGAATAGACACTTAATGTTTGTAAAAGATGTTTATGCCTATTATATTGTCAGTTATTAACTTGTTAGGCAATTTATTTACTTATAATACGGCTGATCTTTGACATTAATTGCTAAATAATTCTAGAGATGGTTTTAGTTAGAGATATTTGTTATGACAACAATGTTTGGAAGTGCTCATTTTTATAGTGTAGTGTACATATATTTGGCTGTGAATCAGAAACGGATATAATATTATGTAAAGATAGTATAAACTTTACTGTTTAAATATCCGTGTATATCATATATAGTATGTCTTATATGTGATTTATTGAAATTACTATGCTCTTCTTTGAGAAACACCAAAGTCATGGTAACGAGTTTATTTGTTTTCAAACAGGGATGGCTTTTTACTTGGAAATACGAAAAAAAGATCAACAAGGCAAAGTTAACGTTCACAGGACGCAGCCCTTGACACGCCCAAGATTCCACAGCAGGACACCCTTTATTATCTTCAAGAGGGTCGGATCTTTAAGATTGACAATTTTTTTCAAACGCTCATATCGTTATCTCAGTGAAACAACAGCGTCAAGTTGAAAACAAAAACGGGTATGTAACTACATTTCAAAAGACTTAAATTAATATATAAATATTATTATCATTTGATGACGGGTTCTAGAACAATGTAAGGATGTGAAAGGCAATCAACTTTGTAAACACAAAATCATTTAAATATGCTGATATTGTTTAATAAAAAGTCGTCACTATCCTCTGGCAACTAACAAAAGATATTCTGATTTGTTAACGTAAACAATGTCTTCTTTTGCAGATAAGATGGTTAAGTAGACAGACTCTTTCACAGACGCAAAAATGAGATAAGAAAATTAGATGTTGTGTTTGAACAGGTTCTTTGCCAGACGCCTGCAAATATAATATTGACGTATGAACATTATCATATATAGTTTATTGTATGATAAAATAAGATACGTGTAAGAATGTAAATATAAACATAATGTATAATTTTAATTTAAGTTGAAGATATTGCAGCAATATTTGTGCGCATTATACATTTTCTATTGTAGATAAAGGTTAAGTATGATAATAACATTTAAGCATATGTTGTAATTATAAAGTACTTATAAAAACCTCGTATATTTCACACGTTGCCAACATCTTACAAGACATACCAATTTGTAGGATCGTCTTCTCTAAAATAACATTAAAGGATGTTTCAATTTTCTCGTAAATAAACATTCTTATATAATATTACAAACTTTTTTTTAGGAAGATTCTTTGAAGTAAAGAAAAATGGTTCATAATGGGAAACAAGAAACCCATTTAATTATATTGTTTTTAGTATCATTCATTCACAACCACAAAATATGAATGAACAATATATCAATATGGATGTTGCTGGTAATTGTCAGATACATGATCCGATATAACATTATTAAATATATCAGATAAAAGTATTCTAGAACAAAATACTATTTTACATCATATCAATGTTCATACCTAATTACTTAGCTCCAGATCGACATTTTCCTTTTCAGCCATATTTTGTGCAAACATTCAATACGATACATTTATGTCGTAATTACGAAATGCTATGTCGTAATTACGATATTTTATTAAGTTTTTCCCAAATGTATTTTTATAATTACGGAATAATAAGAAGTGTCAAGGATGTCAGTTTAGGGGCATCATACATGTATTATCTGGCGTTAGCAACATAGATAATTTCCTAACGTTCGTAAACCAAAAGTTCTAAAGTGAAAACTAAATTTGAGAACATCTGATACAAAATAGATTATGCCGGAATAAGTTACAACGGCAATATTTCTTTAATACCTCGGACCTTAATTCTAATTCTTTTCCGCTATAACCTCATCATGCCGGGGAGCTAGATGTTTATATTTTGCATAATAAAGTTAATAAAAATGTAAAACATAAAATAATAACCTTCTTTTATCCTACACTATCTTTAATTTTTATTGTTCACCCAAAAAACGATGCGCTGTCATGATAAAAAGGGCACATTAGATATATGATTACAATTAGTATTTTTATTGTATTAATAAATTGTGTCTATTTGTCTTATGCATTATGTTATTCCTTCTAAACATTTGAACAAAGAATGCAACCATCTCCTTTTTTTCGAAGGAAGAATGCCATAAACTGTTTTTTGTTTCATTTTTAAGGGGATAAACAGAAATAATTAAATAATTAAACTTTTATAATCTTTCCCAATTCCTTAATGTTTTATCCGGATCTATGTGTTACAAAATATGACATTAAAGGCTATAAAGAAATCTTTAAAACACGCCTGTTTTATATCAATATAGATCGTTCCATTATGTTAATACCAATAAAAACCAAACGTATTGTAAGGGCTATTATTTCTGATAAATGTATAGATGATTGTATCTGATATGAACACTATATATGTAGTTTATTATTATTTTCGGGAAACACAACACATTATCAGCGTAAGGAAAATAACATTTTAATTTCTAAAAACTGTCTATTCATCAAAAACAACTTAAAGTAATTTGTAGTAAGAGATAAGTATGGTATAACAAAAAGTTCATATGTTTTTTCACGATGGTAATTTGTTCTAAATTATATCAGTTGCTTTATTCAAATACATGTATTGGTTCCAGACAAATAAAACGCAGTCATTTACAGAGAGCAACCCATACTGTATGGTATTATATGTGTTATGAAATATGAATACATAGTGTCATAAAAAATGGGGGCCACATTACCTGGACCAGTAAAAGGGATTGCAGCTTCGTAAAAATGGTTTGTTTGTTCTCTTATTAAAATTAAATGTTCAATGAGAATTACCTAGTAGGTTTGAATAAAGTTCTGCAATAAATTAGTTTACAAAATGTTAAGCATAGTATATAATATTATGTAAGGCATTATAGAAAATATATGTGATAAAATGAATGTTCCGTAATGAGCAAAAAAAAAAAAGAAAAAAAATAAAAAAAAAAAAAATTAAAAAAAAACAAAAAAAAAAAAAACGTTTAGTGGACATGCAAAACACAACAAACAAACAAGTTTTCTTTTCATTTTATGCTTAAAAAAAGTTAAAACGAAATTTCCATAATATTAATGTTAATATTAAACTCCTTTTCCCCATTGAGAGCCCCATTTAGACGGAATTTCTCATTAAATACAAGAAGTCTTGAGCTAAGAAATAAGTTCGACAATCAACGTTAAATGACGGTGATATTATTCATTTTATTAAAAAAAAATATGAATGATCGCTTGTTTTTATAATAAAAACAAACAATTCTTGTAGGAGAAAAAGTCAAACCACCCATCCATATTTCTGTTACTTACTGCGAATTTATATTGGAACTGCCTTTGTTAAATGTAAGCGGCAGCCATTTTTTATTTTAAAGTTGTGTAATTCACCGGGGGGGGGGGGTAATTGTGTTTGATTCAGAGGGATATCGTTTGGATTTGTTAGTCATACACCTTTTTAAAAGAAGGAAAACTTATTTGAAAATTGTAACATACAAAAAATAAGTGTTGACAGATGTGAAAACATTCCAAAAGCAGCAAGGATAATGGAAAACTTAAAAGGCTGGCTCAGGAACGCTGGGTTGTTTACTTATTCTTCGGGCTGATGGCTGGCATTGCTTTTCAAGTTTTCATAAAACATACGGCAGTTATTGCTCGTAGGATACTTTAATATGCCCAAATTTCATCAAGAGCAGTTTTGAATTATCATTTATAATTATCACGGATAAATCAGTAATCCACAAAAGCATAAAAAATAATACTATTTTGATACCGTTACTCTATGAAGACGATATGGTTATTTAAGGCACCTCATCAGGGGTTATAAACAATTCCTTTGATTCATTACACATTTAGTGAACAAATGGGGTTTCAAAGTTAATAAGGTTAAAACCAAAGTAATGGTTTTCAATAAAAGTGATTGTTGGCCTGGAAGAATTTTTTGTATAATGACTATCACCTAGAGGAGTTGTTTAAGGATTGCAATCATTTAGGTTTTCATTTCATTATCTCTGTATTTTGACAACCTTATGTTGGTACTTTTTTCAATGGTACTAACCCATTGTATCATATATTATCTTTATCACGACATTAATAAAAACTTCAAGTCAATTCTAACCTTTCACTGATATCAACTTACAATTAGAGCATTTACCCATATAAAACATAGTGCTATCAATTAAGGAATAAATCACTTCAACAGAGTTAAAACATTTTTTTATATTTAGTGACAAATGTGTGTCTATCGTTATAAAACGTATGTCCTGGAAAATTACAATTATACTAAGTTTATTGAAACACAGTTTTATGAACATATTCAATATATTTGCACTATTGATTAAATCGAGTTGTCATAATAATTTTAAAAATCAGTGACTACTTGATATAAAAGTTAATCTCGTAAAAAAAAACACTATAGTATGTAATACGATAAATTTAATGTAAAGTAAATTGTCTTTTGCCCCCCAGTTTTAACGGTTACTAATTACAAATAATAAGATTGAAATAGAATAAAAAAGATAATTGCCAACGAAAAAGTGTGCTACGTGAGCTCCATCGACAACATATTTTTAAACGTAACATGCACTGAAAAGAAAGAAAATACATGAAGGTCATTAAGTTATAAAAATCCATGACACTTCAGTATTTGATTCCTTGACACTTTGATATTTGATGATTTCAGCAAAATTTTAAACAGGTATTATATATTTAGTCTAAATAGGGAATTAAATACGATGCACTTACTTGTTTGACTGTTAAGATCGTTCATCTTGTTTGACTAATTTGATCAAGCATGCCTTACGTTTTAGCTACAAATAAATGTTACGGTAGACCACTCCTAATGGGCACTTTATGAAAATTTTAAATTTACAACATACTGAAAGGTCATCTGTATGCAAAATTAAAATACAATTTACTGTGTGGTTTATTAGTGATGGAAATTTTTCTGATTTATACCTGTTTTAAGAAATGAGGAAACTCTAAATAACCTATAATATCATCATTATGAAAAATGTTATCCTATTGCTCATTGTAAAGAAACAATTAAAAATATTCAGGTAGATGAACAAAATGATTGTTTCTCAACAAAATGCTTTTAAATGTATATAAAAATATAAACCTACCCTATCCACTTTAAGCACTAATTTGACCATTTCGCTATGTAAAATGCCTTATCAAAAATATCCCTAAATGTTACCATGATGAGGGATAAGGGATGAGGGATGATGATACAAGTATATCGGTTGAGCTTGCAAAATACAAAATACTTTTACCGTTTAGTTTTTATTTGATTAAACATGTCTTTTTTGCATAGATTTGCGGGTTTGTCTGAATGACTGCTTTAAAGGACTTTTTTTAAATATTCAATTTGTTAAATCCTTATAGATAAATCTGCATCTCAAGATATGTTTTTTTTTCGGCTGTGCTGAATTACATTATTTCTTTTTAGAATAGCGACTATCCTCAATTACAACATTCTATTCGATAGAGATTAAAGTGTCCACATCAGACATTCTCGATCGACTTTTCAGTTTAACAAAATCTTTTTTATGATAAAGAGAGCAAAAATATATTTTAACATAATGTAGGCATCATGTAATATAGAGAATACATTACCAAATCGCCTTACCGGGCACTTCTCTCATTTTCTGTAGGATACGTATGAAACTGTTGTAACTTATATGTGGTGAACATGTCAATACGTTTCATCATTCAATAAGTAAATGTACAAAAAATGTCGATAATTAAGGTATATATCTTGTAGATAATTTCGTGAGGAAAACATTTTATAAAATAAGGAATAGGCTTCCATTCCTAGAAATATAGGAGTGCTACTTAACGAAAGGTTATGCTTATTTATAACACTAGCTAAAGGGCACAGTGGTGCGTTTCAAGATCGCTTCTTTAAAAGCTAGTAATAAATCTATCTCGTTATTTATTTAGTGCAATTGTACGTTTAGATTAATGATCTTATGTGTTCTGATAAACTGAGACTAAAAGAATCTGGCTACCTACTTGCTATGCAGTTTATATTTTTTGGATATTAAACGTTAACAACCTTTAGTAGTTAGTTATAAAGCGTTTTCATTCATACAAATTTATGCTGTGATAAGGTTCCATAAGAAGAGCTCTTTTTAAAAAATCATAATTGACACCTAATGAAGTAAGTTCAGGGTACAAACAATACCAAAAAGTAATTTATATATTAATTTACAGAGCATTTAGTAATTAAATCCGTTGCTTTGTACTATACTATCTATATTACGTAAATGTTTGGCCCCGTTCAAACATTGTTATGCAGAATAACTGGCATGCTAATGTTTGCATTCATAAAATAATCATTTTTTTAAAGGTTAAATACTCAGATATGCTTTAATGTACACCGTGTATATATATTTGAAACCAAACGATTCAAATCATTGTAAGAAGTCATTCATGTGATTGAACCACTATTTACTTAACTATAAATCTAAGCAAAGATAAAGTATCGGTTTCTAGTTACAATTCATCATGCATGCTATGCATGTGTTTTTTTTTTAAAATGCGTTTTGCATGCAAGGCACTTTTCAGACTGTCTGATCATTGTCTTGTCGATTAAAGTAATTGCTACAACATATCTTATACATGCATTTCAAGAGATACTGTCGAGACATGAGTACTTAAAACAAGAATTTGTAACAGAGTTACCAACGTCCCACGCCTCAGGAAAGATTTATTTGAAGCATAAAATTGTGCTATTTCAAAAGGTTGAGGTATGTATCTCAGGACTTTCATTCCAGAATTATTATTAAAGATCTGGAAATGCAACAATAATTTTATTCAAGAAATAAAATGAAACACGGAATTTAATAATCTATCATGTTAAGCTTTGACCTCTAAGTGTGATATTGAACTTGGCAGTAGGGGTGCAGGTGTTGTGCATTACATATTGTCTCATTATTGTAACTATTTGTGCCAAGTATTTTCAAAATCCCTTGTAAGAAGCTATTCATGTAATTGAACCACTGTTTACTTAACTATAAATCTAATCGGTTTCTAGTTACAATACATCATGCTATGAAGAAGTTATAGATCGGACACAAAATAGCCCCTATAACAGACTATGTTAATGTTTGACCTCTACATTGTGTGTTCTTGGAGGTAGGGACCCATGTTTTGCGCCAGACATACCATCTTATTATTGTGATTATTTGTGCAAAGTATTTTTAAAATCCCTCGATCTATGAAAAAGTTATGGACTCGACACAAAATATACCCTATAACAGACTATGTAAATCTTTGATCTCTGTGACATTGACTATCGAGGTAGGGAGAAAGGTGTTACGCATGACATATTATCTTATCATAATTGTAATCATTTGTGCCAAGTATTTTCATAATCCCTTCATCTATGAAGAAGTTATGGACGGGACATAAAATATACCATATAACAGACTCTGTTAACCTTTGACCTCTAAGTATGACCTTGGAGATAGGGGTGCAGGTATTGTACTTGACTTATTGTCTTATGATTATGACTATTTGTGTCAAGATATTTCAAAATCCCTTAAACTATGGATACTTTCTAGACACAAAATATACCCTATAACAGACTATGCTAGTTTTACTTCTAAGTGTGTCCTTGACGTTGGAGGCAGGGATGCAGGTGTTGTGTTTGACACATCGTTTTATTATAGTGACTATTTGTGGCATGTATTTTCAAAATCCTTTTATCATTAAAAAAGTTATGGACCGGACACAAAATATACACTATAGCAGACTATGTTAATCTTTGACCTCCAAGTGTGACCTAGGTGACCGGTAATTGCGCATGACCCATTGTCTCATTATTGTGAACAATTTTGTACTTTATCCTTTAAAGGATAAGAAAGTTATGGACCGGACACTACATATACCCTTAAATAGACAATGTTGACCTTGAATGAGCAAGTGCGACCTTGACCCTGAAGGTAAGGGTCTGGTTGTTGCGCATGACACATCATCTTATTAAACCAAACATATGTGCCAAGTAATTTCAAATTCCTTTGAAAAATGACACAGATATGGACCAGACACGAACGTGTGACGGGCGGATGGATGGACGGACAGACGGACTGTCACTATTATTCTAAAGCAGTTCTGGACTATTTAATGTAAGCTGTTTCAATCGACATTTAAAAATACACACATAAAACAGTAGATTCCACCGAATTCTGTTTGTGTAGCTAGAAGTGCTTTCTTGCACAGACAGATATTTTTATAACATACAATGCAAACGGACCATAACCAATTGATTGCTTTAATAATTTTCCAAAAGATGTAATCTTACATTTATTAAAATGTTCATTGAACATAAATATTGGATTGTAAATTACAATAAACAAGTTTACCTTTTTATAACTGGTATCACAACAGTTTTAACAGTTTTGATATTATACAGATTCTCTTCTTAATGAATCCCTTGTTCAAATAGATATGCCATTATAAGTACGAGACATGTAATTCCAAAATTAAGACGGTACAAATCTGTTATGGATGCAAACATGCTATCCCTAACAAATAAATAAGCAAAATAATTTTTCTAATTAAGCTGATAACTTTGAACGCTATAAGATACATTTTAGGGTGTGTCAATAATTACTGATGATATCTTAATTATTCTGTTCCCTCGCTAGATGACGTGTTTCATATTATTTTGAAAATATGCACATTTGTAAAAATTCGTTAATAACAGTTGATTTCATTAGACAATAAGTCGTTGCATAAGAAAAAGGTCAAAATAATTCGTAATTTAACACGCATGTAACGTTTTGTATTGTAATATTAAAAAACAACAAAGTCTTAGTCTTAACAAGTGTAACCTATATGATGATTTTTATTGTACAACAATGAAGCTAGTGCAACCATGTTCTATAAAATAAATGTACTTTGTTTAATTTGAAGTGAATACTGAAATGAACATATCATAGTCTAATTGAAATATGATCATAAGGCTTATACGTTTGAACTACTTGAAATGCTTCCAAATTAATTAAGCCAGTTAATTAAGCAATTAACTTATGATATCTTAATTATTGAAACAAGAACTTCGAAGTTATTTATTTTATAACTATGATAAGAATCGATACGACGGGTGAAAGAATTGAGAAATTACAAAACAAATCATATTACCTAATAACTAGTATTCGTACAAACACTTTTAATAAGATAGTAACTGAACATCGGACCGTGGACGGTAGTTTGCACTTGACAGTACCGTCCATGAACAGGCTCAATCAAACCGAGTCTGCAACATTTTCAATTTTGTCGTGTTGGGCTTTCTGTAGGGATTCTTATTTTCTCTATTTTATCGCCACATCAGCGTTGTTTGTTCCGTGTGGAGGCTGTAAAAAGTCGCCCCGTACATTCAATCAGAGATGTTATATTTTCGATCCTTAAAGATCGTGCAACACGACATTAATGTTGTGCTTTAGTAATTTAGTTCTTTCTATTCGGCTATTTTCTTGTTGGGTGGTCACATTATTCCTCTCTAGAATACTGTTGAATCACCCTTAGGATATGTGGCCTGCTTTTTAAAATTGTCTTTTGACGTCTTGTCTGTGATATAGGCTTCATAACCTCTGATCCCCTTTCAAAGTTCCATTTTATTTAGTTCCGCCCATTGTTTTCTCGATTAGGGCACACGCATTTTTTTACTTGGGGACCATATGCCGCTTTTCATGGAATGGCAATTAGGTGTCACATTGAAGGTAACATGATAACCGCCATATGAACACATCTGCGGATGTTTCCAAATTCAAAATTGTACCAGTTCATTTTAAATGTTGAATTCTGCTTAAGCCGGTGCTAGGGGGCGTGGACGGTAGTTTGCACTTGACAGTACCGTCCATGAACAGGCTCAATCAAACCGAGTCTGCAACATTTTCAGTTTTGTCGTGTTGGGCTTTCTTTAGGGATTCTTATTTTCTCTATTTTTGCATCAAACATATTATGAATACAGTAAAATATGACTATCACTTCGGTTAAATAAAATAAATATGAACAAAAACGTCTGTGTATTCTCAGTTGGGCAAACATGTTTTAATCAACATGTGAAAGCATATGATTCAAAGAATTAACATAAAAGTGACCCACGTTATTAAACATTAATACATGTCTATTTATGAAAAAAGACTCAAACCCAATCGTTCCTATAAGTTTCAAGTCCGAAAAAAATCATGTTTATTAATTCGTAGTTCTATTTTTTTTAAAAGTGCACGTTGCATTCAAGACACTTTTAATTGCCGACAGTAATAGTGTTTCACTTCATCTTATTTTTGTATTGATGGAGATACTTTCGTGACATAAGTACTTAAGAATAACGTGCCAGCGATTTTCTTTCTCTAACAAATGTATTTACATCCAAATTACGGGTTGCCTTTATTTATTACACTACTTATTGGGCACATGGGTGTCTTTATATTATATATTTCGTTGCTCGAGCTTACATACTTTTTTTCTTAATATAACCTTACACTTCTTCGGTAGAAAAATTCATCCAAATAAAACCCTAGAATGATATCATTGAAATTTACAAATTGACAGATGGGAAAAAATAAAGATTGATCATACGAGATACATGTTTCCCTCGAAAGAATAATTCTTACGTAATGACGGTAAACATCTGTTGTGAATGCAAAGGAAAATACCCCTCCGAAGGTATGGAATAATATTAAAAACATGTTTAAAATAATTATATTTATTAAGTTGATATTTTTAAACAGATTCATTAGCAGGGTGTACCGTGATTAACGATGATATCTACATTATTCAGTTCTCACGCAAGGCCACGTGTCTTGTATTATTTTGAATATATGTAATCATTCGTTAATAAAATTATGTTCATTAGATAATAATGCGTTGTATATGATAAACATCAAGGAATTATGAAATTAAAACTCATATAACCGGTAATGAATTGGAATGCTTAATGTTTAATAGCTCCTGTAGATTATAAACAACCAGAGACATCATATTAAGAGAAGTTCAAGTTCGAAGTATTCATTGGTTTTAAGGCCTATTAAACCCTTGGAATGATATCATTACAATTTTCACAAAAAATTTTTTTTTTGGTACTTAATTAGTTCCCGAAAAACTACTCATTGACTCATTCGCTTCGTTTGCTCTTTGGCAATAGATATTATCATTGTGAGTTAGCATTTTGTATGGAGATCAAAATACTACATTGTTTACATTGTGCTACTTTTCAACACATAACTGCACATTCAACGCTACTTTCTGCAGTTGGATAACATCTAAGATGCTCTTTTATCAAAATATTATCAAACACATATTTGACCTATCTAAAAAATTTAAGAATAATTGATGTCTGAAGAATATTGTGCCTTGAAAATGCTTACAAAAGCTTAAGATTTGTATCTTAAGTATTTTTAATGCTTTTACTTTATATTCACCAAATTTATTTTCAAGAAATTCATTTGCTTTGAACTATGTTGATCGATTATGTAAATACTTTGAGTTTAATCTTGCAATGTGCACAGAATATTTTTTAATCAAATGCCTATGCACGCACTAAGTGTATTAATCAAGCAGACTTTTGTCTCGATTTCAACAGGCAATGTGTTCTAATAATCAATTTGAAAGGAACCCGCTTATAATCAGGAATTTAGAGATTAGATTATTGAGTTTATAGAGCTCTACTTAATATTACTACAAAATCTGAAGCATAATATGCCTTTAAACATTATACAATGATGTAAGCGTCATAAATTAACATACAAACAGAGATAGTATACTAATATCACTTAATATATTAATTAACCGGAATAAAAGAGTTTTTCCTAAAACACACACACACACGCACGCACGCACGCACACACGCACGCACGCACGCATACACACACACACACACACACACACAAAAAAAAATAACAGCGATAAATGTAAAAGCTAGAAATCTAAATTGAAGTGTAAAGCTGATGCATGTGAATGTTTTTATGTTCTTCCGTTGTTGTTTGTGACTCGCAAAAAATATCGTGTCATTCCGCAGTAAATTGTGCGTCTTATCAGACTCGGCTGCGTTGTAGCTGAATAATGCGTTGTGGGTTGTAGGTAAAAAATAAAACATGTTACAAAAATAAAAGAGAGTTGGCTAATAAAGCAACGATGTTTACATAAATATTATTATAAATATTTGAATATAACATTTATAATAATCATTTAATTTATATTTTTTGTGACTGTATAAGAATGAATTAAAGTTCATTTATCTGGAGGCGTGCTGCTTAAAAGCATCATATCACTTTAACAAACTAACATTTGGCAAAACTAAATGGAATTAAATTTTGAAAAAGAATCAGAGGTTATGAAGCCGGATTATCACTTACAATCATAAAAAAAGAAATCTAAAAAGAAACAACATAATTATCCTAACTTAGGATGATAAAACATAATTCAAGTAAATATAGCATAACTTAACATTAAAATTAGAACCATGTTAGGTATTGGCTATATTGATATAATGTTAAGTCGGTATCATGTTATTCTTTCTTTACACATATCGGGTTAGTTAACTTTGTAAATTTTGTTAAAATAGAGAAACACTATAACGAGGTTCTTCCAAACATTGTTGTAATAACAAAAATATCTAACAAACCAACTCTAGAATTACGAGGCCATCACGAGGTCAAATATCAGTCGTACAATTGTATTATATGAAAAAGAATAAACAGATTACTGCCAATATAAGAGGCAGCAATATCCAATAAGTATTAAGAGTGAATTCATTGACAAGTAATCAATACAAAATGATAAATAACTCGGAACCTACAATTATCACAATATTTTGTAGACACAAAAATAGTTCATAATTATTTTACATAATTTGGAAAATAAACATACATCGTATTTAATATGTTGTCTTTAAATTAATGTTATTCACCATTGGTTTAAGTTTATTTTGTACATATATTATCGTAAATAAGTAACATCTCCTAATCATGTTAAACGGGACTAACAATCGTTTTTATTTGTATTTGTCGGATGGACATTAATGAGTTTTTAAATCATTACGTTGTCAATGCCTATTGTCATCTATACAAATAGTGTTAATACGAAAATTCATATCAACTCTTCACTTACAAACGACATTGACCTTGAAGGTGAAATTATTTAAATTTTACATTTTATGCTGTAACTGGCTATCACTTTACAATTATTCCTTCATGTATATCAAACACAAATAGACTTTCACTCATTTATGACCTGACCTTGAAGGTCAAATTACTTATTTTTCATTGATTATTACTATAATTGTCTGTTATGTTTGGTAATTAATCAATGAATTAATTTCATATTTTGACTTGACAAAACTACCTTTTGGACAAGACCATTTGTTACTTGGTAATCCTGTACGAAATTTTCTGCACGGAAATGGGGCGGAATTCAATGGCAGATTCCGCCCAGAAATTTGAATTAACCCCCCCCCCCTCAAATATACAAGTATAAGGTAATGGAAAAAAAATCATCTAATACAGTTCCATGCCTATAATGATAACTGTAAATAAAATGTACTTAAATTCAACATGACAGTCTGCCTTAAATCCTATTTGCATATTCGCATCATATCAGCCCCTGATAAACATGATTTACAATGTATACAGATATGTTAAATCTTGAGAGACAATTTTGTATAAGAAATATAATTGTGTTTTAGGTGTTCAATGTAAGTTTCTTTAAAATTGCAAAATTGAAAATATTGCAGGCATGCTATGATTAAGCCTGGTTATGGACAGTTGTGGTAATTGCAAGCTACAGCCTACCTATAAAAATGCTAAAAATCTTGCAAAAATAACAATGTGCCAACCGAAAGACATTCAGAGCTATATTTAATATTCTGTTGAACAAATCAAATGTGTGACAAATTACCAAAAACGGAAATGTGTAAGCCGAGAAACATTAATGGAGGCAACACAATTACTACAAAACTAAATGTCCACTCCAGGGACTTAATCAAACATGACTGTTCTCTTTGCTTTGTTCATGCTTAGTATTTATAAGTAATACTTCTTCCACAAGGGCATGGGTAGTATTATGCTTTGTACGTATAGTCATTTGCATTATAAAATCAAGGATTTTATTTGGCAATCCTTAGTTCTAGGAACGGTTTAGAAAGTGTGTCTCCGACACAGTAAAATTAAAAACAAATCGGTTTTATCAATTCACAAAGATATTACACTTAAGCATAAAAAAACAATTTAAGGAAACTGCTACCAGAAATATAATGTGTTAAATTTCTCTTCATAAAAAGTGACAACCATGATCTTTCTTAACACAGTAAACAATTTTTCTTTTTGATTTTATTATTTTGATATCATTAATCGCCTACTGTCACTTTTAATGAACAATTTCCATCTCAATAATGTATGTTCTTGTTTGATAAAAACCATTATTGAGTACAATTCATACTGATTTATATCATATCTTAGTAATCATACCATACATTAATCAAAACAGTAATGGCCTAACAAAAGGATAGCCTTTAGTGGTGTGCAATTTAATGAATTCTTTATCTAATTTATTACACATATGTTACAAATTTGTTTTCTAGACAATATTTAATTTAATATTTCATAAAAGACGATGTTTTTCTATACAGCACTGAAGAAACGGGAAGAATATCATATCGCTTTTTAAGTAAATCATTTCAATTTAGAAATTGCATGTTTTAGACCACGAATAATTGTTGTACATTTGAAAGGTTATGCTAACGGCAAATCATTCCATTTAAAATACCGTTAATCTAACATATGAATTTGAATTGACGTTTGAATTGGACTTCAAATTATTGTATTACAGACTGTTTGCAGCTTCATGCTTATTAGAATTATTAAAAAAACATGAGTCAACATTGCAGACACCTTGTGGCGGGATGTTTAAAAATTGGGTCTTATTATATTTTATTTTACCAATAAATGTGTTACAAGAGTTTTAACTTCGAGGCAAACACTTTTTGTCCGTCCAAATAAATGACAATATTGCGTGACGTAATATAATATTGAATTGAATTTTGATAGTTATTGCTGACATATGACCCGTTTCAGGCAGTATTATATTCTTTTGAATTTGAGTGTCTGTTAGTTTTTTGAAAATATAAATTGCATTTCAATATGAATATGTGACCTTTTGACCTTGGCAATAAGAAGAAAAAACAATTTAATTTCAGGCTATGCTTTATTCTATGTTAATGACACGAAACATTTACATGTTGATACAGAAAATTAATCCCTTGAACTTTCCCATGATACACTTTAATTTCCCCGAACCTACAAATATTCATTGGGCGTCCGTGGGACCGAGTGGTTAAAGTCGTTGACCTTCAAACAAACAAACAAACAAATATTTCTGTTATTTTAACAGAAGTTCTACAGAATTTTATCAAACTGATAGTTTGTAATGTATTGAACAATTCTAAACCTATTGCCGTGACTTTTTTAAGAAAAAAAGACAAACTACTTTTCTCATTAGCAGGTGTCATTTACCATCATTTGCTTATTTGATTATAAACAATTATGTTAAAAAGTTAATTTGAAATATTAAATGCATACTAGAAAGATGAATTTCTTTCCGTTGTTCTCTTTCGATCTCCCTTTTTCCAGATAATTATATACGTATACTCGAAATAGAAGGCGTAAGTGCCGTTTGCCAGCTTTAAAAAGATTCCATTGCCCCATATTTAATCACACTGTTTTTTTTTTCGGGACCATTGATGACATTAAAAATTACTGGTTTGTTAATCTCAAGTATAATAACAGTTACACCATTTTCAATTTCCGGACTTTGGAAGTGAAATTTTATAGAAATAACCAAACTTTTACCATAAAATCGTTCGGAATTCAGAATTTAGAAGTTGAAGTATTCAGAGATATGGAATACAGAGAAAACGAAAAGAAAAAATTCAGGACCCTGAAAGTTGTTCGGATTTCAGAAGTTTCCGGATTTGGGAAGTTCGTGAATTCGAAAGTTACACATGACTGTATTTACCATGGCAGCAATGAAGGGCCGATTTAATTCTGCTAAGGAGCTATATGAATTACTTTAAAGTATTTTTGTCCTTTGGTGTGAAGGAAGAATCTTTGTACATCAGAAAATAATTGGATCAAATATGTCTAGGCAACTGTACATTATCAGCATAATGTCGTAATTGATTTTCTGCTAGAATTGTACAATGTATATTAAAAGAATATCTGAATAGCTATTTGATTATTTTCATTATTTATTATAATTGTCCTTAAGTTTATAAATTGCTTTGCATTCAGAGAATATTATAATTACAATTATTTATTTTAAAGCTCATTTATTGATAATTAGAATATTAAGTCGCTCCCTTAATTCTGTATGAATCATGTTTTCTTTTATTTATAAGCGTCTACCTATTAAATACATACATGTATTATTTCCTCTCGCTATCATTTTAAATGCTGTTTGTCAGAAACGAGGCAACTCTTCTTATGAAGACGCAAAAATTGAAAAGGTTACAGGCTCGGTTTAAATAAGCCTGTTCATGGACGGTATTGGAAAATGCAAGTTACTGTCCACGTCCCGTAGCACCGGCTTAAGCAAAGCTCAAAATTTAATCAAAATAATTGTGAAATTTTGAATTTATAAGCATTCACGGATGTGTTCATACGGCGGTTATTATGGACCGAACTTAATTTGTTTGCAGCTATCAAATAAAGCAATGAAAGGGTGAAAAGCAACACTTTATCTTCCTACCAGAATTTTGAATTCTAAATCTAGGTTGCTACAGAAACACTCCTCAAGTATTTCTAAGATATCTTCCTACTACATAAAGTCTCTAGAATTACTGAGCAGTAAATGTCAAAGGATCAGTCGTAAAAAGAAACTAAATTACTATCTATTTACTGTATCATAGCATCATTATAGACGCAAAGTAACAGCGAAGCTGTTATTATCGCACCGTCTAAACCTTAGTTTCATTGGTTTACACGAAATGCATTTGTTATAAGTTAGAAATTTACATTACACCTGTCAAAGTGGTAGTAAGAATGTGCAATGTGTTTGCTGTCAAGAAGCAATCATTGGTAGAGATATTTAGATATTTCTTGTATACATTATGAACTACTATATTAAATTGTCTGTGAGCAGTAGAACATTTATTTTTTGATAAAATCAAAATGTCCAAACTATCTAAGAACGTTTACACAAGTACATATAAAATGAACAGGCTGTTTATTGACATCATAAGTGGGGCTAAACTTTTCACTGTTAAAATATCAGCAATTTAAAGGTGTATTCCGTTATCAAATAATTTGGTAAGACAATAGAAGTGATATGACAGAATACGTTACAGTCATACTAATTTAAATTTTGTACTTTATTCAATTTATATCACATTCAGCGGTCTACTTATCAATCTTTTGATAACATGAGTGCCTGCCACAAAAAATAAGAGTTCTGACTGTATCGTAACAGTCTCTAGACAGGAACCAGCATTTTTATATTTCTTCAATATAAATCTCGAAAAGAGTCCGATTTATTTCCACGCAAATAATGTAATATTGTTAAGCTAAAATGTTTGTCAAATTATCTAATATATGAGTAGTATGTTAAAATTATATATCTAATTTGAAACTTGTTCCAACATCTGTTCCATCCTAGTTTTATTAGTGACGAAATATGTTCTATAATGATACAGGAAATTGTAAATCATTAATACTTTTGTTATGGTCAATTTTGTTATCTTATATCATGCTAGGAAATTATTGAAAAAGCGATGACGGTGATGAAAATAACTTCATTAGGACCGATATAAATGAAAAGATATCTTTCCAAGGTGATATTCTAAGATCACCATTGCAGATATGCGATAAAAAAATTATTGGAGAAGAGAACAATAATGTAGATTTTGTTACATGTAATAAATTTAAAGTCGTATTTGAGATTTTAATTTCGTTTTTGACAATTTTGCCACAAGTATAACAACTTGCTAATATGACAAATTCATTTTATATGCATTGCATATGGAAGATATATTTCATACTTTGTCTATTTGAATTAATCTAGGAGAGTTTTTCGCCAAAGTACACATTTAATTTCTATATTCGTCTTAATATCCTACTTGTAATAGAAAACGGTAATATGATGAACTGCAAGAAAAACTAGGTTAAACTTGAGCGGCCGATAATTCTGACACTGGTAAGATGGAACATATTTGCAAACTTAATCTAAACCTGCTGAATTTGTAAAATGCACTTTTCAACTTCAGTTGTTTTGACTGTCAGTCAATCTTATCCAGCCCATGTTCTGGGTTTGCGTTCTTTTAACGCTGCCTTTTCTTGATCTTTGTTTTGTTCTGGGTTTGCGTTCTTTTAACGCTGCCTTGTCTTGATCTTTGTTTTGTTCTGGGTTTGCGTTCTTTTAACGCTGCCTTGTCTTGATCTTTGTTTTGTTCTGGGTTTGCGTTCTTTTAACGCTGCCTTGTCTTGATCTTTGTTTTGTTCTGGGTTTGCGTTCTTTTAACGCTGCTTGTCGTAACCTTTGTTTTTATTTATTAAGGTTGTTTCTATTCTATATTTGGTACAATGTAATGCAGCTGAACAGCATTGATCTCATAATTAAGGCTGTTGTAATATTACCTGCTATTATCAAACAAAGAATTTACCAGATATTTAAGGATTCCTCTTAAAAGAAAATTTTGTCATACATAAAACGAACAGAGAATATATAAATTTAATATTGTGACGTCAGAATTAATAACTATACAGTGTATGGTAAGTCTTCACTATGCAAAGTTATAAAACACTTTAATTTTCGGTTTAAGTTTTAAATGTTATTTTAAAGTGATTTCACAAACAGATATGTGTTTGTGTTAATCCAAGGATTATTGAATCATTATCATTTATACATGTATATTATTAAAATGCAAGATCAAAAGCAATCTAAATTGCAAAATGAACTTTGCAACATAGTACATTTAATTTAGCAAATTCGACAGTTTAAAGTGACATAATGCCCATCCAGTGAACAGGTGAAAGTCAAAATGATTTTCAATTTTGCCATAATTCCTTTTAATTTTTAGATTTAAATAAACTAACATGTTCAAAGGAATTTTCTATAACTATCCATCGGAACATAGGAAACATTACTACCAGTTATGTTCAATTTATAAAATAGACTGGGGCAGATTTCTTATATCTTAGACATATTTATATTTTATTCTAAACATATTCCAATGTCTATTGTTGGTCAGTCACACTTAATCATGAAACATATAGTCGATTCATCTCAAATTAGCAATGCAAAAATGTCATGTTAAAGTGTGTCGTATTTGTCGACAAATAGGATCAAAATATTCTATAATTTATATATCTTATATTCTGTAAAACATAACTGTCAACTTATTGTCTGGATAAGAAGGTTACAATGTTAATTACATCATTTAGTATTTAAATTTATCACATAAACCGCGGCGCAGGAGTGTAATAAAGCCATTTAATAAAAACGATATTACACTAGACGATATTACACTAGTGTAATAACACTTTGACGTCACGTCATTTGCACTATAAACATATAGCGTTAAAACACGCTAATGTTAGCGTTACACTATAGGCGCGTCAAAGAAAAATGACTCTTGTTAACAGTTTACCGTTCTTATTTTATATATGTAATAAATAGAATATTGTATTCGTGTAGATTCAATACTAAATTTATTGAACTCGTTGAATAAAACAATATTATGCTCGCCAGAGGCTCGCATAATATGATTTTATTCAACTCGTTCAATAAATTTAGTATTAAACCTACACTCATTCAATATCCTCTATATACATAATATATAGAATAACGTTTACTATCAATTTATATTTGAGAGACAGCCAGACAATTCAGTTATGCAATACAGCAGGGCAAATTTTATACAGTAAATTTACTGTTATTTCATAAACATTGATTATTTCACATAACATCACACGATTCTATCATCTGTTTTTATTAAACAAAATATTGTGTCTGAAAGCGTAATATATATTTTTTCCTATGGCATTTATGAAGTCATTTCTTATAAATTATTAATATATTAAATTTTATGAAAATAACGTCTTATCAAACAAAAATTGATATCTGAGGACTTTGTTTTGCTGCAATATTAAACAATTATTGACTAGTGAGCCATTGAATATGATGTGATGTTCACCGGCAGATGACATGTTGACGGAGGCGATAGCCGAGGTCAATATGACTTTCTACTGGTGAATATCACATCATATTCAATGACTCACTAGTCAATAATTGTTTTATTATATGAATAAGCTAGGAAATAAAAAAAATCACAAAAAGTACAACCTTATATACATGTAAAAATTTTGCCTCGTTGAAGCGCGGTAAAAAAGACGACTTCTCGAACGCTGCGCATACAAAAAGTAATTCAAGTTAATAATCATCATTGCGGTGTAGCCTAAAGAATTGATATGTTAATCGAGAAATATGCCATAAGGATCAAAAGACAACAATTATTTTTAATTAACACGCGTATTTAACAGTCTACGGTGTATGATCATTGAGTATGAGTCTCAATCTATTTTTAGACTGGGAAAATCCAATTCAGCCAGTGAATATGGTAAGTATGATTTCATAAAAAGTTCTGTCGACTACTGTTTGGACCAATGAGATTGCAGCTATATTTAGATCATATATGATCTAAAATAATTTTATGATATAATGTATTATAATACGATCTAAATATAGCTGCAATCTCATTGGTCCAAACAATTTCAAATATGCTGTTATTGTCAATTGTTTGCTTAGATTTGATATGTTACATATTCATATTGAACTAAATTATTGTATTGCAAAGGTTAACAGAAATAACCAGACAATTATATTGAAGAGAATATTATGTTGCTTGTAACGTTTTACAGTTGATTAATCTCCACCATTATTCTATATCTCGTCACACAATATTGCCATTTATTTCGACAAAAAAATGGATTCAAATGTGTATGACACAATTATTGGAGTCTTCTATTAATTAATAATTGACATAATCAATAAAATATAATTATTATGCTTCCACTAGGTATTGTCCTGTTATGATACACGCTTATAATTTTTAACATTACACGAATAAAATTAAGCGCTCAAGTTTTCGTTATCTAATGCAGACGTCGCCTGCATGTAACGTATAATTAATGGGGAATGAGATATATTTAGCTTGGCCACGAAAACAAAAATGATTATCAGTTGTTTAAAACATGAAGATTCTAAATTGTACAGATTTACTGTTGTAATATGATGCTATGCTCGTTTCCTAAGCGTTTCTTGAGAACTTCATTTTAACGAAATATAGAATTAAACGATGTTTAAAAGAGATATTTTTACATTTCTAAAACTAAAGCTATTATAGCTTGATTAAATGCACAGAGATATTCTATACTATTTTTTTAAATAAAATATAATATAAATAACTGAACCTTTTTTATATATTTTGTAAAACACATGTAAGTTGATGATTGATGATATGTGTAGCAAAAACAACAACAAACCAAAACATCATCATCATTAACAACAACAACAACAACAACAAAAACAACAGTAAAAGACCCCCCCCCCCTTAAAAATATAAAGGAGTATTACCGATTCACGGTCATAATGTGCCAAATATCATTAAATCAATGATCAGAATAAACTACGTACTAATTTAGGAAACCGATTATATTGAGAAAAAATGCACGAATGTTAGAATATCTTAAAGCAAATAATGCCATTATCTTAGGGTTCCTGTTACATTGTACTTATCATCTGGCTGTATCTTGATTACTTGTTATTGAATAGACACTTAATGTTTTAAAAGATGTTTCTGAATCTTATATTGGCAGTTATTAACTTGTTAGGCAATTTATTTTCATATGATATGACTGATCTTTGACATTAATTGCTAAATAATTCTAGAAGTAGTTTTAGTTAGAGACATTTGTTATTACAAAAATGATTTGAAGTACTCACTTTTTTTAGAGTACATATTTTGGCTGTGTATCTGAAACCGATATATGTAAAGAAAATATAAACGTTACTGCTTAAATATCAATGTATAGCATATATAGTATGTCTCATATGTGATTTACTTAAACAAATACTATGTTCATCGTTGGATACTACCAAAGTCAAGATAACTTCAAACATGGATTGCCTATTACCTGAGAAAAAATTAAATAAATAAAAGAACCACTCAATCCACTCTTTAAAATGTTGGCTCTTTAACAAATCCATAAAAGTTTTCAAAAGCTCATATCGGTATCTCAGTGGAACCACAGCAACAAGTTGAGAACGAAAAAGGATGTGTAACTAAATTTAAAAAGACTTAAAACAATTATAAATAAATGATGAAAATGATGAAACTTAAAATAACCCAAATGAATATTGAAACCTTTTATCCTTAAACTATACCAAAATTCTATACCAGAATACTTTACAAAAGCAAATGTTTCTGGTCAAGATTGAACAGATGGTGGATGTTAATTTCAATCAATCATCGTAAATCTAATATTCATAAAAATAGTCACGTGACATAGAGCGTCATTAACATAAAAATAACTGATCAGTGAATGCAACATGACTTTCACGCGACATTCAACATGATTTGCCCGAATGCCTATAATATCATGAGAACTGATTTACTACCCCAATGTGTTATATGTAAGTTACGAATCACATTGATGCATAAATTCATACACATTTGATATCATTTGACATCGAATTCTAGAACAATGTGAAGGGCACCCAGCTTTGAAAACATTCAAATATGCTGAAATTTACATAAAATTTATTGACAGAGATAGCAAACTCCCTTCTGGAAACTAACAAATGATCGTCTGCTTGGTTAGCGTAAACAATGTTATATTTTGCAGATGAGATGGTTAAGTAGACAAAATCTTTCACAGTTACAAAAAAACAAGATAAGAAAATTAGATATTGTGTTGAACAGGTTCTATCCCAGACGCCTGTAAATATTGACGTATGAACATTATCATATGTAGTTTATTGTATAATAAAAAAGATAAGAATGTAAAAATATGAATTTTCAATTAACTTTGGAAATATTGCAGCAATATGTGTGCGCAATTATATACACCGTCTATTGTAGATGAAGGTTAATGGTGATGATAACGTTCAAACGGACAATGTAGTAAGTAATAAGTACTTTAAAAACCTCGTATATCTCACATGTTGCCAACATCTTACAAGACATACCATTTGTTAGGATCGTCTTCTCTGAAATAACATTAAAGATTCAGTTTTCTCGCATATAATTATATAATTTTACAAACTTTTTCAGGAACATTTATTTTTTAGATAAAGTAAGTTGGTGAATAATGGGAGGTAAGAAAACCATTGAATTATGTTGACAGTGTTCTAGAACAAAATACAAGTATTTATCATATAAATGTCCATACTTAATATCTCAGAACTAGATCGACATATTTCTTTTCAGATATATTTTGTGCAAACAATCAATATAATACATTAATTCTACATTTATTACGAAATGTAATTACTTTTTAACGACATGTTACTCCTTAATTAAGAAATAATAAAAGGTGTCAAGAATGTCAATTTAGGGGTATCGTACATGTATTATCTGGAGGAAGCTACATAAATAATTTCCTTTCGTTCGTAAACCAAAAGTTCTAATTGAAAGTGCAAACTAAAATATAGAATATCTGTTACAAAACTGATAATGCGAGAATATGTTTCAACGGCAATATTTCTATAATACCTCCTTAATTCAATTCCTTAACCACTTAAATAACCATCATGTTTGGGGGCAAGATCTTTATATTTAGCATAAAAATTAGCCTGGGTTCCAAAATGAATTGAGTCTTTTATTCTTATGCATCAATTTCTTTTTCTTTTATACTTTCGAACAAAGACTGCCATCAAATGTTTTTTAAGGGAATAAACAGAAATAATATATTTAAACTTTGATAATCTTACCAATTTCCTTAATAATTTAACCGGATTCATGTGTTACAAATTATGGCATTAATAAGCTAGTGTAAGAAATCCATATAACGGCTGTTTTTATATCAATATAGATGTTCCATTTTTTACATAGCCAATAAAAACAACGTGAACTTGCTAAGGGGTAATCATTTATGTTGATATTGTAATAGTTTAAGTGTATTCAGGTGATGAGCAGAACAGAACAATACGATTTTATTTGTCAGAATTAGCATAGTGAGATGGATAGATCTAGGTTTAGCTAATATATTGTCTTAATTTCATAAAGTTCCAACAGATAGTCTTCGGTATTTAGACTGCTAAATCGGTTTTGATATCCTTTGATACAATACGAAGAGAAACAAATGAATGTAGTAGAATTGGCGCTATTTGTGTATATATGAAATTATCTTTAAAGACCAATCAGAAGGACTGGTATTGAATTATTTAGGCTTAACTGTTTGGATAAATCAACATCATTAATTTCAGCATGGATAAGTGAATTCATATAGAATGTTGTTTGGCGCTTATTAAGTAATATACTATTTTCGGGAAACAATTCATTATCAGAGTAAAGAAAAATAACATATATCTCTCTAAAAACAATCTATTCATCAAAACGACTAAAAGTATTCTGTAGTAAGAGATAATAAGGTATAACAAATAGTCTATAAGATTTTTCACAATGGTAAATTGTTCCATATTATATCAGTTACAATTTAAATATCTGTTCCAGACAAATAAAACGCGATCGTGTAAAGACAACAACACATACTGTATGATAGTATATGTATGGAGCAGAATTAGGGTATTTATTCACTTGACTACTTGTTGTTTTCATTTGCATAAGTTTAATTCATATTCCTACAAATTTAATTCATCTGTGAATAAATCAAAGTTCTTTACTTAAATATTTATTTATTCTTTCTTACTATGTTTATAGTAAGTTGTAATATTCTAAAGCCATTGCCAGTACTTCATCTTAATTCGTTTAATTTAATATTAGATACCAATAAATTACTTTTTGGTATAAACATGTGGTATTTCTACTTATTTAAAAGAAAGTGTGTTTTCTCGAACTTGTTTCTTACAAATGTATTTGTGCAACTCTTATTCTCATTCGATTCACACTAAAAATAAATTTGTATGTAGAGGCTATAAGAATTGTTGTTATAGAGATTTATCCATATTCTAACTTTATGAAATTATTAACATTAAACAACCTTAAGCGAAATAAAACTGACTCATTTCAATAAGAAGAACAGCAGAACAAATAAAACCTAGAAACGACGTGATTAATATTTGCTTTCTGTGTGCCTAGCTTTTAAATACTAAGGACGCAAAATTTAGTGACGGGAGATACTCATGGTATTGCTTCATCGGGTTTGATTTTGTCGTAGAGGCAAAAGATAGAGGTGTGAATAATACAAGTGCTACGTCAGGCCAATTTTCCAGTTGTATAGGTAGCAGACCTACAGTAATAGTAAGACCAGCTTCGAATGGCCAGGGGAGGATTTCTTGGGGATATAGTTAATAGTGTTGAGGATTTAGCGTTGTAATCGCCGGCCTGCAGCATATTTGTGAAAAAATGGGCTAGTTGTGTCATTGAAAAGCATCCTGTTACTAAGTTCAAACTGCTATAGAAGACTGTTAGCAATGTTTCAATACTGATGGAATTTGTGCACAAGGACATGTTGACATGGACCATGGCCTCTGTAACAGCATGAATCGTAAATTTTCGGGGAACGTCTCAAAATCACTATTTTGCATTGTTTTTTCCCCATCAAAACTGATTTCAAAGTGCTGCAACTTCTCAATGAATTAAGATAGAGTAAAAGGCTTTTCAGCGTCGGTTACTAGTTACCCTGAGCTCGACCTACCGCCACCTTCAAACACCCCAAACAGAAGGGGGCACACCCCCCTTCTGGCAACCCCCTGATGTACTATTTTGATAGGGGGCGCGTCGAAAAGTGGTCACTTTTTAAACAACATTTCTCAAATGAAAAACAGTGTTGGGGTCTAAATGTGGCATTTTTTTACACTGTTTGAGGTGTCAAAAAGGAGGGGTGGGGACAAAAAGCCGTCAAAATAGTCTATATAAGGGAAAAGGTTAAATGACTGGTTATCTTTAAAGTGCATTTTCAGCATGAAATTTGTTTTTAAGATATCTAATATGATCACTTGCAAATTCGAAAACAATGGCCAGTTAAAAGCACGATTCTGTTGATTTATTAGATGGATTGTCAATGTGCCGGTCCATTTTTTTGTTAAACCGGTTGGCTTTTTCAAGACGCAGCGTGCACCCGGTAAAAACGAGTCATTTTTACAGGGGGTATAAAACTATTAGGCTGTAGTAAAAAATCTAAAGGTTTGAGCGCGGCAGTTTTTCTTTCGTGCGGAACTACGATTTGCATGTAAAGGGAGTTGCTTATAGAGCATGAGACGGTGTTCTCCTTAGCGCTGTAGTAAACTTTGGCAGTCTTTTTTGCCAGACGGGACGAAAATATGATTGTTTTGGGTGATGGGCCAAGCTGTAGATTTTTGGTGCTTCAAAGCGGAATGAAGATTCAGAAGACGTTTTCGAACTGTCTGCCCTATGTGCAGATGGGATGATTTCTTTTGTAGATTTGTCAATCTTATGTCATATATGTTCTCAACAAAATGTGTTTTCTTTTTTCAAGGTTGTGTAGTTTGGTATCAGAATTATTAGTACGTACATGTATTTGCTTGTTAGGACAATTGACGGCAGAAACTTGAAATTAACTGTGGAGTGCTATACCCTGGATTTCGTGGATTTTTTTTGAAGAGAATATTTCAATGGTTACAAACAGTCAGAAATTACGGACTTGAATACGGAAATGATTTGGTCTCGGCCAGATGTAATAAATTTAAATTTCAATGTGTTTCGTATTCGTGTTATTGCAGTTCGTAGTTTTGTCTAGGTGCATTCGTATAGATTTTATTTCATTGTTATGTGACCCACATTTGTATTCTTAAAATGAAGGACTTCAAAGATTCATAAGTTATTAAAACTAAATTATTCAAATTGAAGAAGTAATGCAAACCTAGATGATCGATAAGATCAACAAGTATAGTTTAAACAAGAAGTCGAAATACGAATATGATCTTACATTGTGGCAGTAGTTCAAAAATACAAATGTTTTAAACATGGCAATTAAAAAGACGGCAATTCAACATTCGTTTAAATCAATTTAAATTTATTATGATTATAGATAAGACATTTATGATACAGATATAAATTAGATAAGATAGCTTGAAAGATAATAACCAGGCTGACGAAGAGTAAATACCCATTCTGGCTCCATATATATGTGTGTATAGAACTATTGTTAAATTAGTATGAAATTCGTTTTGCATTAGTGTTCATTAAACATGATTATAAACTGCTATAAGGAAGATGAGTCCCTAGATATTTAAATGATTAAAATAGACGTCTTCTCTAATAAATACAATCGTTATTAAATTACTAAAACTATCAGTAAAGCACAGATAGAATAGCAGTATAGTTATGCAGAGGTTCAAAACACTATGGTCTTGATTCATTCTTTTTAATTAGGCATGTTCGAGGAATATTCTATGAATTAGGATTTTATTAATTTTCTGGATAATACATGTAGTTACATAAAAGAGCATATTAAGTTATCTATGCAAATAGAGAACATTCAATGCTGAAAGTATAGGGGGCTGTGATGATATGAATGTTCGGAGCAAAAAGAATAGTCTGAAAAACATAGCTTACTATATCAAGCAGCACTGAGCCTAACAAAGTTGGAGCAGCAATTATCTTAATTCAAATACATGATATTTTTTTTTAATTCATCCTAATTTTCTTAATTTGAATCGACATAATTATTATGTTACTGAAATAACACTTTTAGGCAATCTGAAAAATAATTATGTAATGCAAAATTATAAAGAATTTCAGTAATTGTATGTATTTAACTAGTAGCTAAGAATTTAGCACATTTAAGACTTAGTCTATCTATTTACTTGATAAATACCTAATGCCTGATAATAAATTAATTATGATTTATAAACCACGTGATGATATTATAGGTTGTAATCCTTTTTTGTTATGTTAGATTTACAGAATGATGATAGCAAGCTATTAATCACATTTAAGTTTTGTTATTTTTTGTATCTTAAAAAATAGCTCCAACTTAAAGAATGTCATTAACAGCTAGATGCTAAGTAAATCCAAACTTTAGATAAATAATAACCGAACAGTTATTGTCAATAGTCGTGCAAGCAAATTAATATTGACGACATTGAATAATCATGTAAAATCATAGTGAGCCTGCAATATTACTTTTATATTGCCATTTAGGTTTATATTTCAGTATATCTGTATTTTGACAAGCCTTATTTTGGTACTTTTTTCCTTGGTATTAATCCATTACATCAGAAAACTTTATTTATCATATCTTCGTCATGCACGACTTTAGTAAAGAAATATATTTTCTACATAGTTACTTTTTACTGATATAAACAAGCAAACTCAGCATCCCTATATAAAACAAATTGCTATACATTTAGGAAAATTGAGAATAATAAAGTGCTTCAACAAAGTTTAAACAATATTTAATTTCATAACAACTGTTCATGTCTATAGTTACAAAACGTATGTATATTTGAAAATTGCTAATATAATTTGTTAATTGAAACATATTTTGTGAACATATTCAATCGATTTGAACTATTTTTTAAATTGAGTTGGCTGTCATGATTATATTCAAACGTCAGTGAATTGTTGATATGTGTGTTATATGATAAATATAATGGTAGGGTAAATTGTCTTTTTCCTAAGTTTTAACAGTGACTTATTACAAATAATAAGATTGAAATAGAATAAGAAAGATAATTGCCAGCAGAAAAGGGTGCTACGTGAGTTTCATCGACAACATATAATTCAACGTCACGTGCACGGGAAAGAGACAAAATACCTGAAGGTCATAGAGTTAAAAAAATCCTTGATACTTCAGTATTTGATTTCTTGACACTTAAAATATTTAATGTTTTCAGCAAAGTGTTTTTCTATACATGTATAATAAAAGTATTAAAAGGGTTAAATACGAAACGCTTAGTAGTTGTTTGACGTATTCGATCGTTCAACTTGTTTGACTGATTTGAACGAGCATGTCTTACGTTTCTCCCACAAACGGAATAAACTATGGAAAATGTAAAATAAATGTATTGCTGTAAATAAATCTTAAACTAAAAGATTAATTGCTCGACCACAAATAATAGATATAAAGTATTTAAAGAAATTGATAAACGCGCTAAACGTAATTATCGTATTATATTAAAAATGAATATTAAATAAATCGTTCCTGAATTACTCATGGCTTTTATATTTTAAGCATTTTTGCATATTTTAAAAGATAATTACAAAAATGTCATATTTTTTTTTTTCATAGACATGTGGTTTTGTCTGAATGACTGCTTTGAATGATTTTTTTCAATTATTTTTGATTGCTTATAGATAAATCCGCATAACAAGAATGTTCGGAATTATAGCAACTATTTTAAACTACATCATTCTCATTTGAAAAGATAACAGAGGCCAAAGCGACATTTCAAACAATTTTGCTTTTGATGATAAAGGAAAAAAATATTTTAACATAATATAAGGATAATGTGCTATCGAGAATACAATTTACCAAATCGCCTTACCGGGCACTTCTGTCAATTGTCTGCAGGATAAGTAGAAACCTTTAAAGTGACATCCCGTCCGTTATTTGTTCGTGTGTTCTGTCCTTTTAGGTGCTCTGCTGAGGATAAACAAGGTATTATTATCTTGTATGTGTATTTAGGAGATAATTTCGTGAGGAAACACATTTTATAACATAAGGAGCAGGCTTCCATTCTCAGAAATACAGGAGTGCTACTTAACTAAAGGTTATGCTTATTTATAACACTAGCTAAAGGGCATAGGGGTGCGTTTCAAGAAGATCCTTTCTTTAAAAGCTAGTTATAAATCTATTTTGTTATCTATCTAGTGCATTTGTACGCTTAGATTCATGATCTTATGTATTCTTATATAACTGAGACTAAAATATTCCGGTCACCTACCTATCGTTGCTGAATTGTCTTGGTAATTGTAAAAATAAAAGAATGAAATAATATGAAAAATCGCATAAGTTGTCAATGATATTTAGACATGGACAGACAAACCTGTTTTGATTCTATCTTTCCTTCAAATATAAAGAGATGTAAAAGACAAGTTGTTAATTCAGATACAGAAAAAACTACAAGAAGTGGTTTGTAAATTGTCCCATCATGCAATTATTTTTCCTTGACCTTATAATGTACGTTTTAACAATTAAAAAAAGAGTTTAAAGCCGATTTGTACTATTTTCTGAAATTATATATATTATATTCCATCTTGGTAGTCCCTGTAAAAGAGCAACTTCAATTCGAAGGTCTTGTGAGATGTGTATTTGCTAACATATCTTTATTTTGAAATGCACATTTTTTATAGATACGTGTATATGTTAAATATACACTTTGGATATTACGAGTTAATATTCGAAATATTAAGTACAACATCATCGTATACGTTAAAGCATTCTTTTTGTAAAAACACATTTGTCTCATTAATAGTATGACAAAAAATAAAGTTATCTTTTCACAGTCTTAGATAAAGAAATACATTCTGTTGCATTGTACATAACATACGCAGAAAATTCCAGTTTGTATAAATCATACTTCTTATTTCACACCAGCATATTATTGATATAAATAATAAAATTAAATATTCTCACATTTATTTAAGTCCTAACAGCTGTAATATGAATATATAATTTTTTACATTACAAAAACGAAGTCAGCGCATTCATATACTTGAAACAAATAAATTTACTTTTCTTGAGAAGTGTATAATAAAAATTAAATACTCACGACAACAATTTAAAGATGATAATAAGTTTTAACTACATAAAATGCTACAAGGAGTTGCCAGTTAATAAAATAACAAATGAATGATAATTTAGCTATATAAACACGAATTACAAAGTAATTAATTATGATAAGAAAACATTAGACAACGTTGTTTATTTATGGAAAGATGAAAATGTTAAGTAATTATAGACAGAACATTATTTACCTAAATAGACAGATATATAATTTATAAACGTACAGATTTAGTACATAATCGTTACAAAATACATTTGCGTAATATATTTAATATTTAATATCATTGTACATGAACAAATGTTGTAGCACAACATACAGTTTACTTTTGTTTTGGAAAATGAACGTTAACTACATTTAGACATTTAGTACTCTGATCATTGTTGGTAAAAGTAAATGTTACAATATATCTTATACATGTATTTAAGGAGATACTGTCGTGACATAAGTACTTAAGAAAAACGTTCCAGATATGTTTCTCCTCGAACAGATGTATTTGCTTCCAAATTAAGGGTTTGGGTTTATTTATTACACTATTTATTGGCCACAAGGGTGTCTTATGATAATACATTACGTCCCTCTTGATTGTGCTTACTGCTGCTATTATCCTAATAACTAACTTACATAGCATCACATTTAGCTAAGTAAAGCTCCTTCTGTTAATTTTGGGAAATAACAAGTCTGTTGAATTTCAAAGCACTATGCTAAAACATTGTTTATTTGTGCGACATATCACTATTATTCAGAAGCAAAATGAAATATTATATAAAAGCTCCTTAAGTCGAAAATTAAAGATACACAAAACAGTAAAGTGTTGAGTAGTTAGCAGATGCTTGCTTTGCACAGGCAGTTTGATTTTTAAAATATATCAAGTTATTTACAATGCATAAGAATGGTTCAAACAATTGACTATTTAAAACATTTCCCAATATCTTTAATCTTACATTAATTAAAATGTTCATTGAAAATAAATATTGGTTTGTAAATAACAATTAACAAACATACCTTTTTATAGTTGTTATCGCAGCATTTGTATTTGATATATTCGGATTATCTTCTAAATTAATCCCTTATTCAGAGAAGATATCCCAGTTATGAGTCAGTCTTAAGTTAAGACGGTACACATCTGTTATGGATGCACACATCCTATCTTGCAGGGTGTAGACTTAACAAGTTAAAGATATAAATTTTGCTCAAATTTTGTATTTTAAAATATTGATAATTGCTACACAGTCTCTTTTTTAAATATAAAATAAACATGTTTCGACTACACACCAAGTAGATATCTTATGTTTTAAACTATACACAATTTAGGTAGACACACTAAGAATATATAGTGTCAATAAAAAAACAAACAAAAACTGGCAGATTTTTTAAGCAAGGTCAACTTTACTTGACCTGCAATATGATATGCATCTTCCCACCCACAGTTTGTACATTCTTTTATTAGAATTAGACATATTCAGAAAGAAATTCATAGATTTCAAATAATTTCTGGGATAAAACTATTTTACTCTCAGATGATCATAGTATATCTTTAATAAATGTTATAAGTGGTTAGTTTGAACGCTATTAGATACGATCTAGTGTGCGTCGGTAATTAACGATGATATCTTTATTATTCTGTTCCCAGGCTACATGACGTGTCTCATATTATTTTGAAAGTATTTTACATTTGTAAGCATTCGTTAATAAAACATTCATTAGACAATAATGCGTTGCATATGCTAGCGATCAAAGTAATCCGTAATTTAACACACATTACCAGTAATGAATTAGCATATTCAAGCATATAGCTTTTTGTCCTGTTATATAAGAACGGAAAAAAATCATCAACCTAATTATCTCCTACCAAAGTACCTGAGTTGTAACATGCAGTTTCATCAATTTGAAATATGTTTGAAAGCAACTGCAGGGTGGGCCAAAGGCATAACAACATAACATTTTAAATCTTACAAATATCAAGTGAATCTTTTAAAATGGAAAACTCTGTAAAAGATCACAAAGACATATACAAGAATTAAATTGAAAATTAATTTGTCTGCGATACCTGAGTGAAAAGCGTTGCAACGTTTTACATTTTAGGTCATTTTTAACAATAAAATTGATTACTCTGGACAAAAAGGATGTGGGAATGAGCTGAAAATTTGCACACAAGTTATTAATGAATCGTAATCAATCAATTGCTACTCAAATCTCGGAAAAATATTTTCAGACCCGCCATATCGAAAAAAAAAAAAAAAAAAAACTCAGTGAAATCCCATTGAGAGGACGTAACTAGTATGCAACAAAATTAAAAGCATACCAAATGTTGTTTTATGTCTTATTAATATTGACGAATAATTAAAATGACTATTTAATTCACTTTATAAGAAAATTTTTATTTTTGAAATTATTTTTAAAATAAAAAATGATCATTATAGAATTAAGGTTAGTTGTGAGAAACCACATATTTACGCATGATTCGCCTGCTAGCAATGTATTAGCATAAACCCCGGAATTTTGTTTTATCATAAGATTTAAAATAAAACTGTTTAATAATTGATTCAACATTAATCTCGAAACTTTATTCCAGTCCCATCGTGTCAAAAGATAGAATAAGTTAAACGTATAATTATGTTTACATTTAATTGACTTTATTCCACAAAAGCATATCTATATAATAACTAACCGTCTCTTTTCTAGCAATATTTTCATATTTATTGTAATATTTCTGTTAGTCTTAACATGTGTACTGTAAATGTAGAATTTTACTTTTGTACAATAATGTAGCCATTACAATCATGTTCTGTAAAATAAATGTACTTTGTTTAATTTGAAGTGAATACTGAAATGAACATATCATAGTCTAGTTATTGAAATATGAGCATAAGGCTTATACGTTTGAATTACGGGAAATGCTTCCAAGTAAATTAAGGCAGTTAATCAAGCAATTAATTAATGATATCTTAATTATTGAAACACGAACTTCGAAGTAATTTATTTTGATAAGAATCGATACCATGGATATTTATGGAAAGATGAAAGAATTGAGTAATTTCAAAACGAATAGTAATAATTTGGCTTAGTACAAACAATACAAATAAATTTAACCTTGAATATAGATACTGAATACGGACATGGTAATAAGAACAGATAATCTTTCCATGAATACAGTATAAGTCCATCACTTAGGTTTGAACAAATGCATTTGTAACTTTATACTTAAGTGGTCAAACCCGTTTTAATCAACATGTGAAGGCAAATGATTCAAAGAATTAACGTAAGGTGTCGCCCATGTGAATAAGAATTAGTATAATTATGTCTGTTAATGTAATGTCGCTGAACAATGACTCCATCAAGATCTTTCGAAAAATGGTCAAGTATGAAAAAAAACAACATGTTTGTTAACTCGTAGTTACGAATGTTTAATTTTTTGTATGTGCACGTTGCATTCAAGACACTTTTTATTGTCGACAAAAACAGCGTTTCACTTTAACTGATCATATAAGTATCTATGGAGATACTTTCGTGACATAAGTACTTAAGAAAAAACGTTCCAGAGATTTTCTTTCTCGAACAGATGTATTTACTTTCAAATTATGGGTTGTGTTTATTTATTACACTACTTATTGGACACAAGGGTGCCTTTACATTATATATTACGTTGCTCGTGATAGAGCTTACATACTATTTTCTTAATATAACCTTACACTTCTTCGGTAAAAAAAAATCATCCAAAAAAATCCCCAGAATGTCATCATTGAAATTTACAAATTGACACATGGGTAAAAATAAAGATTGATCATACGAGATACATGTTTCTTTCAAAAGAATAATTCTTACGTAATGACGGTAAACATATGTTTTAAATGCAAAGGAAAATACTCCTCCGAAGGTATGGAATAAAACAAATGTATATTTGAAATATTTATTTAATTAAGTTGATATTTTTGAACGTTATTAAATTCATTAGCAGGGTGTGCCGTGATTAACGGTGATATCTTAATTATTCATTTCTCACGCAAGGTCACGTGTCTTGTATTATGTTGAAAATATGTAATCATTTGTTAATAAAATTAGGTTCATTAGATAATAATGCGTTGCATATGATAAACATCAAAGAATTATGAAATCAAAACTCACTTAACCAGTAATGAATTGGCATGCTTATGGTTTAATAGCTCCTGTAGATTATAAACAACCAATAACATCACATAAAGAATAGTTTAAGTTCAAAGTCTTATTTGTTTTAAATGCCCATTAAACTCTTGGAATGATATTATTTTACACCTCACAAAACAGTTTTATTTTTGGTATCTTATTACAGTTTCTGAAAAAATTATCATTGGCCATATAGATGAACTTTCTTTCGCTGATTTTGCTTCTTTATCAATAGGAGTCAATATTTTGTCTGGCGGTCAAAAAACTACTTTTTTTTGCTACATTTTCAACACATAGCTGCGCTTTAAATGCTACTTTCTGCAGTTGTTTTTAACATCTAAGATGCTCTAAATGGATTTTCAAAATATTATCAAACACATATTTGACCAAAGAATGATAAAATTATTGATTTCTGAGGCATAATGATCCTTTCACCCAATTTATTTTCAGGAAATTCATAGATATTGCACTATAATGATGATCGATTATGCAAATATTTTATATCTTTCAATGTGCACGGAATATTTTAAATCATCTGCTTCTGCACGCTCTGAATGTATTAATCAAGCAGACTTTTGTCTCGATTTCAACATGCAATGAGTTCTAATAATCTGTTTGAAAGGATACCGCTATTAATCAGGAATTTAGAAATCAGATTATTTAGTTAATAGAGCTATATTTAACAGTACTCCGAAATACGAAGTATAATATGCCTTTAAATATTATACAATGATGATTGTGTCACAAATAAACACAAGAACATATATTGTATATTATTTTCAATTATATTTATTTTAAATTACCGGAATACATGTTTTTTGCTTCTAAAAATAAACAAATAACATCGATAAATAAAAATGTTTGCAGCAAAGTTAGAAATTTAAAATTGGGCCTGAAGTGTAAAGCTGATGTATGTTAATGTTTTATGTTCTTCCGTTTTTTATTGGTGACTCGTGCATTATCATTCTATCGCAAGGAAATATATCTTTGTTTTATATATTAAAACATGCTTATAAATATAATTGATAATTTAAAAATTTGTTGAACTGCAATGAGCGGAGAAAAAGAAGAAAATAGAATTGATAAAGGCATGTTAATCTACACTATGTGGATAATTTATTATTATCGCTATAGGTTTTTATGATATATTCACGATACAAGAATGACGTACGATTTTTTAATATTTGATAAAATGCAATGGGAAAAATAGTACTTTTAAATTAGTGATAAAGCAGTTGTGCCTTTAAGAACATATATTTTCAGTTTATTTACACATGGTGACCTATGAGTTTTCTCCAGCAATGCTGTAATATCCTACCTTTAATTTAAAAAGTGGTATAAGTGCATTTTTGCTTCCAGTCTGCTTTAAGTCAATTTGTTTTACGAAAATTTGGAGGTATTCAGTACATTGTCAAGCAACCTGGAACAGAGAGCTTTTTGATTGGTAGTAATTTTATGCATTTATAGATAGTTTTGCCAGAATGAAGTGACCTCGACAAGTTATTAGTACATTTGTCATACCAAAACCAGACTCAAGCTTAAGCCGTTAGTAGTTACAACGGAACAATATAACCCGGCTTTTACCAGTATTGTTCAATTCTGGCAAAGTGCATGTGTGTATATTTTCAGACAAAAATCGGACATCTGAGTTGAACGATCATCAATACCTTCATCTCTTTGAAATTTTTAATTTCTATTTTCCCCCTATCTTTATCCTTTGGACGGGTTGTCTATTAAACTCCGATGAGTTTAATTTATCTTATTTGCTCGTTTAACCGTTCTTGAAACGATTTTAAATGGCAATATATTCAGCCATGATGTATTATAATTCTAAATGTTTCTATATCATATTAAGCCATGTTGCGATTGCTATATGATTGAGTTCATCGCAATAGTATACCACCCCTCCAAATGACTGCTATACTTTAATTGCTTGGTTGTAAAATGTAACATGCAGAAATGAAAGTTCAGCATATTTGACATTTTTTACTTTAGTGGCATGACATTTAAATATATCTTATTGTATTATTTTAATGCTGAAATACGAGTATAAACTGTAACATATTGTTTTGACAGCATTTAATACTTATAGAAATATACATAAATTATGCAGTAATGCACAGGATTAAATGAATTGGTCTATAGATATATCAAAAGCCTCTTTGTCGTTTTTTTATTTCACTTATTGTTGCATTTCATTTTTCATGCATTACGATTACAAAGCCTCTTATACTCTGGAATTTAGGGATTGTGTTGATACTTTATAAGACGCGATCATAAATAATGCAGCATTTGTTATTAAGTGATAACTGTATGGAGAACATAAGATTTTCTAAAATGAGAAAATATTTTAATATATTGTTGTATATAACGTGTGCCATTGAAGTTGAGGCAACAACTACGCTTTTCACAACAATAGATACGACGACGACTACTAGTGCGAGTACTTCAACTAGCATTCCATTTATTCCACCATCTAAACATAAATTTGTAATTTCAAATTAATTGATAAATGTATTAATAAAAATATATCATCAATAATGGTTATATCACGCAATTATATTCTAAAAGATTTCACATGTTTCGAAGTTTTACATTTCAGTTTCAGTAACACTTTTTTGTGTAACATAATTGTTCCATCTACTTGTTATTTGTGTTTTATTTTTAATTAAGTCTGTTTTAAGAAGACGCTTATTTCTGAGCAAGTTGCTCAGATAAATCAATTTTACTTTTCCTGTGTTATTTGAGCATAGTATTATAAATTAGACTATTAGTAAACAATTAGTAAAACATGTAAATGCGACCTTTATTGTAGTAATTTTTTTCATTATTTGATAAAGATAAAGTAAATAAAGTTAATGACTTAAAAAACAATAACAATTATTTAATTTATATTGTTTTTTAATATCATTATTTCATGACAAACTGCACCATAAAACAATGTTTGCAAAAATTATCCCAACTTTAACAATAGTATTATTAATGATAATAATAAGAAGAAAAATGTATAATCAAAAATACACTTATATGATATAAATGAAAGTTCTATTGAGGATCTATTTTAAACACTTTGACAACATTGCTCTATTAATAATGTATTTAAATAATAATATGTTAATATTGATATTCCGTTTGCTTTTTAATATTGTATATAATATTTCATGTCATCTGACATCTTTGTACATTAGGAATATAGGCTTATGATGTACTCTTTTTGCAGATGATAATCTATCACAGAAATGGTTTGATGAAATACGTGAAAAATATTGTACTTAGCAATAAAAAGATTTTGTAATGCGAAATTGTTTTTTTAGTATTTTTTTTCCAAATATAAGGAAGCGTAGACAGCAAAATATTTAAAACATTTGTAAATTTTATTTTAAAGTCGCAAAAACATTTGAAACATTTGTATATTTTAATTTAATTTAAAGTCGTATTTGATAAAAATACTAGATTGAAATATAAATTGTAAAAATAGTTATTTGAAATTATATAATAACCATGTAATATTTTCATGCATTTAAAGTCTTAAATGTATACATACATACATGCATATTTTATTACTCTCTTCAAGTTTTGAAGCCACTTATTTTGGCTTACCAGTCTGGTGAAATGACCATAAACCTTGACGATACTGGTGCTGTAAGGGGACATATACCGGGTGTTTCTATAATTTAAGGGGTGACACATAAGTTTCATGGCAAACCATGCAGCAGACAAGCCATAATAAAAGTAAGATATAAAGTCAGAAATATATATCAATATAAAGCAATTAAAATTGATTAAAGAAATCGAATATTGCAAACGTGTTAAGGTAATTTTGAATAAATGTTAAGGACATTGTGGTTGAATTGTTTGTGAAATAACTCCCCAAGAACATTTTGTTTTTCTGAATGAGAATAATCGAGACCATTCCTAATGTTAGAGTATTTGGACTTTGATACAAATATTTTTGTTCAGGTTCATTTTGTGAAGGATAGAGGATAAGCGAATTGCGTTCCTGACGAAAAATTATACTCGAAAGTGTTTGCACAGCGATTGTTGAAAGTACAAATGTACCTTTCAAATGGCGAACGAAGCGGTTTTATGTTTAATATTGGAGACAGTCAAACTAATGATGGTAACAGTACGTATACATTCGTTAGCGAATTTTGTGAGTTATTGCTACAGAATACGATTAACAAGTACAACTTTTGAAAGCGATTAGTTTACGATTAACACGTAGTACAACTTATGAAATACTTCATTTATAGTTAGTGCACATTACATTTTGTTAGAATTCTTTACTAGGCACGAGTGTTTTCCAATGTAGTCAATTTTGAAAATTAAAATAAGTATAATACAAATTTTAAAGTGATCCTAAATATAATCTTGAATTATAAAAATAAAAACTTTAAAAGATGTATCAAAGCGCCATTTCGATAACATCATCCAAATCACATCCTAATATTCTTCATTTCTTTCTTTCTGTTTTGATGTGCTTGTACATGTAATGCATATTAAGTCTGCTTAGGGTAAAATTAAAAGAGTTAAATGCTAACAACTTATACTCAATATAAGTTGAGGATTTTACACCGGCTGCCGGTCAGGATATCTAGTTCGAGGGAAAACGAGTTTGTGCCGAGTTTCAGCCAAACAGTTATCTGAGAGGTTGATATTCGGATCTCTGACTACAGCCGGTGTTTGATTTCTTTCTTGCATATGACATATCAATAATGCATATGACATATCAATAATGCATATGACATATCAATCATAATTAAGAAAAATCATAATTAAGAAAGAAATTACGAAAACTTATATTTTCATTTTACACTTTTTTATAGTTTACAACTTCATTCATAACGAAAACACGACGTCATTCTAAGAACGCATTCATTCATAAACGTTGCGCGGATATGAAGAAAACACACACTTGTCTTACATGATGGTTCTAAGCCATGTTTTTATAGCACCGGTGTTAACGGCAGATAAATCTGTCTGATACGCAAGAATAGAAATGTTCATGTAATATTGCTCGTTTTGCAGAAGGGGACTATCGCACTCAAAGTTATGATGCTGAGGTACAAGGGACTTCACGTGACTTGGCTGTGTATGGCAATGACCACTGTCCGAACGCACAAGACATGTAAGCTAAATATTCTTCATCACAATACGTGCTTTTACAGGGACAAGTTTAAGAGAGAAAAAAAACAGCAACAGAAAAAAACTGACAAAAACACTTTGTAATAATACTTTATTCAAATGCATATTACATATATTCATTTTAACATTTTTGTAACGAAAAATAAACGAGTCGTTTATAAATTTGTTTCTGTATTTTTGCAGGCACTACAATGCATTGGAATATCCTGTAAGTCTTGCGAATTTTTGGATACGCAACAAATATCTGAAAATTTCAAATGATTACGGTTTCCTTCTTTCAAACTGCAGTGAATATCTGTTTGGTTTGAATGGTCAATATGTCGCTCAAGGACAGGAAAATGAGGACATTTACATTGGAGCAAATAGGGTTATCTTCACTGGGTTTAATTATAGGACCGGTGTAGGACTTTGTTCAATGAAGTTACGCTGGGTTTCAGGACCATTTCAGTAATTCATATTGTTTTCTATAAGGTGTTACTTGAAGCAATATAGATGAAAGTTGCAATTGTTATTATAAATATAGACAATAAAGGCAATATAATAAGAAAATTATTGTTTAAATTCCTGAAATCAAAGAAATATTTCAGGTTGCTATTAATGTTATACAATTGTGCGTTGGTACCGTCCATTCTACTCTAGCCACGACTTTTGCAAAGTAGCCGGTTTGATTTCATCAAAGAAAGTAATTTTCCAATAAATGTTATTAATTATAGAGATGTTTCAAAGGCTTGTGACATGTAACATGTCAGAAAAAAAAAAAAAAAAAAAAAAAAAACAACGACGAAAAACAAATAAACAAAAAGAAAATATAAAGAAATACTTACTAAATGAAAAAAATAAGAACTTCATAGAAAACAAATTACGGCAATATGTGAAAGCTGTTGTTTCAGGTACATTGTAATAGAGCAAAAGAAAACAGTTTTAATATAAGTAACATATATTCACATGCGTTATATATATGACGTTCTCGTTAAACTGCTTAAACGATTTTTGATGAGTTGCACAACCTGAAAAATGTGAAATATTTAAATGAACTTAATACTCACGGTCGCTACATTCATTAAAAAAGCTGCATATTGTTTCAGTGGATATGTGTTAAATCATTTACTTAAAGATGGGAAAAGATGTAAATTGCTCTTAAATAATCAAATATCATAAAATCATCCTCATCTATATCCATATTTCTGGGTGTGAATTTGTATTATAACTTCCGGTAAATTTAAGGGTTATTTGCTATTTCATTTGTACTTTTTGGTATTTTCCGGACAAGTTTTCTATGTTTAGCATTAGCATTGCTACAGGTCTACATTAAAATACCACCAAGACATTACCAAGCAAAATGTAAAGTAGATTTTCCTCGACCAATTAGCTTTTCTAAGAAACTTTCTTGTCTTTTTATAAGTTTGTTGGGAAGGATAAACATATCGATGTATGCATCGCGTTTTGTAATTGTGACGATATTGATAAGAAGCAAATACTTATAATACCAAATTCGCATTTAAGTCCACATTTGGTCCGAAATGGCATCTTTCTTTTGTATTGACTGGGTTCTTGACGTAAAAGGCGTTTTTTGAATGCACAGCTATCCAGTGTGTCACATTAAGGATGTTAGCGTAAGTTTAATATATGATTTTCATGTTATAATGTATGGCATTTGCAAAACCCTCCGTTCAGAAATCTTATAGATAAATTTTATGCGTATATATAGGTAATTGTCTACGATGTAATACATTGTAAATTGCTATTTGTGCGCACTGTCGGACCGCATATGTCAAGGATCGAATATAGCATACATGTGACACATTTGGTCGAATATGGCACACTTTTCAGCAGAATATGGAACATAAATTGTGCCATATTCGGTTGGATTGAGCTTTTCTATGCTCACCAAAACGCATTTGTCACTTACCAAAGTTGTACATAAAAATCAAAATACTTACGTATACATAATGTATATATTATTTTATAAAAATAAGGCCGTTATGCCCAATACAGTTAATTATAAATAAAGATGAAGAAAACGAAGAAAAATAAGGTAATGACGGATTCGTAAATACCACAACCGCCATCTTCATCACCATCGTTATCAGCAGCAGCAGCATAATCATCATCATAATCATCATCACAAATGTATAATGAAAACATATTTCACCGACTTTTTTAAAGTGTATAATAAACAAATATTTCACCAAATAAGCAAAACATATTTCATGAGTATCGTACTGCAATATCCCTGTAAACCAAAATATATAGGTCTTGCACTAGAATAATTTTGTATATTTCTTGCTGCTTGAACAAAGTGATCACAGGGCCCTTAATTTGCAAGCTATTAGTGTAAACACACACACACACACATATATATATATTTGCGAAACACGGTCTTTCAACTTATATAAATCACTCTAGTGTCCGCTTCCTGGAACTAAGTTGTTCTGGTGTGAATAAACACTTTGGAGCCGCTTTCATGAACTCAGCAGTACTGGTGTCAAATGAGGAAACATAGTCGTGACCTTAGTTGGGCTCGAACCCACAATCCTGGAATTGAGGGGCAAACATCTTAGTCATTTGCCCACCCCTACCCCTTATCATTATATCATCCATACTTTGTGATTCATCAGGAAAAAGTCACAAATTGCTAGAGCTTTAATGGCACATTTGCTTCAACCTTGAAAAAAAGCAAACGTAGGATGCATGTTAAAATACGTTCAATCGTCATTTCGAAAATGATCATGATGGTTTTAGGCATAACATAACGTTTGAGGATTAAGTTATAAATGCGGAGTGAACAAGACGCCATTCACACTATCTCCTCTCGTGTGCACCACTATAAAATAATACATCTGGTTTGCAGGGAGAAGAAAAATTTTAATGATTTTTTGAAAATGTTCAAAAATCGTTTATTTGCTTATATCTAATAACAAGAATAAAGATCAACAAGGCAAAGGCAACGTTCACAGGACGCCGCCCCCGGACACACCCAAGCAGGACACCCAGAAGGCACCAAACAAGTACCTGGAGTGGACACAAGGGCGAAAGGAGCGGGACATGTAATGTGAAATAAAATAAACAAAATCAGGCCCATAAGGGAACCAAAGGAAAAGGGCTGTACGGGTGAAAAGGTGGGGGGGGGGGGCTAAAATGGAAGGGGGGAGAAAAAATACCTACCGTCAACGACAATCCAACAAGACAGACATCACAAAACATGTAAACATCCAAAAACAAGTAACAATACAGACAAGAAAAACACGTGAAGCAACACACAGGGGTATCGCCTTGGAACGGTCAGTAGTAGTTAAACCACTGGTGGGGAGTTAAAACCGGTTTTAGGCGCGCCAAACCTCACTCTTAGCCCCAATATGTTCCTGAATGACACGATAATGTATATAAAATTAATCCCCGCCAAGTGAAATTCTAACAATGGTCATGATAACATTAGACGAAATAAATAAAACACTTACAAAATTATGTAAATATGTAGAAAAAGTTACTGCCTAATGACCATTACCAAAGTACTCGATGCCTTAAAGGAAGGCAGAGCAACAAGAAAATCACCTACAAGGGCCCGACGAAGCAAGGCAGAAGACGAACATTAAGAAAATTCAGTCCCCAAAGGGCTTCAAGAACTGTCCATCATATAGTCTCCCTCTTGGTCCGTCAGATGTAATCAAAAGAGGAAAGCGTAGCGTCCAACTGTAAAAGGGTTGAACACCAAGCATGCAGTATGCCTACAAATAATTCGGTCATAACCTCGAAAAAACAATTTTATTTAGTTGAATAACGTCATTTGTAAAGTACATAATAAAATCAAAATCAAGTTTTGTGCACTTTGGATAAACTCACATGAAGCGTTTAATGTGTTTTATAAACTTGAAAGAATAAAAAAAACATTTTTGATAAAATGTAGTGACGACATTGGAATTTGTTACAAATTTGTGTATATTGACACACAGGTGGTCAGTGAATGGCTAGGTTTAAATATATATGCTTACTTTTTTATATTAATTATAATTATAATTATAGACTTAAATATCAATTTACTACCAAATTGCAGAAACGTAAATCAATGGTAGGATACTACATCATCGCGCACCTGCTGAATGCTCCCACTTGGACCATTTTTTCGTCGACTCGAAGGTAAAATACAATTTTATTATAAGAAAACGTAAGAGTATCAAAAAATCATATAGCGCACCAAAGAATGGCTATAGTACGAGAGATAATTTTAAAACAAGTTTATAGATTCATTGCCTGGTTTAGGCCTGAAAACGGGATAAATGTTTTCTCTGAATGCTCCCACTCGGACTTTTCCCAAAACATATCAGAAATAAGGTTGAAAACCTTCTTGAAAATTATTTTTAACGTACCGGAATATAAACCGAGTCATGTTTACAAATTTTTCTAGATTAGTTTCAAATATTTCTAATCAAATGTCAGTTTTTTAACGCTTTTTTATATAAAAATTGAATATGCTTCCACTCGGACTCGATTTCAGAGATGCTCCCACTCGGACCCAAATATATACATTTTGAAAATACATTTCTGTTTTAAGCTTTTATGGAATATTCTCACAATTTTTACACCATTTTGTCAATGACTACTGTGTTTGGCAACATTAACTTTTTCCTTCTTTTAACAGAGATCACTTCTTTGATTCTGAAGAATGACGTCGTTGTGCAGGAACAAGGTGCCATGGCAAAGTTCAACTGACAGGATCACTATACAGAAAGGTGCACTTAGCTTGTGTTGGATCCGGAGGGATGATTCAAAATTATTGCCAACAACAAAGCGAGGACTATAAGACTTTAAATTGACAGCTTGGATCTCAATAATAAAGTTGTATTTAGATGTTGAAAAATGGTGGCGTTTTATAAAGAAGTCATAATACATTGTTTAGTACCATACTGGATTAAGATTCTGTTGAACTTGTACTCATATTCGAGGCCTGTATTTATTCAATTATTGCTGACTTTAATATCTTTTTAATAGGGATGTCATTCGGAGTTCGGATCACGACTCGGTGTCCGGAGCCGATTTTCTTATCCGGATGTTCGTATAAATTATTTTAGAATATTGAGAAAATGTGATACATGCGTTGAGATAATCGTAGACATGGTGTTGACACCATATTGTATAATGAACATTAGTTTGACAATACACAGCATAATCTCTGCAGACCACAAAAAATCAATAATTACTATAATAATAACGAGTCAGATATGTCACATTTTGTTAATCAAATTTAAGTTTTGTAAGATTCAAGATGAATATATTTTAAGTCCCGTGTGATTGTCATCGGCAACGATGTTACATTTTTTTTATATCAAAATTTAGATATTTAATTAGGCTGTTATTTTTATATATATTTCGGCTTACCGACCCGTCGATTCCTTATTTCGAGACAATGAAAAATCTGCAGAAATAAAATAATCAAATAAATAAATGCACTTACAAAAAATAATATGTTAATTATCACAGCTTTTATTGAAATTGATACGATATTTATCCAACAACATAACTTTCTCCTTTAGTATTAATGAAACAGGTGCATTTAAAAAAAACAATTTTTTTCAGTTTTTTTTTTCACTTAGGGACACTTAAAATGTGTGTAATTTATGTAAGTTTTGGCAACTTCTTTAATGATTCGAATCAAACAGCCAGGGCTACATGATGGTAAACATCAAAGATTGGCATATTCTTTTGAAAAGCCGACTACACGTGTCAAAGGTCATCGTGTGTAAATTGTGTGCGTGTTATTGAACAATGGAAACATTATATTTAATTTTTTACGGGTATTAATATGAGAGAGTGTACATTATTGTGTATTATAGAACTAATCAAGGGCGGTGAATGTCGTTTTCATTTCATTTTAAATCGTAAATTTATTGATAACAGTCGTATTCTATTAGAAGAAATAAAATCAATAACGGACAGTTTTGATATATAACATTCAACCTAAAAGGAAGAAAAACGAAATACTACACTTTGTAAAAGGTCGCAAAAAATGTTCACGTCATATCAAACATCAGAATTTAACAACGATCCGAACATCCGGATTCGGCCGTCTCGTCTCCAGATGCCATCCCTACTTTTTAGTTTTTAATAAATTAAAACCCAATGATTTACGTGTTTGTTAAACTTGTGATTTAGATTTTAAAACAACATAATGGTACGTTAATGAACATAAACTATTTGAATAGTTTTATTAAAGACAAATGTAAATTATTTTTGTCATGAACTGGTTAAAAAGGCAATGTACTGCCATACATAAATCATTCATCACAATTATTGACAATTTTAAGTATGAATGTTATAATGTGTACGTATCTTTACCTAAAATAACAAAATCAATTAATATAAAAACAAAGAACACAGTATTTCTTTATCACAGTCTTTACCATATCTTGGTAATTAGAGATCCTGTAAGTTATATTTCAGGTTGTTACCAATTGAAAATTTATATATATGTATATAATTATGCTACTTAAACATTTTTCAAACATTAAGGAACATGTAAAATACTCACTGCAAATGCTTGTCCACATTATATGTAATCATTAAATTATACATGTATGCATTCATTTCATATTGAAAAATTCAACTAACACTTAATAAAAAAATATACTTCTAATTACCTCCCTTTATGAAATGTAAATTCGGTATTATCTTTACAAATAATGCTTCTTGGAACAAACAATATTTATAAATCTTCATCTGAGCATTATATTAATAATATAAAACCATAGAAAAATGATTTCGGGATATTTAAATGACGTTGAAATAATAACAATCATACAAGAAGGAATCACAGACAATAAAATCATCCGCCGAAAAGGAGGAAATACATTTCATAGGGGAAGTAACCCTTACATACATGTTTAAAAAAATCCAAGTAATGACACTCGTAACATTAATGAAAAGTTATAGCCTAGACATAATAAATCATGACAAAAATAACACTCCCATGAAAAAAAAAAACAAAGAAAAAAACATCAAAATTATGTGAACACTTCTGGTCCTTATACTCTGCTATTTACTTCTATTAAACATGTTCAATTTACAGTTTCAAGTTTATATCTCAAATAGTTTTAAAGGTATGGTCCTTGCAAACCAATCATAGTGAATACAAAGAGCAATAACTCCATTTTGAGAGTTGTCATTCTTGTTTGCGGTATTTTACTTTTATTATTGAAATCTATCCTCCAGTGAAGTTTCAGATGAATTGATTCATTTATGACACATCGTCCAAAAATTAACGCAAACACCGAACAAAAGACAAAAGTTTAAGAACTATACACTTCACAGAACTATTATTCTTGTGTTTTCTAGAGTATTCTACTCACTGAGATATATCCACATTTGGTATCTAAAATATTTGCTCCAGCTATGCCGTGCCAAGATGTCCTGCCATGTGCTTCCTAACGTCGCAATGTGGTTTATACCTTTTCCCATACTGGTCACAAACATAAATACTTTCTGCAAAACACAATGTTAGTATATTTTTAAAATGTAAAATCAATCTGTTTGTTATTTCAGCGACTCTATTTAACGAGGAATTTTTTCAGCACAACTTTGTTTTTATTCTTAGGCCGATAACTGATCATCCAAGAAGACATATTTACGAGAGTTATGATAAAATATGTCACAACTTTAGTGATCTAAATATTAGTATCGTATTTTAAAAATGCTGTTTCGTTGAATTCTAACTGATTAAATGAATATATGAACGTGAATATAAAGATATTTTGAAAACATAATAATATCTTAACACAGCAATATGCTTTCAAAATTTGTATATATTTAGGTCCAAGTGGGAGCATCTCTGAAGTTGAGTCCGAGTGGGAGCATTTTCCATTTTTTATAATTTAAAAAAGAATAAAGATAAACGGACTTCTGAATAGAAATATTTGAAACTAATCTAGAATATTGGGTAAACATGACTCGTTAAGTTAAAAATAATTTTCGAAAAGGTTTTCAACCTTTTTTCATATATGTTTTGGGAAAAGTCCGAGTGGGAGCATTCAGAGAAAAACACTTATCCCTGAAAAAGTCCGAGTGGGAGCATTCAGAGAAAAACACTTATCCCGGTTTCAAGCCTAAACCAGGCAATAAATCTATAAACTTTTTCAACAATTATCTCAAGTACTATAGTCATTCTTTGGTGCGCTACATGAATTTTTGGTACTCTTACGTTTTCTTATAATAAAATTGTATTTTACGTTCGAGTTGACGAAAAAATGGTCCAAGTTGGAGCATTCAGCAGGTGCGCGATGACGTAGTATCTTACCATTGTATATGGAACATAAAGACAGCTGGGATTAAACGAACTCCACTGAGGTTTATAAGGCTAATACATAAAACTTTAATTTTTCACGTAGATCAACATGATCACTTAAAACAGTAATATAAATAAAATACAACTAAGAAATATACAAGAAATACATTGAAAATCGTATGTTTGTGCTATTCTCTGTCCGATTTGAGTGAAAAGCGTTTAAACGCTTTTCAATTTTGGGTCATTTTTCACTATTATAAAAAGTATTATGAAAAAAACGGAGCGAGCTAATGATCTGAAATTTTGCACATAAGTTATTAGAATAGATCTACATCAAATAGCCTAATAATCTCAAACAAATATTTCCAGTCCCGTCATGTCAAAAAACCTCAGTGGAGTCCCTTAAATTTGGCCAACTATGTCCTACACGTGTGACATACTAGTATACGTTCCTTGACATTACGGTCCGACATAGCTTATCTTATATCCGAATTCTTTTCTGTTTAAAGAACATTTTGTGGTCCACCTATAATTTTGTTCCTTTTACAGTTTATCAGAATTCAAACTTAAGGTGTTTTATGCCTTTCATTATGTAACGATACATTCCTTTAAAAACCATATAGCCTACTTAAGAATTATCGCAAAGGTGGCAACTTCCGTAGATTCCATATTTATGCCTCCAAATTTGGACATTACATTATACAGGCCCCGTTTTCACAACGATTTAAGGATCAGGATCAAGATCAGGATCAAATTTAAAAACTTTATTCTAATCTTCATTGTTTATCCTCATAGATAGATATCTAATTAAAAATTTGATAAAACTGTACTTGAAAAAGCAAGTATATAAATTTTAAGAATAAATCAATTGTTAATTTTGCAAGATATGGGCATTTAACAGTTGATCCAAATATTGATTCTGATCCTAAAATTGATCCTTATTTTGATCCAAATATTTTGTATTTGTTTTGTAATTTGTTGATTTTATCCCAAAATAGTTTGTTTTCTTTGCAAATCAGCATATTTTTACATTTTGAATATTTACACTTTAATTCAACAAAACACAAATATTTTTTGTAACATTAAACAATGAAAATAAAATCAGGATCACTTGATCCTGATCCTGATCTTTTCTTAGTGAACACGGGGCCAGGGTGTCACATGATCTAGCTTTCTTCCCCCTAAAAATATGAATGTGCGATTTGACGAAATTGAAGTTACGATAGCGATAGCGGAACAAGATCGTGTCACGTGACCTTTTCTACCAAAACTGTTTTAATGTTCAAGGTATTGAATAGAGGCAAAATATGCATACACAGGAAGAAAATGCGCGAAATTTGCCTTTTTACGTTGCGTTCAAATTAAATATGACTTGCTATTCATGACATAAACACTGTTTATGTCACATACCACTTAATCACTTTTAAATGACGTTGACAGAACCATGTAAAGTGCCTATTACAGACTACACATTTATGCGGAGTATCTATGAAAATACTTGCAAAAGTGCCAGTCGTTCTAAGGATAAAGAACAAAAAGTTTTCAAATGATCGGCACATGTGCAGTATGCAACAAAAAGTAAATGAATAAATTGACAAAGATCAAGAAGAAAATTTGCAAAACATGTTCTAGGAAATATGCAATTATGCATTATGCATTAGGATTAGATAAATCGGTCCAAAAAGATTACGGGATAACAATCCTCATTGGAATTTATAAATTCCTGTTTTGTTGCATTTTCCCCAATGTAACAATAAACGGTTACAAAGCGTCTCATATTTTAGATCTAAGAGAAAGCGGATTGTGTCAACATAATAAAAGACAAAATTATCGATACAGGGCAATTATTTCGTGATAACTTTAGAACATAACGCTAAGGAAATGGAAAAATACATGTGTACGTTGTTGTGTGTAACGGTTGCCCTTACGACTATACAAGTGACTACACTTTCTACCACAAGTACTGGTAAGGGAAGTGTGACCACCCCTAAAAAATGTAAACCTACTACAACTACTACAACGACATATTGGGGCAGAAGTTGGGAACATTGGCCTTTAAAAACACGGATACGACTTCAACAAGTACAACAAGTACTTCTATTGGAGGAGAGGGTGGACGCGGCGGGGTAGGTTCAGGAAGCGGAAGAGGTAATTGCACAAAATGTTATTTAAATTTTTCAGTTTCAGGGAAATAAATAAAAACAGTAACTTAGCATGGCCTAAGACTCTTTACATACAATATATAGAGAATGGTTCTACTTTCAATTACTCTGAAACTTAAACGTAGTTTTAGGTGGCAGCCATCTTGAATCATTAGATCTTTATTTTTGTTGATATAGATTAAAACAGGACTTGCTACAATTTAGATTTATTAGTTATTAACAGCACAGAATCATTAAGGTTATTTTTCATATTTTAATTAGTGACAGTTTATACAACTTTCAACCAGTTTAAATCTTTTATTCACTAGTTTATTTTGATTATTATATTTTTGGTTAATAACAAACAGTTTATATTAAAGTACATTTTTGTCAACTTTAATTAAGTGTAAATAAAAACTTAGTTCATTAAAAATTTGGTTGATTTAAATTTATTCAACATTTGTGTTTTATTTCCCTTTGCATTCAAAGGGTGGTGTCATCCTGACGATTAGATTTTTCCCATTAAAGAGTACTCCTGAGCAAACTAAGATCATTAGGTAATAAGTAACTAAATTCTATTAATAGAAATCAAAAAGGTTTTAATTTTCAACACCACAACAATGGTGCCAAGTGGGATAGAGGCCTGCTTCTATTTTTAGAAACCACTTATTTACCACATTTTTTCGTCACCACAACAATGGTGTCAGAAGTGGGATAGTTTTGAAAATAAGTAAATTTTCTCAACTCAGGAGTACATTATTTTTATAACTAAATTTTTGTATTGATAGTTTTGAAAATAGTAAATTTTCTCAACTCAGGAGATGATTATTTTTAATAAGTAAATTTTTGTATTTTCAAAAATAAGGATTTTTGTCAATTTGAAAGTAAATTTTTGAATACAAAGTGAATTAATAGCAATAAAAAGAAGTCAATTATCAGTAAAAACTCTTGACCTATCTTTTCTTCTTTCAACTGTTACTGAGTGATCTGTTCTATTTCAACTGATAAGGGCGGCCTGAAGGTTGAAGCTTGTCACAAGCCTGAACAGCTAACTTAGTTTCAGTTATTTTCATATAAGGTAGGACGGTAAATACATTGACACCATTCTTCCGGCTATACAGTTAAGGCAGTCCGGCATGCTGGATGTTATATGGGTTAATCGTTCTATTAGTAATACAATAATAGGAGATTATATATTTCTGGCTATACTGTTCTGGCAGCTGGAAGCACAAGCGTGTCATATATGATCCTAGAGTTGTAAAATTCTTTTCTATCTTCCAGCCAGGCCTATTTTACCTCTTTAATTTCATATAAAGGCCAATACCCAAAGAGTCCCTTTCCCAGAAATATAAATCACAAGTACAGAGATCAATAGCAACCAAAGTTATTGATTTATGAAGTACATAGTCATTTCCAACTAATTACAACTTTATTTTCAGCGTCCGATAGTGCCTATTTCGTAAACACATTTTAGGCAATATAGTGTGTATAATCAGAAAGCTTTCGGTCTATCTTTATAATATAAATTCTAAATTTTCACTTTAAAAGGCACTTCACTTGGCAAACCATTATTAATTTTAAAGTTTGTCTGCACATTGGCTCCGAAATAAAAGATTATCAAAATTTGTCTGTACATTGGCTCCGAAATAAATAAGAAAGAAGATTCTACCTTCATATTGTCAAACCTTGCTTAATAGTCACAGGAAAGTCGTAAACTATGGTCAGCTGCTAAACACTTTAACACTATGCCGACGATGGAACCGCTATCCAGAACCCTTCAAACCAATGTCGGAACCAATGAACAAATCAGAAGAAGATGTCTAAAACTATGGGTATTCTTCCTCACACAAGCATATCCATTACAATACACTATACTTCATATCGCGAAAGACCAAGAACCTGCTACGTGACAAGACATCCTCATATAACTACACACATATCCTACACCGATCAACAATCAGCTTGCCTATCCATCTTCATTTAATCAACAACTCAAGTAGATCAGAAGGAAAATCCGGACTATACTTTCTCGAGAACAAAATATAATCAGCTAAATCAGAAGCGACTACAAGCACTCCAGCTTTCACCAAAGAGCAACTCACAAATGACATGATCAAAAACTATGCATATACTTATACACTCAGTACAAAAACACCATCGGCAACAAGGAACAACAGATGGCTCACTCGTCAATATGCCAATTATAATACCTACGCGACAGCTACCAGCAGCAAATCAGAAATTCATACCTCAGAATACTTCAAACATATCAGCGGAAGAATGAGAAAAATAGATCCTAATCAGACACCTGATAACTTATTACCAGCTCATAGCAAAACAACTAGATGTACTCAATAAACCACCCCAACCAACTGAACCTCCTACGAACAGTCGATAATACAAAAGATATCAATGTTACCCTAGGAACACAATCCTAACTGTTACACAATAACAGAGAAGTTCTGAAGATATATTTACCACTCATACAATTGGAGGCCAACTCACACTTCAAAGTCATTTGATAACTAGAAAAGAAACATTCATAACACACAAACATATTGCAAGATGCTTGTGATACAATCACTTGAATAAGAAAGAAAATAGGTATATCGGATAAGAGAACACGCAGCAAAAAAAAATAAGTCTGCTAACTACAAGATAAAGACAATGACCAGAAATAAAAGATTTCCAAGCATATAAAACACAAAAACGACTCTTACAGAACTCAAGCAAGGAATTCTCACCCAATTCACTTGCCAGATGGTCAACTACTAACAGACTTGATTACCAAAACAACAAGGAATCCAAAGACAAAAGAACTCTACCAAGGATAGTACACGTCCAAGTAACTGAAAATCTATTACAAGTAGAAGTACGATAACTTATTAGTAGTCATATACAATAAAATACCAATAGGCGATGACGAAGATGCCAAGACCATTACCAGACCACAAGAAGTTGACAAAACAAAACCCGGCGAAGACCAAAAACCACAAGAAGATGCCACATACAAATCAGATGACCAATACCACAGACCAGATGCTTGCGTGTATCCGAGAAGAGAGGAGAAAATCGGTAACTATACAAATCGCGATTGTGTAAAACTGAGCAAACCCGAGTTTGCTCATAGACTGACAAATATTATTCAAAACAAGTATAAAAACATTTAGGGTGATAGAAAAGATGCCACCTTTTATAAAGTTTCCTTTTTCAATTCATTACAAATTGATAAGAAGTAATTTAAGTTTAAGTTACACTGCCATACCATGTTGATTTTGTTATGTAAAGAAAATACATTTTGTATACATAGAAGATATTGATATGTTGGGTTAAGTTTTTGTTACAATAATTGATATTGTGTGATTATTTGTTAACTTTTTTGTTAAGTACAAATATTTCTGTTTGAACTTATGTAAGGCTGTTTTAGATTGTGCTTAGTGAGTTTTTGTGTTTTTAGATAGAAGTTAAATCTCTATGGGTTTGAGGTACCATGATATAGGATTTAAGTTTCTATGAGATTTTTGTATTTTTGGTAGATAGAAATTAGTTTTCTATGGACTGAGGTGCCATTTTATAGATTCTAATTTTCTATAAGTTTTTATGCCATGATATAGAATTTAAGTTGCTATGGGCTTTTGATGTATGCCATTATATAGAATTTAAATTGCTATGGGCTTGTTGTTTTTAGAAGACCAAGTGTTTGTGTCTTATTATTTTCTATAGGATTTAAGAATTATAGGCGTCTGGTGATATGTTTCACAGACATTTCTTTTTTCACTTAAGTAATGATCCTAAAGTAAGCGTTTGTTAACCATAGATGTGCATAGCTCCATCGCAGCTAGGTCTAACACATATGCTTTTTGTGATTTTTTCACAGTGGTGTGAAACTTTGATTTATTTAAAAGTTAATATGTATTTTTGCATATCATTAGACTAACATGATTTAAGTTGGGTATCATATGTTTTTGTTGTTATATTATAGACCTGTTTTACTTATGGTATAATTGTTAACCATTTTGATGCTACTTTATTAATGATACAGTATTGTTAATCACCTGTCAAAGCTATATTTCTAATGATTGTATTTTAACATGGTGGTGTAACTGATTCTTTATTGAAACTTTCCGCAAATTATACTACAGATGAGAAGTAAAAAACATAAATATAAGAATATCGTTTAAGCGTCGCTGCTCTCTTAATTTGAAAAAAGATCCACGATCGTACTTGAATGCATCACAAGCAAAATGACAGTCAACAATACGAGATGCTCGCTAATAAAGATGCCTAATAGTGAAATAATGTGAATAAATAACATCTCTCATCTACAATAAAATAGAATGATGAAGGAATATGATCTATAAAGAAATGATAGAAGGAAAAAACAGATAGAGTCGTTACAAGTGAAATTGAATACGAGCAAAGTGAAACAAATCAATAGATCCCGCCATCTTGGTAAATATTAGTTAAATCGCGCATTCTTGACATGAAACATTACCAAATCTGTTGCATTTCTGAGAAGACAAAAATGATTATCGCGGCAACATGTAAATAATTGTGCAAAGACATTGGGTGCAATGAACATTTAAGGTGGTTGTGCCATCATGCACTTATATTAAACATAACTTGTTATCGCGCATAAGTATCAAATCCCGTAATTTTGACAAAATCTAGTGCAAAGACATTGGGCACAATATGACCAATTAAGGCAATTGTGTCAGCACACTAGTAACCCCGAACAAGACGAAAAAAGAAACCCCGATGATGACAGAAAGAAGAAATAACATTGAAAAATTGTTATCATGTTATAATGTTATAATAACACTTCTTTTCATTCCAGGACAAGACATTTAAATTATTATATTCTCATTTTTGTATTTACATGATGTATAGATTTTATTGTAAGATATTTCTATTTTCATGTTATATGAGATTAATAATAATTAACATTACCTGCATGCTTGTACATTTTTGTAAATATGTTCTTTATTCATTCTTTAAGTAGATTTGTTAGTTTATTGTTTTATACTTTATAGTTTCATCCATATATTATATTGACATGAACATTTTTGATAATATATGAAGTATCTTTAATACAGTTAAAGTTCAAGTTTTATCTTGGAAAAAATTTATTGCTTTTTGCAATAAATTTTTTCTTTTTCCAAAACCGGTGTATTGTTGTAAAGTTGGATTCCAACTACAACATGTTAAATAATTATTATATAATATTGCATAATATTACTCAAGAAGTATAACGTGTATAATCTTATGGGATATTTCAAGAAATATTAAGGGTTTAAACTTAATTTAGATTTAAGCTTATTTTAAAGTTTAATGATATCAAACATGTATTGTTTTATAGACATTTTATTCTTATCATTCACTAGTTTAATGTTGATTATAGTTATATTGAGTAACTTTGTAGAACTTATTGATACACTCTTTATAACAGTAACTTAGCATAGCCTAAGACTCTTTATATACAATATATAGTATACTTTCATTTACACTGGCCTTTAAACTTAGTGAGATACATATTGTTAAATCAGCATTTGCATGATTTATATATGTTTGTAAATAAGTTTAGTTGATATTAGTTTCTAGTTTTATTGTTTAGAATATTTTTGTATTATTATTTTGTGATCATGGTCAATTGATACTGTTGCAAAATTTTCCATGAATCATAATCTATTTTTAGGATAGTTATGTAAAGCCCTAATGAGCTCTGATTGGCTAAAATTCATTGACCAATCAGAGCAGTTCTGCATTTTACCGGTTCCACACAAAGTTCTGGTTCCCAGTAGAGTGCATAAATACAGGCACTTTACACAATTTTGTCATTCTGCTGCTAATTTTTGGAAAAGTAAGATCTCTAAAAGCTCTCTAAGGCTAATTAATTAATTTTTTAATTTATTTTAGGCACTTTGGCACATAAGTAAACCTTAGAGATTTTCTAAATTCACTGAAATATTTTTGATAAATTTGTAAGTAATTTAAGAAATTATATTTTTACAGAATTAATTAAGATTAATTAATATCTTTTCTTTGTTTTAAGTGGCAGCCATTTTGAATTATTAGATCTTTATTTTTGTTGATACTGATTAAAACAGGGCTTGCTACTATTTAGATTTATAAGTTAAAACAGCACAGAATCATTAAGGTTATTTTTCATATTTTAGTAATTACAGTTTAAACAACTTTCAATTGTTTTAAATCTTTTATTCACTAGTTTATTTTGAGTATCATATTTTCTATTAAAGTACATTTTGTCAACTTGTTTAGTTTTAAGTAACTTTTAGTTTAGTGTAAATAAAAACTTAGTTCATTAAAAATTTGGTTGATTTAAATTCATTCAACATTTGTGTTTTATTTCCCTTTGCATTCAAAGGGTGGTGTCATCCTGACAATTAGATTTTATCCCATTAAAGAGTACTCCTGAGCAAACTAAGAACATTAAAAAGTAAATATTAGGTAATAAGTAACTAAATTCTATTTATAGAAAACTTAAGGCTTTTCATTTTCAACACCACAACAATGGTGCCAAGTGGGATAGAGGCCTGCTTCTATTTTTAGAAACACTTATTATCATATTTTTTAATCACCACAACAATGGTGTCAGAAGTGGGATAGTTTTGAAAATAAGTAAATTTTCTCAACTCAGGAGTACATTTTTTATAAGTAAATTTTTGATAGTTTTGAAAATAGTAAATTTTCTCAACTCAGGAGAACATTATTTTTAATAAGTAAATTTTTGTATTTTTGAAAATAAGGATTTTTGTCAAAGTAAATTTTTGAATACAAAGTCAATTAATAGCAATAAAGTAAAGTCATAACAGTAAACACTCTTAACCTATCTTTTCTTCCTTCAACTGCTACTGGGTGATCTGTTCTATTTCAACTGATAGGGGCGGCCTGAAGGTTGAAGCTTGTCACAAGCCTGAACAGCTAACTTAGTTTCAGTTAATTTCATATAAGGTAGGACGGTGAATACATTGACATCCTTCCGGCTATACGTTTGCGGCAGTCCGGCAAGCTGGATGTTATATGGGGTAATCGTTCTATTAGTAATACAATAATAGGTGATTATATATTTCTGGCTATACTGTTCTGGCAGCTGGAAGCACAAGCGTGTCATATATGATCCTAGAGTTGTAAAATTCTTTTCTATCTTCCAGCCAGGCCTATTTTACCTCTTTAATTTCATATAAAGGCCAATTCCCAAAGAGTCCCTTACCCAGAAATATAAATCACAAGTACAGAGATCAATAGCAACCAAAGTTATTGATTTATGAAGTACATAGTCATTTCCAACTAATTACAACTTTATTTTCAGCGTCCGACAGTGCCTATTTCACAAACACACATTTTAGGCAATATAGTGTGTATAATCAGAAAGCTTTCGGTCTATATTTATAATATAAATTCTAAATTTTCATTTTAAAAGGCACTTCACTTGGCAAACCATTAGTCCGTGCATTGGCTCCGAAATAAAAGATTATCAAAATTTGTCCGCATATTGGCTCCGAAATTAAAGATTATCAAAATTTGTCTGCATATTGGCTCCGAAATAAAAGATTATCAAAATTTGTCTGTACATTGGCTCCGAAATAAAAGATTATCAAAATTTGTCTGTACATTGGCTCCGAAATAAAAGATTATCAAAATTTGTCTGTACATTGGCTCCGAAATAATAAGAAAGAAGATTCCTTCATATTGTCAAACCTCCTAAAATGGTCCAAGAAGAATCAGCCTCAGACACGGCCAGCTACTAGACACGTTAACACAATACCAAGATGGAACCAATTTCCAGAACCCTTCAAACAAATGTTGGCATCAACACATCAGAAGAAGATGTCTACTTCTACAATTGTTATCTTCCACTACAATACGCAACTTCATACCAGAGATACAACTACTACTATGATGACTATTATGCATCCTCCAGACAACAGCTGCCTCCATCTTCTTCACTTTATGAAGAAATCCTGTATCTTCGAGAACAAGTTAAACTCTTAGAAAAATGACTACAAGAACTTCAGAGAACCAGAGAAGATGAACAAACATACCATGTTTCACCAGTCTACTCATCAATACAAAGAAGATCAACTCCATATCATGGGCAAATTAGACATCAGCCATATCAATGTCATGAAGAATATTCTAGAAACTTCCAACAAGAACCTCTGGGCGACTACATAGACCACGAAGCCTACCGACTTAAACAATCAACCCAAAACAACAAATCTCTCGCTAATAAAAGAAGATTATTTCGAACAAGTACACCAAGCCAACTAAGAAACACGGCTTTAACTGTTACAAATGGCTTCACAGAAGACTCCAAAGATAAATACCCTCCCAAATTACAGGGCATAAACCCAAGCAAACTTGTAACCGAAGAAAGACTATTACAATTTGCGAGAGAATTCAAGCAATCATTGATGAAAGACTTATGCACATGGGGTGATGACAACTACCAAAATAAAAAGTTCCAACAAAATACAAATTTCACCTCAAACTGCCAAGAAGACTGCTGCCTCACTTCAAGAAGTCAAACTGAGCTGCAACCTTACAACAAAGTCATAGAAGACAGTCTACCACTGAATCATTTAAACTTCAAAGGACTGATTCTGCAGGCCAAGAGTCAGTCCATCCAGTAACTAATAACTACAGTAAAATGGCCGAAGACAACCAAGATGACGAACCGCAGATGGCATCAGATACAATAAAGTCAACAACAGTAGAAGACTCCGTTCCTGTTCAGGGCTACAACTTAACACCCTACCCAGAACTGATGCCAAAGAAAGCCAAACGCCCACCTTTCAATGCCAATTACATACCAACTGAAGACATCACCGACACAAACAGCAGACCAAAAGATGCAATCTTCGATTGGACAGTCTGCATGGCTACTATATACGATAACTTATTAGTAGTCATATACAATAAAATATCAATAGGCGATGATGCCAAAACCAATACCAGACAACAAGATGATGACAAACCAATACCCGGCGAAGACTATAAACCACAAGAAGATGCCACATACCAATCAGATGACCAATACCACAGACCAGATGCTTGCGTGTATCCGAGAAGAGAGAAGAAAATCGGTAACTATTCAAATCGCGACTGCGTTAAACTGAGCAAACCCGAGTTTGTTCATAGATTGACAAATTATATTCAAAACAAGTATAAAAACATTTAGGGTGATAGAAAAGATGCCACCTTTTATTACGTTTCTCTTTTTCAATTCATTTTAAATTGATAAGAAAGTAATTTAAGTTTAAGTTACACTGTCATACCGTACCATGTTGTTTTTTGTTATGTTGAGAAAAAGACTTTTGTATACATATAAGATATTGATATGTTGAGTTGAATTTTTGTTACAATAATTGATATTGTGTGATTATTTGTTAACTTTTTTGTTAAGTACAAATTTTTCTGTTTGAGTTTTGTAAGGCTGCTTTAGGTGTCTTAGTGAATGTTTTTTGTGCTCGTTACATAGAATTTAAGTTTCTATGGGCTTGATGTTTTGAAACATCAAATTTTTGAGTTTTAGAGATTTTCTATAGGATTTAAGATCTATAGGCGTCTGGTGATATGTTTCACAGACATTTCTTTGTTCACTTAAGTAATGATCCTAAAGTAAGCGTTTGTTTACCATAGATGTGCATAGCTCCATCGCAGCTAGGTCTAACACATATGCTTTTGTGATTTTTTCACAGTGATGTGAAACTTTGATTTATTTAAAAGTTAATATGTATATTTTTACATATCATTAGACTAACAAGATTTAAGTTGGATATCATATATTTTTGTTGTATGAGATAGACCTGTTTTACTTATGGTATAATTGTTAACCATTTTTATGCTACTTTATTTATGATACAGTATTGTTAATCATCTGTCATAGCTATATTTATTATGATTGTATTTTAACATGGTGGTGTAACTGATTCTTTATGAAAACTTTTGACAGAATACAAGTTTAAAGTTCAAATCTATTATTGATTCTATTAAAAGGTGATGTTCTTTTCTAGAAAGTGTTTTGTGTAGAAAAAGATAAAGAAAATTCACGTAAAGTGTTATATGAATAGTGATAAAGTGTTTTATGAATAGTGATAAAGAAAATCTAAAGTGTAGAATAAAGTGTTGATATAAGTGAAATGAATAACGCGCAAAGTGAAACAAATCAATAGATCGCGCATCTGAGTAAATATAATTAAATCGCGCATCTGAGAAACATTACCAAATCGTGCATCTGAGAGACAAAATAATGATATCGCGCAACATGTAAATAATTGTGCATAGACCTTGGGTGCAATGAACATTTAAGGTGGTTGTGCCATCATGCACTTATACTAAACATAACTTGTTATCGCGCATAAGTATCATATCCCATAATTGTGACAAAATCTAGTGCAAAGACATTGGGCACAGTATGAACATTTCAGGTGGCTGTGCCAGCACACTAGTAACCCCGAACATGACGAAAAAAGAAAACCCGATGATGACAGAAAGAAGAAATAACATTTTAAAATTGTTATCATGTTATAATATAGTAATAACACTTCTTTCATTCCAGGACAAGACATTTTAATTATTATATTCTCATTTTGTATTTACATGATGCATAGATTTTATTGAGAAGATATTTCTATTTCCATGTAATATGAGATAAATAATATTTCAACATAATTGCATGCTTGTACATTTTTGTAAATATGTTCTTTATTCATTCTTTAAGTAGATTTGTTAGTTTATTGTTTTATACTTTATAGTTTCATCCATATATTATATTGACATGAACATTTTTGATATGATAATATGCTATTTCTTTGAGGTATCTTTAATACAGTAAAGGTTCAAGTTTTATCTTGAAAAAATTTATTGTTCTTGGCAATAAATTTTTTCTTTTTCCAAAACCGGTGTATTGTTGTAAAGTTGGATTCCAACTACAACAGGTTATATAATTATTATATAATATTGCATAATATTACTCAAGAAGTATAACATGTATAATCTTAAGGAATATTTTTCAAGAAATATTAAAGTTTTTAAACTTTAACTTAGATTTAAGTTTATTTTAAAGTTTAATCATAATGAACATGTATTGTTTTATAGACATTTCATTCTTATCATTCATTAGTTTAATGTTGATTATAATTGTATTGAGTAACATTGTAGAACTTATTGAAGAAATCTTTAACAGCAACTTAGCATAGCCTAAGACTCTTTATATACAATACATGTATACTTTCAATTACACTGGCCTTTAAACTTAGTGAGATACATATTGTTTATTTAGCATTTGCATGATTTCTATATGTTTGTAAATATATTTAGTTGATATTAGTTTCTAGTTTTATTGTTTAAAATATTTTTGTAAAAGTTTATTACTTTATTATTTTTGTGATCATGGTCAATTGATACTGTTGCAAAATTTTCCATGAATCATAATCTATTTTTAGGATAGTTATGTAAAGCCCTAATGAGCTCTGATTGGCTAAAATTCATTGACCAATCAGAGCAGTTCTGCATTTTACCGGTTCCACACAAAGTTCTGGTTCCCAGTAGAGTGCATAAATACAGGCACTTTACACAATTTTGTCATTCTGCTGCTAATTTTTGGAAAAGTAAGATCTCTAAAAGCTCTCTAAGGTTAATTAATTAATTATTTAATTTATTTTAGGCACTTTGGCACATAAGTAAACCTTAGAGATTATCTAAATTCACTGAAATATTTTTGATAAATTTGTAAGTAATTTAAGTAATTATATTTTTACAGAATTAATTAAGATTAATTAATATCTTTTCTTTGTTTTAAGTGGCAGCCATTTTGAATTATTAGATCTTTATTTTTTGTTGATACTGATTAAAACAGGGCTTGCTACTATTTAGATTTATAAGTTAAACAGCACAGAATCATTTAGGTTATTTTTCATATTTTAGTAATTACAGTTTAAACAACTTTCAATTGTTTTAAATCTTTTATTCACTAGTTTATTTTGAGTATCATATTTTCTATTAAAGTACATTTTGTCAACTCGTTTAGTTTTAAGTAACTTTTAGTTTAGTGTAAATAAAAACTTAGTTCATTAAAAATTTGGTTGATTTAAATTCATTCAACATTTGTGTTTTATTTCCCTTTGCATTCAAAGGGTGGTGTCATCCTGACGATTAGATTTTATCCCATTAAAGAGTACTCCTGAGCAAACTAAGAACATTAAAAAGTTAATATTAGGTAATAAGTAACTAAATTCTATTTATAGAAAACTTAAGGCTTTTCATTTTCAACACCACAACAATGGTGCCAAGTGGGATAGAGGCCTGCTTCTATTTTTAGAAACACTTATTAACATATTTTTTAATCACCACAACAAAGACAATAATCAGCTCGTGTATGTGCTTCGCCACATTGTTAAAGTTGCTGTCCGGAACACAGTAAATATGAGATTTTCTTGTGAAAACACACTTTCACCGTTTTAGCTTCACAGTGAACTTAAGGCCTGTAGTTCAGAAAAAAGTAATCATCTCATAAAAAGGATTAAATTTGTATGAAAACATCCGTTACAATGCGGAAATATACCGTTAGATTAGAACTGCTGCACAAAGTCATGTTTGTTGTTTTAATATTGATGTGCGGATGAACCGAGGGCTGAGTTTCTCATGCAAACAGAAATAATTATTATTGTACTTCTGATTTCGCCACAATGAGGTTGCCCATATTTTATGCTTATAAAACTTATTTTGGTTGTCTTGACACCAAAATAAAATCTGGAGTCGATATGAAACCAAATCTATCTATAAAATGTCGCCATTTCTGTTTTTATGAAATTTATTTAATGTAGCTTTAAGGATATCAAGATAAAGAATTTAAGTTGGTCAGCCAACATTATTGAGCCTGATCAGACAGCACTGGATGAATACTGATGGTAAAGGTTGATCACTCAAGTATATTTAAACAGCGACATCTCCTGAAAATTCATATCAATTTATTATTGAAACCTGCTAATAAACTTGTACTTTATTCAACTAGCCCTACAAACTTACACTAATACTTCTTTACAATGAACCACTTCCTTCAGTTAATTTTCCAGTGTCATAATATAGTAAGTATTCAAAACATAATTCTGTCAGAATGACAATATAAAATTTAAACTAGCTTAAGGATTTAATGTGGTAGATTAACACCCATATTACATTAGACATCTGAAATGATTTATGTTTTAATGATCAAATTAAAATTCTCAAAGATTAGACAGAAATATCTCAACATTATTCAGCAGCTTCTCTTACAGCTTATCAAAAAGTAAATCTTCTTTGATTAGGAAATGTTCAGCAGGATGCAATCTTTAATTGACTAGCTGCACCAGATACAAATTAAGCAGTAAGAGATATATAAAGCTCTTTATAAACTTGTAGTGCCTGCTAATATTATACCTAAATAGGATAAATTCTATTAATACTGGTTTGGAATCTTAATTGGAAAGTGCCAGCTTAAGGCAGTTAGTTATATCTAAAGAATCTAGTCATATATATATATAGAAAAATCGCACGAAAAATCGGCACGCCGCAGCCGGGACTCGAACCACGGGTCTCTGGATTGCCGGTCTTTCTATGTATTATTTCTCGCTCATGTCTTTCTTTCTTTCTTTCATATATATGCTTTTCTCTCGTCGATTCGTGACTCTTATTTGGAAAAATTGCACTTGCACAACAAATATCAGACATTATTAAAATACAGTTCAATTAGTGCATTTGTTAAATAAATTCATAATCTAAAAGTTCATAAACTTTAAATTACTTCTAAAAACAACCGCTCAAAGATTAGAGCAACTGAACATGTCAACCATGACTGTCTTGCTCAGCTGGACGCTTACCCATCAATTCGTGAAATCCGATTCACCCTGTGACGTCATTAAAATATAGGTGCTCACACCACTCAATGTTCGCATGGTTATTTTCAGCCCGATCTGATCAATATATGTTTCAAAGTCTTAAGTAAATTCTTACAGCATAATGAATACTTTTTTGGCTTAAGTGTAAGTGTGTTTGATAAATTAAAACATCAATATCGAATATTTTAAAGTAATTAGGTCACCAGCTGATTGTAGGGTAAGGTACGTCATTTTACACCTGTTCAATTACGCATTTTGATTTAATAGAATTGTTTCTAATAAAACTTGTGTAGTTTTCGGATGGTGTATGTCCTTGCAGAAGTATTTATACCAGACAATTATTTAGGTCACGAATCGATGAGAAGGCACGAATCGATGAGAATAAGGCATATATACATACAGCAAAGACTGTCTTAGTGACCCCCTGTATATAGCGATGTTCTGTCTTTAGTGAACATAGTTAGGTGCGCCGAACAGAATTTACTATTTAAATGGTCTGTATGTAGCGACTCCCTGTCTAGTCTGTACTACGACCATGATTTAGTCACCCGTTACGGTATATGAGCCGTGCAAAGCGACTTTTGCAAGGGGAGCAGGGCTTGAGCTAGGGGTCGACTTGGGCGAAGAAGTCGCCTTCGGATCAGCGCCTTCGCCTAAAACAAACTTCAAAGCGATTTTGACGTCGCCCTATTTTTTTTAATGATCTGTCATACTTATTTATGCCGCTAGGTCTGTTAACAATTTGTTTACCTCTCAATTACAACCAATTACCGTTAATCCCAGGTAATATACGTACCTGGTTAAGAACGCGTGTCAACATCAACAAAGTCTAATACGTACACGCCACAAGGCAAGAATTCACTATGTATATCTATCTCATTATGTATTCATGCGATTGACGAATCAGAACGCGCGTTGTATCTACGGCAGTTTGCATTGACCACTCGGCGACACACTAATACACTGTGGCTGTTTGTTGACAATTACACAACATGGCGACAGATTCAATCAATTTTCGCTGATTGCATGATTTAAGACACCTGCATATACATAATTGCTACGGTGTTTTGGCGAGTAAAGATAAACAATGCCTAACGTCTTAGTTCGAGAACTCAATTGTTAAAATTTTTTTGGAGCACTAATCTGTAGAAATCATGTGTTTTATCAATACTTCTGTAAAGTAAACAGGATGATAATACAACATAAAAATTAATGTTTCTAACATTCTGGCTTGTGGGCAAATCGCTAAACGAAAATTATAGACGATGACCAGCCTGACTCATTGCTAATATGGCAAGTGGCACTGCTCTATCTGCCCTGAATATTGTTACCAACTAGACATACTCACTACAGGTATACAGTATATGTAAATATTGTGTTTTGCTATTGGAATACATTTATGAAAAGTAGATTTATAGTAGAATTGTTTTATTTGAGAGGTGTTTCTTTATTTCTTTTCTGGTTTATTCCTAGCTTATAATTCTCCAGATGACGCCTTATATATCTCCCAACTTCTCCCTAAAGTCTCGAATATATCCGAATTATGTAGAGACTGTAAACAGTGACTCCCTGTCTATAACGACCTTTTTTCTTTTCTCCCATCGAAGGTCACTGTAAACAGTTTTTACTGTATATATATCTAATACTTTACTGAAAAGTATTCAAGGACCCTTGCTTCATAGACAAAATTAAAGCTGTTCTTTTTGGTATGAAAACAGCATTTAAATTTGGGGTCAACAATTTCGTTTTGAAACTATCTGCCCTTCAGTTATTTTTTTCATAACTTCTGAAATTTTCAAACTCATATTAACACTTTTCATTATTTCTGTTAACCCCAAAGTAAAGATATTACTTGATTCTGCATTTCATCTCTGGTTTAGTTTTGATAAAGTATGGTTTTGAAGTAATTTGCATGTATTGTGTAGTATATTTGACTGTACTGGTAATATAGCTGTCTATATGATGAAATAGTATTTGAACAATGTGGGTTTATTAAGAGCTGTCTGGACAAAATAATTTGTACTTAGTAAGAAAATATAGAAATATTATATATTTTCAGCCAAGAAGTCTAGATAGAAATACTATATATACAGACTACTTTTACATTATAAGAACTATTAAAGCTCTTATTTACATAGGAATTCTGTGAAAGAGCTTTATATAAAGCCTGACAATGATTCTGTTTATCTTTATATCGTTTAATTGGAAACAAAAATGCAAAACTATGATTCCCTGTTATGAATTGTATAATTCTTTAGTTATTGTTTACATCAAATCACTATTTTTAATTTGTACCACATAAATATATTCCTATGGAAAGCCTCTAATGATTATAAAAATGAACATTGCTGTGTGACATATTGGCTGCTTATATTGTTAAATCAAATACATGTACATATAAAGCTGTTTCCACAAAATATATTCATAAGTCCACATCATAAAATGAAAAGTTGACATTGTTAAGTTGACACTATATAATGATGCTATCACATAATATATTCATAAATGCACAATTCATATAATAATAGATTCACATTGTATAATGAAAGATTGACAAAATATGTTGATAAGTTGACACTACCGGTATATATTTAGGAAATAGATATCAATTCTGAGTGCATTGTTGTAGAATAATGCACGGTTTGAGTTCAAATGCGTAGTAATATAATCACGAAGGCCGATAGGCCTGAGTGATTAATTACAAAGCATTTGAACGAAAAACGTGCATTATTATACAATAATGCACGAAGAATTAATATCTATTTCCATTCTAACACGTCAAGAAAAAATATAATTATTATTATAAAGTTGGACTCTATGTTTGGTGGTTTAATTTGTTTTCGCCTCAGAGTTTCCCATAGAAACGTTCTTTAAAGGCTGTCCCGGTTGGTTGAAAAAAGGTGTCGATAAACCTACCGTGTGTAGAAACATTTTGAGAAAAACAAATTTTGAAAACGTTGGTAAAACTTTGTTTGTTTATTTAATTTCACTCTATAATTTTTCAAGCGAAATACAATTTTTTTAAAAGTGAAATAAATGTGAAACTTAACTTGTTTGCGACATTAAAATAGCGTTCTTGATTTGATTGTTTTGCACGTGCTGTTTGGCGCTTTATTGTGACGTCACGTAAACAACATTTTAAACGTCTGTACAGCGTTAACGACTGAATTAAAGATATTGGTGTTCGGATTCATTTTCTTAGTTAGACCATTTTCTTTCATTCTAGATAGCTTTCACAACAAAATTCGACAAAAAATGTTTTTATTTATCAGATTTTTTAAACAAAATGGCGCCCTCAATGTGAAAATTCACAGGGAGGTAATAAGAACGGCGAGTGCATTGTTGTAGAATAATGCACGCTTCGGGCCTTCTTTGTCTATATAGAAAAAAATCCGATAGTGTTAGAATGATGCTTAGCACATAATATATTCATACATGCACATTGTAAAATGATAGGTTGACATCATATAAAGACACATTGATATCATATATTGTTCAGTTCAAATCATTTTAGAATGCTTCCACATAATATTCATGATTGCACATTGTATAGCGAAAGGTTGACTTAATATATTGCTATTTGGACATAACAACAGTCAGTTTTATAATGATATTGACAGTCATTTTTAGGCTATCCATATATTCCCATGTTAGGTGCTTAAGTATTCAATATTTTTATTGTATATCTGATCATTGTGTGCACTAAGTCTTGATGTTTTCCATGAAACATCAAGCACTAAGTCTTGACTTTTTCCATGAATCATCAAGGATAAAAGCTGTTAATAACAAGAAATGTTGAACAACACATATGCAACCTTTTTCTAGCCCTTGACACACATTATTGCGTAATTTTGTTATAGAAAATTGCCATAAATGGGTACATGAAAGTGTTCAATCATGTAAAAAGAAAAATAACGAAGACTTTGTGATAAATAGTTTTCAAGATAATGAGACATTTAAGGCCCCTGTTACCTAAACCTTTGAACTAGTGACCCAAAATCAATAGGGGTCATCTAATAGTTATGACCAATCAATATAAGAAATATGAAGACTTTGTGATAAAAAGCTTTTAAGATAATGAGCGGAAACCATACTAACATTCAATAACCCTGTGACCTTGACCTCTGACCTAGTGACTCCAAAATCAATAGGGGTCACTGACTAGTTATGACCAATCAGTATGTGAAAGATGAAGACTTTATGATAAATAGTTTTCAAGATAATAAGCGGAAACCATTCTGACATTTAAGGTCCCTGTGACCTTTGCTCTAGTGACCCCAAAAGCAATATGGGTCATCTGTTGCTTATGACCAATCACTATGTGAAATATGAAGACTTTGTGATAAATATCTTTCAAGATAATGAGCTGAAATCCTACTACCATTCAAAGACATTGTGACCTTGACCTTTGACCTGGGGACCCCAAATAAACAGGGGTCATCTACTAGTTATGACCAATCAATATGTGAAACATGGAGACTTTGTGATGAATTGTAAGCAATATAATAAGGGGAAATCATATTACCATTCAAGGCCCTGTGACCTTGACCTTTGACCTTGTGACCCCAAAATCAATGGGGGTCATCTACTAGTTATGACCAATCAATATGTGAAATATGAAGACTTTGTGATGAATTGTAACCAAGATAATGAGCGGAAAACATTCTAACATTTAAGGCCCCGGTGACCTTTGACCTAGTGATCCCAAAATCACTAGGGGTCATCTAATAGTTATGACCAAACAATATGTGAAATATGAAGACTTTGTGATGAATTGTAACCAAGATAATGAGCTGAAACCATTCAGATATTTAAGGCCCCTGTGACCTTGACCTTTGACCTAGTGACCCTTAAATCAATAGGGGTCATCTACTAGTTATGACCAATCAATCAGTGAAATATGATGACTTTGTGATAAATAGTAATCAATGTAACTAGAACTGCCATTGTCATGGCGTGAATACCCCCGCATACCATTTTGTCAGAATCAACAGTGGCCATTTAGAGCTCAAGGACAACCACCCTGCCAAATCTGAGTTACTAAGCCAGTGCATTGCTAAGTTATGTATTCTACATGCTTCAAATGTGAAAATGTCAAAATCAATACAGGACAGGCATTCTTAAGCATTTGAGCAGACAAGCTTATTATAGTAACAAGAGGGCCATGATGGCCCTGAAGTCGCTCACCTGTACATAGGCCCCCGGAGCGGGGTCAGTTTAAAACCCAGGGCTTTTATTTGAACAAACTTGGTAGACAACCATTAGAAAATGTTTCATGCTAAACATCTAAGGTCCAGCTTGTTGGGATTTTTAAAAGAAGATTTTTTTAAGTTTTTTCTTTACACATATAGTTAAAAACAATGACACACCTGGGGCAGGGCCAGTTTTGACCCCAGGGCTTTTATTTGAACAATATTTGTAGACACTTACTAGAAAATGTTTCATGCTTAATATCTAAACTCTAGCTATTCGGGTTTTTTCAAAGAAGATTTTTAAGTTTTTGCTATACTCATATAAGGAAAATTAATGTCCCCTGGGGCGGGGCCAATTTTGACTCCAGGGCTTTTATTTGAACAAACTTTGAAGACACTCACTAGAAGATGCTTCGTGTTTAATATCTAAACTCTAGCTATTTGAGTTTTTTCAAAGAAGATTTTTTAATTTTTGCTATAGTTTTACACATATAGGGAAAATGAATGACCTCCGGGGTGGGGCCAATTTTGACCCCAGGGCTTTAATTTGAACAAACTTTGTAGACACTCACTAGAAGATCTTTCATGCTTAATATCTAAACTCTATCTATTTTGTTTTTTCCAAAGAAGTTTTTCCTAATACACATATAAGGAAATTTGGAAAATCAATGACCCCCTTAGCCGGGCCAATTTTGACCCCAGGGCTCTTATTTGAACAAACTTGGTAGACATCCATTAGAACATGTTTCATGCTAAATATCTTAGCTCTAGCTCTTTGGGTTATTTAAAAGAAGATTTTTAAGTTTTTACTATATGCATATGGGGAAAATCAATGACCCCCTGGGGCGGGGCAAATTTTGACCCCAGAGCTTTTATTTGAACAAACTTGGTAGACACCCATTAGAAGATGTTCCATGCTAAATATCTTAGCTCTAGCTCTTTTGGTTCTTTAAAAGAAGACTTTTTAAGTTTTTACTATATGCATATAGGGAAAATCAATGACCCCCTGGGGCGGGCCAATTTTTACCCCAAGGGCTTTTATTTGAACAAACTTGGAAGACACCCATTAGAAGATGTTTCATGCTAAATATCTTAGCTCTAGCTCTTTGGGTTCTTTAAAAGAAGATTTTTTAAGTTTTTACTATATGTATATAGGGAAAATCAAGACCCCCTGGGGCGGGGCCAATTTTGACCAAAGGGCCTTTATTTGAACAAACTTGGTAGACATCCATTAGAACATGTTTCATGCTAAATATCTTAGCTCTAGCTCTTTGGGTTCTTTAAAAGAAGATTTTTTTAAAGTTTTTACTATATACATATAGGGAAAATCAATGACCCCCTGGGGCGGGGCCAATTTTGACCCCAGGGCTTTTATTTGAACAAACTTGGTAGACACCCACTTGAAGATGTTTCATGCCAAATATCTAAGCTCTAGCTCTTTGGGTTTCTTAGAAGAAGATGTTTAAAGTTTTTTCTTTTGGTTGCCATGGCAACCAGAGTTCTGCATGGAATTAAATTCTTTGAACAATTTTCAAAGGTGACCACCAAAGGAACATTCCTGTGAAGTTTGGATGAAATTGGCTTAGTGGTTTATGAGGAGATGTCATTAAAGTAAAAGTTTAAGGACGACGGACAGACGGACGCCGGATGGATGGACGCCGGACGAAAAGCGATCACAAAAGCTCACCCTGTCACAAAGTGACAGGTGAGCTAAAAATGCTATGCCACCACATTAATACAACACTAAATAGTAGTGTAGGAACAGATTTTTTTTGTGTCTATACAATTGAAGATTGTCATAATGCATAGATCCCTGACCTATCTAATTCTTATTATCAGATTAGTGGTTAAATCTATTGTTAATCCAATAAAAGATCAGATTAGGAATATATCAATGCACTTGAGTCTAGTGAATTTGGTGGAGAAGGTCATATTTCACACAGCCTAAATTTCATGACTACATCAAAGGACAACACACCAAGACACTTTGTCAAAATCTAGGTCAGCTGATATCAAAGTTCACTTTACATCTTAATCTGTGCACATGGTTCAAATTTCATAGCTGTACATCAAAGGACAAGAAAGTAGGTCACATCATCAAAATCTAGGTCACCTGATATCAAAGTTCAATTTTACACCTAAAACTGTGCACATGGTCAAAATTTCATTGCTGTACATCAAAGGACAAGAAAGTAGGTCACTGTCCCCTTGGGCAAGGCAAAATTTTGACCCAAGGGTTTAATTCAAAACAATCTTGATACAGGTCCACCAGTCAAATATCTAAGCTGTAGCTTTCTCCCATTCAGAAAACATTTGTTTTATTTTCTGTTTTTACTATGTGTACTTAATAAAAATCAATGACCCCCGGGGCGGAACCAATTTTGACCCCAGGGCTATAATTTGAACAATCTTGGTAGAGGTTCACTTCGCAAAGTCTCATGCAATATATTTAACCTCTAGCCTTTGTCAATTTAGAGATGAAGATTTTTCAAGTTTTTACTTTATACAAATAAGGAAAACTATCGCCTTTGGGGCAGGGCAATTTTAACACTAGGGGCATAATTAAAACAACTTTAGTAGAGGACCCATAGATGATATCATATACCAAATATCAAAACTCTAAGCCTTGTACCTTCAGACAAGAAGATTTTTTAATTTTTTACTATATGTACATAGTAACAAGAGCCACCGCCGGGCGGGGGCAACGCTCGACTTTTTACTTTTTCTAAACGCAAACATAGAAAGATATTGATGTTTCCTTTTTATAAATTTAGTTGGTCTGTTTTGTCACATTAGTTTTGTTTATATATTTTGTATATATATGAATAGAAACATTAAGCATATTTCTAAAAATAGCAACAGTACGCAATTTCTAAAAATAGCAACAATGACGCAATTTCTAAAAATAGCAACAATGACGCAATTTCTAAAAATAGAAAAAATGACGCAATTTCTAAAAATAGAAAAAAATGACGCAATTTCTAAAAATAGAAACAATGACGCAATTTCTAAAAATAGAAAAAAAATGACGCAATTTCTAAAAATAGAAACAATGACGCAATTTCTAAAAATAGAAAAAAAATGACACAATTTCTAAAAATAGCAACAATGACGCAATTTCTAAAAATAGAAAAAAGATGACGCAATTACTAAAAATAGAAAAAAATGACGCAATTTCTTAAAATAGAAAAAGATGACGCAATTTCTAAAAATAGGAAAAATGACGCAATTTCTAAAAATAGAACAAAAATGACTCAAATTCTAAAAATAGGAAAAAATGACGCAAATTCTAAAAATAGAAAAAATGACGCAATTTCTAAAAATAGAAAAACATGACGCAATTTCTAAAAATAGAAAAACATGACGCAATTTCTAAAAATAGAAACAATGACGCAATTTCTAAAAATAGAAACAATGACGCAATTTCTAAAAATAGAACAAAAATGACGAAATTTCTAAAAATAGAAAAAAATGACGCAATTTCTAAAAATAGCAACAATGACGCAATTTCTAAAAATAGAAAAAAAATGACGCAAATTCTAAAAATAGCAACAATGACGCAATTTCTAAAAATAGAAAAAAGATGACGCAATTACTAAAAATAGAAAAAAATGACGCAATTTCTTAAAATAGAAAAAGATGACGCAATTTCTAAAAATAGGAAAAATGACGCAATTTCTAAAAATAGAACAAAAATGACGCAAATTCTAAAAATAGGAAAAAATGACGCAAATTCTAAAAATAGAAAAAATGACGCAATTTCTAAAAATAGAAAATCATGACGCAATTATATACATGTATATATATGTATATATATATATATATATCTATATATATATATATATATATATATATACATGCATATATATATATATATATTTATATATATATATATATATATATATATATATATACCTGCATATATGTATATATATACACACACACATTTATATATATATTTATATATAATACATATACTATACATACACACACACCGATAAATGCACAATCTGAGAAAATTCAGTAATATAACCTTCAAGGTCAAGGTCATTAAAGAGCCCAAGCAAATTTGGGTTTGATAAACAACAAGGTCTGGTCCTTAAGAATGTTCTGTTATAATATGAAGTTTATCCCTTCAAAAAATAGCAAAGTTACAGTCAGTTACTGCCAAAACAATGAAAATTTCAATAATTTGACCTTCAAAGGCAATGTCATTAATGAGTGAAGGTCAAGGTCTTTCGGTATATTTTTAACAGTTATCTTTGAAGATTATTATGTTCAAGTTTGAAGACAATCCATTCAAAAATAACAAAGTTACAGCCAATAATATCCAAAAAAATGAAAATTTCAATAATTTGACCTTCAAAGTCAAGGTCATTGATGAGTGAATGTCAAGGTCTGACTGGTTATTTTTAAGGGATATCCTTGAAGATTATTATGTTCAAGTTTGAAGACAATCCATTCAAAAATAACAAAGTTACAGCCAATAACAGCATGAACAAGCAAAAATTGGACTTTTAACCTTGAAGGTCAAGGTCATTTATGGCTGAAGGTCAAGGTTAGTGTGGTCTACTGAAAGGTCTTGTCCCAAGGGTTGTTGTGGCCAAGTATGAAGACAATACACCAAGAAATAAAAAAGTTATGATCCAGGTACAAGTTTTCGGACGGCAACGGCAACGGCAACGGAGACGGCAACGGCAACGGCAACGGCAACGCCGACCTGACTATAACAATACCTCTACTTTTTTTTTCAAAAAAAAAAAAGTCGAGCTAAAAATGAATGACCCCTGGGGGGGGGGGGGGGAGCAATTTCGACCCCAGGGCTATAATTTGTACAATCTTGCTAGAGGTTCACTACATAATGTTTCATGCAAAATATCTCAACTCTAGTCTTTGTAAATTTGTAAATTTAGAGAAGATGATTTTTTAAGTTTTTACTTTATACATATAAGGAAAACCTATGGCCCCTGGGGCTGGGCTAATTTTGACACTAGAGGCAAAATTTGAACAACTTTGGTAGAGTACCTATAGATGATATCATTTAACAAATATTAAAGCTCTAAGCCTTGTACCTTCAGACAATAAGATTTTTTTATTTTTTACTATATGTATATATTGAAAATCAATTACCCCCGGGGCGGGGGCAATTTTGACCCCAGGGCTATTATTTGAAAATCTTGCTAGAGGTTCACTACACAATGATTTATGCCAAACATGTAACCTCTAGCATTTGTCAATTGCTAGAAGAAATTTTTTTAAAGTTTTTACTATAAGTTTTTACTATATAATATAAGGAAAACCAATGACCCCCGGGGTGGGGCCAATTTTGACCAAGGGCTATAATAACAATCTTGGTAAGGGTCTACCAGACAATGCCTTATGCAAAATATCTAAGCTCTAGGCCTTTTCGGTCTTTACAAGAAGGTATTTTAAGTTTTTACTATATGTACATATAGTGAAAATCAATGACCCCCGGGGCGGGGCCGATTTTGACCCCAGGGCTATAATTTGAACAATCTTGGTAAGGGTCTACCAGACAATGCCTTATGCAAAATATCTAAGCTCTAGCCTTTTTGGGTCTTTACAAGAAAGTATTTTAAATTTTTACTATATGTACATATAGTGAAAATCAATGACCCCCGGGGCGGGACCGATTTTGACCCCAGGGCTATAATTTGAACAATCTTGGTAGAGGTCTACCAGACAATGCCTTGTGCAAAATATCTAAGCTCTAGGCCTTTTGGGTCTTTACAAGAAGAATTTTTCAATTTATTCTTATAATTCCTTTTGGTTGCCATGGCAACCAGATTTCTGCATGGAATGAAATTCTTTGAACAGCTTTGGAAGCCCTTCACCCAAGGATCAATCATGCCAAGTTTGGTTGAAATTGGACTAGTGGTTTTTTAAGTTCAAGATCAAGATAAGAAGATTTTTTAAGTTCACTATATAATCTATAGAACACATACACACACAAACACACACACAGGTGAATCGCTATATGCCACTGCATCGCAGATGCTGCGGTGGCATAAAAACAAAACAAATTAATTGTTCGATAGCTTTATATTATTGGTGGCCTGTTATATACCGGTATTCCAAAAAGTTCCTAATTGGCAACAAGACATCTTTTGCTTCTTTTGTGTTTTAGAAGCATAGTTAGAGTGATTTCCTAGAGGTATGGAAGTCAAAATACCATTTTGTTTACATTTTGATTTCTTCATTACAAATTATTTCACACTCTACACTGCTTTCTTTAGGTAATAAGCATCTAACATGTTCTAAATCCATTAAATATTGCAACATAATTAAACATATGTTTGTACTTTCTACAGAAAGACATAATTATCATTTCTGAGACTTAATGTGCCCTTAAGCTCATTTATTTTCTTTATAAGTTATTTAAATACTATATAATTGATTTTACCTATGAATTTATGTAAAAGATTTGCTATGCCTGTACATTTAAGCAATTTAAACATCAAAATACAAAGACTGAGCTATCAACAATATAGAGTCTGGTTAGACTATGGATGGGCAGACTAGTCTGACACTATACTTATGGCATTAAAGATAATCAATTTCAGTTCCAGCATGTTAAGGTTTTAAGAATTTTAGATTTCAAGAAGATTTTTCCCATGATATATGATCTTGGTAAAGCTCAAATAATCATATAATTACCTTGGATAATTTGAAGGTGACTAAGTTATAGCTTCCAGAACTGATTGAATCTGAAATGAAAATACATATGTTGTAAAACACACGTTGTCTGTAAAGCATTCACAAGTTGTAAAACAAGGGGGACTCACTGTTATTTGTGTGAAAGCAGTGAAAGTTAGTGTTTAATACAAGAATTTGAACGATGTTGGTCACTAAACCATACTCCATGCAAAATGCATTTTTTAATAATACTATAAAGAACCCCAAATATGAGTCATATTTTTATATTACGTAATGCAATTATTTTGTACATTTTGTATACATATTTTACTTGTTTGTATTTTTTAATTTAAACCTTTAAATAACAATGTGTTTTTATAGTAAACACTTCTTCAAACTTTGGGATAGAAACCATCATTCTTAACATGTCAAACAAACTTAAGATATTATTAATTCTAACATGACCCGCATTTTTCCCTATTTAACAAAAAAGAACCGAAAGTGTGTTATTATGCAATAAAATCACAGTTTGTCGTTCTATATTTAGACATGTGACATAATCATTCTACGCGTGACGTAACCACTAAAATTGTGACGCGCTTAAAATAAGTACGGAAACAAATCAGGAGCAATTTAGCTTAATATCAGGTACGGCAGCATTTATTTGTTGATGTTGTGTTAGAATCGAAATAGTATATTCAAATCAGTGATTTTATCGCAAGGTAAAATCACTGTTTGTCGTTTGGATGCACATTATGATATAATTCCTTGCATCCGAACTCCAAACAGTGATATTATTGAGCGATAAAATCACTGTTTGGGATATATTATTTCTTAAATAAACAGATTTTGCTTAAGGCTAGAAAGCACTTTAGGTCTTTTGAACACTTTTCTTTGTTTAACAGATACACTGTTTTTTTATAGAGTAAATAGAAACAAATACAGAATAATAGATGAGTAAAATATCACAGCTTTGTTTCCTTCTAAGTTTTTGACATGCATAACTTCAAAGTGAGAACCCATTATGATTAATTAATTAATTCTACTTTTCAAAGAATTCCAAAACATACATATAAAGAGACAGTTAGGTTAGACAATCATAATTTCTTGGACTGTCTAAAATAAAGGATATTTTGACTTATACTGTCTATGTGTTTTTCTACAGACTGTAAACAAAATAAAAATTTTCCCCTAAGACAGACTGTTTGTTCAAGATTGGTGGAGAATAGAACAGGGTAATGTCAACACCTGTGAATCGTTATTATCATCTTTGGTCAACGGAACAGGAAGGGACCTCCAAAGATCCATATGAATCAAACTTGGCGCTGAGTGACCACAAAGATAACTTCTTGCCTGAAGAGAGCAATACTGATTCATTGTTGAATTTTACATACTCGACATTCCCAGTATGTATGGCATCACAGATTCACATGCCCTATTTCCATGGCAACCCTGGAGAATGTGCAACAAATTGGCTTTAATGGTTTGAGAACTATTGTGAAGTAAATGCCGTAGCAAGAGATAAAAGAGCTAGACTCATTACTTTTTACTTGAGAGACCATGCACTGGCTTGGCTACACATGCAGTCTGATGTGGTGACATCTGACCTTATCAATTATCAGCAGCTCAAAGGTAGTGATGGCCTTAATCCTGATATGGCCCTATTCAACTTGCAGCAACTGCCAGGTGAAACCACAGCATCCTACTTCACTAGGCTTTACCAAACAATAGCCAACAAACAGAATCCTGAAGGTTTACTTATTACTTTAACTTTAAAAGGCTTATCAAATAGTGTGAAACAAATTGTAATGCCACAAAATCACTGTGAGTGAGGACACTTGAAGATATGCAGAAGGCCTGCAGCCTTGCTGAACAAACTTTAGCAGCTTCAACCATTCCAGTGACAATAACACCAGTGGCTGCCACAGAAATCAGTGGCAATATCAATGAACAATTGTGTGCTATAAATAAGAAACTAAGATCTTGAGCTCAAACAGACTTATAATCAAACATGGAGTAGACGATGGCACCAGAGACAACAGAACCTGCATCAACAAGAAGCGCCGCAATGCGACTAAAACCAGGTTTCCAACGACCAAGTTTTGATGTGACAGCAATCAATAGGTCAAAGTGCACTGAAGTTATTGAGTAAAAGCTGAAAACTCTATTGTAAGCAAATGACCCTGACCATGCTCCTAGATATCTAAGTGGCAATCCAAAGCTGTCACACAGCAAGTTTGGTGTCAAAAGGTCAAAGCAAACTGAAGTTATTACGTGAAAACTGAATACTTAACCTTGATCACAGACACCTAGGTAGAAATCCCAAGCTGTTTCTTGATATAACCTACCCATAAACCAAGTTTGGTGTTAATAGGCCAAAGCAAACTCAAGTTATTGAGCTTAAACTGAATTTCCCTTTTTGTAACAGTGACTTTGACCTTGATGACAGACGCCTGGGTAGTAATCCCACGCTGCCTCTTGATATAAGCTATCCATACACCACGTTTGGTGTCAATAGGCCAAAGCAAACTCAAGTTATTGGCTGACACTGAATTTCTATTTTTAGTAACAGTGACCTTGACCTTGATCACAGACACCTGGGTAGCGATCTCAAGCTGCCACTTGATATATACATACACCAAGTTTGGTGTCAATAGGCCAAAGCAAACTCAAGTTATTGAGCTTAAACTGAATTTCTATTTTTAGTAATAGTGACCTTGACCTTGACCACAGACACATGGTAGCAATCCCAAGCTGCCTCTTGATATAAGCTATCCATACACCATGTTTGGTGTCAATAGGCCAAAGCAAAGTCAAGTTCTTGAGCAGAAACTGAATTTCTATTTTTAGTAACAAAGACCTTGACCTTGATCACAGACGCCTGGGTAGCAATCCCAAGCTTCCTCTTGATATAAGCTTTCTTTACAACAAGCTTTGTGTCAATAGGCCAAAGCAAACTAAAGTTATTGAGCGGAAACTGGATTTCTATTTTTTGTAACAGTGACCTTGACCTTGATCACAGACACCTGGGTAGCAATCCCAAGCTGCCTCCTGATATAAGCTTTCTTTACAACAAGTGTGGTGTCAATAGGCTAAAGCAAACTCAAGTTATTGAGCGGAAACTGGATTATTTCTCTTTTTATTAACAGTGACCTTGACCTTGATCACAGACACCTTGGTAGCAATCCCAAGCTGCCTCTTCATATAAGCTACCTACACACCAAGTTTGGTGTCAATAGGCCAAAGCAAACTCAAATTATTGAGCAGAAACCAAAAGTTGTGATAAAGTCACAGATAGGCACCATAATAGTTTAGGTATCAATAATGTCAAACAGAACACAGCCATTACTTGTAAAACCAGTACTAGAGAAATTGATGATACTTCTGTCAAATCTTTAGGTGATAAACAATTAGATGAAAGTTTAGCGTCTGCCCAACCAAAATCTTCTGGTAAATTGAACTCTACTGTTACAGATGTGAACTTTGCAGTCTCAGTACATCGAAATACAATAACATTAGAAATAAATGGCAGAAAAACAAATCCTCTTATAAATTCAGGTGCAAGTATAAGCTGCATAATAAAAGTCATTTTTATATAGTTATTTCAAATCTAAAAACTATGAAATCACACGTTCAAAATTAACTCAGATAGTTGGAGTAGGTGGTGAACATCATTCGGTACTAGGAGAAACAAAAATTTGATAGATTTTCAGGCTTAAAACTTGAGCAAACTTTTACTGTTTTGGAAAGTTTACATCATCCTGTTGTCTTAGGCATTGACTTTATGGCAACACGAAAGTGAAAATAGACTTCCATCACAATATTATGTCTTTGTAAGATGACACTGTTAATGTTGCTTTGGCTCGAGACAGCAAATCTGGTTATGCTAGGTGTTTAAAACCTGAAGTCATACCCCGCAAATTCAGAAATTCATGTAAATGTTAGGATCACAAAGGGCAATCAAAATTACTTGAACCTTCTCTAAGTCTGAATACAATAAATCTTGTAGGTGCTACTGGTGCTTAGTTCAAACAAATAATCATGAAGCTGTTTTAAAACTTGCCAATCCTACCAATATTGAGATTCAAATTTCTCCTAATAGAGTTCTAGCCACAGTTAATGATATTGAGAATCCTCAAGTATACGAGGTATGATAAAAAAAGTTCTCGGCCCGATATACTTATAGACACTACACTGACATTTACACACTATACGTCGATACAGATATCTTATTGAAGTTTGCTGACCGAGTTACACAAGGTTTTACACAGATTAAGTAACATAAAACACACTGATCAGTAGAGGGGTGTGTCATTTATACCAAATGAAGAAAGTTGAAATCAGAGCCGTCATTAAGTACCTCTGTAAGAAAACTTCATGGATACACTTTGGAGATGATCAGCGGCCTGGGTGGCCAAAATAGGCCACCAACGATGAAACTGCCGAAGCTGTGCACGATCAGGTCATGTGCGACAGAAATGTGCGACAGAAGGCCTGACCTGCGAAGCATTGCTAGGGAAATTGGTATAAGCTTTAGTTCAGTTCAGGCAATTCTGACTGATGTCTATGTTATGTCAAAGGTTTCCGCTAGATGGGTCCCCAGACAGTTGACTGTCAACCAGAAACGAACCAGGCTTGACATTTCAAGATATTTTTTGTCTCGTCAGAGGATGAACATGAATTTATCTTCCGGATCGTAACACAGGATGAAACATGTATCCAGAATCCAAACAAGAGGGCCATGATGGCGCTAAGTCACTCACCTGTATATAGGCTCCCGGGGCGTGGCCAATTTTTCCCAGGGCTTTTATTTGAACAAACTTGGTAGACACTCACTAGAAGATATTTCATGTTCAGTCTCTAAACTCTAGCTCTTTGTTTTTTTATGCTTAGTCTCTAAACTCAAGCTCTTTGGTTCTTTTATTAGGATTTTTTTAAAATTTTCGAAACACATATAAAGAAAATCAATGACCCATCCCCCCGGGCAGGGCCAATTTTAACCAAAGGGCCCTCATTTGAACAAAAATGGTAGACACCCATTAGAAGATGTTTCATGCTAAATATCTAAGCTCTAGTTCTTAGAGTTTTTTAAAAGAAGATTTTTTAAGTTTTTACTATATATAATACTACAACTTACTATATAAAGGGAAAAACAATAACCCCCTTGGAGGGGCCAATTTTGACCCTATGGCTTTTATTTAAACAAACTTGGTAGACACCCACTAGAACATATTTCATGCTTAATATCTAAGTTCTAGCTATTTGGGTTTTTTTAAAAGAAGATTTACTAGATACAAATAAGGAAAATCAATGACCTCCAGGGGCACGGCCAATTTTGACCCAAGGGCTATTATTTGAACATACTTGGTAGACACTGACTAGACGATGTTTCATGCCAAATATTTAAGCTCTAGCTCTTTCGGTTTTTTAAATAAGATTTTTATGTTGTTTTTTTGGTTCCCATGGCAACCAGAGTTCTGCATGGAATTAAATTTTTAAAGTTGACTACCCAAGGAACATGGAGGCGGTCAATGGGTTCTTTGAGGACCAAAATAAAGAGTTCTATTTTGAAGGGTTAAACAAGTTGAAGCACAGGTGGACAAAATGCATTGATGTAGAGGGCGATTATATTGAAAAGTAAGGCCATTAGTTGTGTTCTCTAACTCCCAAAGTACATCTGGCCAAGAACTATTTGATCAATCCTAGTACTCTTTTCGTGATGAAAATGATTCTGAGACTACTTCCAAAACTGTTAGTGTAAATTGTGCCAATGAACTATCAAATACACATAAAGAAACACTTGATTTTGAAATTAAAAATGAAAATTTATCTAATTCTGAAAAAGAAAATTTAAAACAGTTTCTTTTAAAGAATAGGGATGTGTTTTCAACTTCTTTGGCAAATATGGGTAAAACTGACTGGTATAAGCACAGAATAGAATTTCCTCCCGCTACACAAGTTCGCTCTGCACCATACAGGGTAGACATTATTAAAAAAGCAGAAATTGAACAAGAACTGTCAGAGGACAGTAATGCTCGACTATTTGAAAAGTTGTCATAAATGTGTTTCATTGAGTATAATAATGCTTACCTATATGAATACATAAAATTGTCCGACAAGGTACAAAGGCTTGTTATTAAGATGTTTTATCGAGTTAAAATCACTGCTTTATTATTATAAAATGCATAAAATTGTTCAAAAAAAGGCACAAACCCTTCAGTAGTTATGGACATATTTGCTTAACCAAGAATTTCTAAGAAGAAAAAGGGGGGGGGGGGCATAATTATGCAAAAAAGCAAATCAGAGTTATTGGACTTGTGCCAATCATGTTAGATAATCACAGAGAACAAATGACCACTGTAAAGTTTCAAGCCATTCCCTTCAGTAGTTATGGAGATACCAGCTTGCACGCAAAAACTTAACCAAGAATTTCTAAATCGAAAAAGGGGCATAATTATGCAAAAAAGCAAACCAGAGTTATGGGACTTATTCCAATCATGTTAGATAATCACAGAAAACAAGCGTGTGAAGTTTCATCCATTCCCTTCAGTAATTATGGAGATACCAGCTTGCACGCAAAAACTTAACCAAGAATTTCTAAGTCGACAAAGGGGCATAATTATGTAAAAAAGCAAATCAGAGTTATTGGACTTATGCCAATCATGTTAGATAATCACAGAGAACAAGTGTGTGAAGTTTCAATCCATTCCCTTCAGTAGTTATGGAGAATTACCAGCTTGCACGCAAAAACTTAACCGAGAATTTCGAAGTCGAAAAAGGGGCATCATTATGTAAAAAAGCAAATCAGAGTTTTTAGACTTGTGCCAATCATGATAGATAATCACAGAGAACAAGTGTGTGAAGTTTCAATCAATACCTTTCAGTGGTTATGGAGATACCAGCTTGCACGCAAAAACTTAACCACAGGGACGCTGACGCCGACAAATGGGTAACTGCATAAGCTCGATTATTCTGCGAATAGTCAAGCTTAAAACAAGTTAATGAAAGATAAGATAATTGAAAGGTCAACTAGTGTTTGATCCCAAAATCAATAAGGGTCATCTAATTGTCAATTAAAATGCACCTACGAAGTTTGGGAACCAACAGCTCATGGGTTGTCAAGTTAATGATCGTCAACCATTTTTACCAACAAGATGAATATAACCTTGACCTTTTGACATCTTGACCCCAAAATCAATAGGGGTCATCTGCTGGTCATGAGCAATCATCATACCAAGTTTGAAGTTCCTAGGCCTAAACGTTCTTTAGTTATTGATCTGAAACTGTTTTTATCTACAAGGTCAATGTGACCATGACCTTTGACCCTAAAATCAAAAGGGGTCATCTGCTGGTCATGAACAATCATTATACCATGATTGAAGTTCCTAGGCCTAAGCATTCTTTAGTTATTGATCGGAAACCGTTTTTATCTACAAGGTCAATGTGACCTTGACCTTTGACACCTTGACCCCAAAATCAATAGGGGTCATCTGCTGGTCATGACAAATCATCATACCTAGTTTGAAGTTCTTAGGCCTAAGCCTTCTTTAGTTATTGATCGGGAACCGTTTTTACCTACAAGGTCAATGTGACCTTGACCTTTGACCCCAAAATCAATAGGGGTCATCTGCTGGTCATGACCAATCATCATACCAAGTTTGAAGTTCCTAGGCCTAAGCGTTCTTTAGTTATTGATCAGAAACCGTTTTTACCTACAAGGTCAATGTGACCTTGACCCCAAAATCAATAGGGGTCATCTACTGGTCATGACCAATCACCATACCAAGTTTGAAGTTCCTAGGCCTAAGCCTTCTTTAGTTATTGATCGGAAACCGTTTTTACCTACAAGGTCAATGTGACCTTGACCCTTGACCCCAAAATCAATAGGGGTCATCTGCTGGTCATGACCAATCATCATACCATGATTGAAGTTCCTAGGCCTTAGCATTCTTTAGTTATTGATTACCTACAAGGTCAATGTGACCTTGACCTTTGACCCTTGACCCCAAATCAATAGGGGTCATCTGCTGGTCATGACCAATCATCATACTTAGTTTCAAGTTCCTAGGCCTTAGCATTCTTTAGTTATTGATCGGAAACTGTTTATACCTACAAGGTCAATGTGACCTTGACCTTTGACCCCATGACCCCAAAATCAATAGGGGTCATCTGCTGGTCATGACCAATCATCATACCTAGTTTGAAGTTCCTAGGCCTAAGCCTTTTTTAGTTATTAATCCGAAACCGTTTTTACTTACAAGGTCAATGTGACTTTGACACCTTGACCCCAAAATCAAAAGGTGTCATCAATTGGTCATGACCAATCATCATACCAAGTTTGAAGTTCCTAGGCCTAAGTATTCTTTAGTTATCACTCGGAAACCATTTGGTCTACGGACTGACAGACAGACAAATGCAAAGCAAATTATACCCCCTCTTCTTTGAAGTCGGGGCATAATAAGGATTTTTTCTTATCAACGGATGCCAATGGACAAGCTTTAGGATATGTTTTCCCTTGCAGAAATATATACTGGTATTTAAAAAATCCCAGTATTTCCCAGTAGTTATCCTAGAAAATTCCAGTATATTAAAGCCAGTCTTGGCTATTCTAGTATTTCCTAGGAATTACCAGTTACTGAGAACTAGGCATTTCTCATAATTTTCCCACAACTCATCAATTTCTAAGTAATACTAGGAATTGTAATTTATTTTCTGAGATTTCTAAGACTTAAGATTTTGCAAAATTCCTAGTCTTTAGGAATAACTTGGAATTTATCTTCTGGAACAAAATCATTAACATTTGTGCTAAATTTCTTGAATCTTACCTAAATGTTCATGACCATTGAGTCACAGACACTTGGGGTGAGGAGTTCAAAACGCCTTTAAAATCCAAATAAAATGTATATTCGTCAATCCCAGCACATTGTTTTTCAAAATGGCTTATATTAAGCTTTTTATATATAATATGATCAGTACATGTGCTGGGATCAACAAATATACATTTTATTTGGATTTTAAAAACGTTGATCTCCTCACCCCAAGTGTCTGTGCATTGAGTAGCGTAAATTTTTTTTATCATAGGCAATTTTAGCGAGCCAGATTATCACAGGCCCAAAACATTTTTTGCTCAGTTTTTTTTATTGCTTGATTGCTTGATCAAAATCACGGAAAATCAATCAGCCACTTCTTAAATAAAATTATCTTTTTTTTAACTGAACCTTACTCATCTATCTACTGCAGTACAGTTTTCTTATATGAAAACAACTTCACATGCTGTGCAATATTCCTGTAAAGTTTCATTACCCTAGGTCAAATACTTTTTAAAGCTACGTGCGACACAAGTTGAAAATTGCAAATTTTTTAATAAGTCAAGGGCAATAACTCTGACAAAACAGAATAAATCCACAAGCCAAACTCCATGTGCACAACTTCACATGCTGAGCAATATTCCTGTAAAGTTTCATTACCCTAGGTCAAATACTTTTTTGAGCTACGTGCGACACAAGTTGAAAATTGCAAATTTTTACTAAGTCAAGGGCAACAACTTTGACAAAACAAAATAAAGCCACAAGGGAAACCCCAGGACTATCCTAAAAGATGTTCAAGTTTGAAGACAATCCATTCAAAAACAACTTATAGCAAAAATCAGGGAAAAAACAAGCAAAAAAATATTTGACTTGAATGAAGGACAAGGTTAGTCCAAAGGGTTGTTGTGGCGAAGTATGAAAACAATACACCAAGAACTTAAAAAGTTATGATCAAGGTACAAGTTTGCAGACGGAAACGGCAATGCTGAGGTGACTGAAACAATACCTCTATTTCTTTTCTTTTTTTAAAGTTGAGCTAAAAAGAGTATTGTAAAAACTGTTCTAAATTGCTAAACCTATTTCCAGACAATGATAAATTTGTTTCATTTTACTTACACTGTTAGTTTCGTGATTTCAGACAGATGACATTAAAATAAAATATCTTGTAATGTTTTAAAATCCAATTTTGGTTTAAAAAAACCAACAAGATATATAAGGGAGAACACCCACTGATGTACAAATATATTATTTCTATCAGGAGTTTGTGTTATTCTAAATAAAGTTAGTTGTAATTTTCTCAGTATAATCTCATAATAAATAATTTTGTATTAAATATTACATGTCATTGTAACCTCTTCAATCATGATATAATCATTAAGAAAATAATTAACAAAAACTTTCACATTAAGTTAAACTTTCTGCCTTAAAATATAGCTATGCAGAAGCAATGCTCAACTTTTTCTACTTTTTCTAAAAGCATCAAATAAATGGTTTGACATATCAATAAAAGGAAAATTAAAGAATTTCAAATTGCTTGTAATAGTTGTTGCCCAAGTATGAATCCTTTCCATAATAATAACTAGAAAGGCTTTTTGTCACAAAAACATATATCTCCCAAAACTAGGTATGGTACTGATCACTCCTATGAAGTGATGTCCAAATTTGGCCAGCAGTTTGACCTGTGAAAGCTAGACAAAGATTTTTTAATTTTTAGCTCTGGTGGCCATTTTGTGCAGCGAAGGGGAAAGTCCAAGCGATATGCACCAATAGGAATAAAACTGATCACTCTTGTAAAGTTTGATTAAAAATCTCACCAACAGTTTGACTTGATATTTAAAGCTCTGGCAGCCATTTTGTGAAGAGGAGCAGAACTTTCTGGTGCTATGCAAATCTAGGAATGGTACTGATCATTTCTGTGAAGTTTTATTGTAATCCCGCCAGGAGTTCAACCTGTGAAAGCCTTTTGAAAGATTTTTGTATTGTTAGCGTGACCTAGAAATCATCATAAACACCTTTCTGATCAAAGTCTAGGATATTTGGACTGGAACAGTGGCCAGTTTAAGTTGTTGAAAAGGTTTTTCTATATTTGGGCTGTGCGACCTAGTTTTTGACCCCAGGTGACCCATATTCAAATCTTGACCTAGAAATCATCAAAACAACCTTTCTGATCAATTTCTAGGATATTTGGGCTAAAATAAATATCTATATTTTAGTAAATAAAGAAAGGATATTATTTCTAAAAAAATATTGAAATATTGTTTGCATTTCTTTTGATGAACAGGTAACAAGCAAAATAAGCTTGAAAATGACTTCATAATCCTTTTTAATACAAGTAAACCTTTCTACAACAAAACATCTTTAATATGCTGGAATGTAAGAGAAAGGTTCTATTGCATTTGACACACAACTAATAAATTTGATATTGACACTATTAACGAGAAATATCTGGTGAAAAATATGTCATATTATAACAACTACCCCTAGATTCTCCATCGTCCCAGTACATCTCACCATTAGCTGTACCACTGGCATCCAGAGCTGCATACACAATAAACTTGTTCTTTCTCCTGAAACAGAAATACTCATTAAACACATGATCTGAAATGTTCGCTATTCAGAACATACATATTTAAACATTTCCTTAAAATAGATGAATGGTTTTGACCAGATTTAATCTGGTGGACAAGTCAATTTACAACAATAAGCTTGGTATATGAAAATGAAGAAAGGCTCTAAGCCATCAGTATAGAGCCAGGTATACTTAGAGCATTCCAGGATAAGCAAATAACACAAAATGAAATTAATAAATGTATTTCATTCCTGTCAACTAGAAGTTTTGTAACAATGTGGCTGAAATTGTCATTTGAGAAATACAACCAAGATGCATAAAACAAGCAATTATTATAGTATTGCAAGCAATCCATAAGTCCCCTACCGGTTAGAACCCCAGCAACATTCTGATGGGCCATTGGCTATTAAATTATACCATTGAATGAATGAATGACATGAATGAACTTAAATCTTTTGAGTTCTAAGTTTGTCTGTATCATAGTAATGTGTTAAGTTTCCCTGCCTAGTAAGGAAATTATGTTTATACACAGATAATCAAAAGGTCCAATTTTCTCAGGATGAATAAGTATAACTAATGTTCAACTTTTTAAAATCTTTAAAAGTGACCTCAGGAACAGTTTTTATGAACAGTAACAGACAAACAGACTGAAGGAGACTTTAAAGTTATTTTTTTAACATCCCTGTTACCAAAATATAACATTTTTTAAAGCAAAATTATTAAAGAGGAGATAACTCTTGAAATAAAGATGCTTAGATTTATGAACATTGTCATACATGTTATGAGTGAAACAATTTGTTTCAAAAATCTATTTTTAGCCCTCCTGACCCAGACTTTCAACTGAGCAGAACAATTTGAACAATTTTAGTAGAGCTTCATGGTAGAAATATCCCAAGCAAATTTAATCACATTTGGTCTAGTGGTTTCTGAGAAGAAGTGGTTTTTATAATAAGTTGACAACGGTCGCACGGATGCACTGACGGACGATGGACGCTATACAAATTGTGATCACAAAAGCTTACCTTGAGCATTTTGTGCTCAGGAGAGTTAAAAACAAAAGTAACATGCTTAATATGCATGTATATTCTCAGTATAATACTTACGCCATAGTAGTAGTGACATTTGGCTTTTGTAGAGGAATAATGGACCCTCCACGCAATTGAAGGTTAATGTGTTCCATTGGAAGGTCAAACATTATATAATGACCTGGTGAGTCAATAAATGAATGATTAAACCAGTCAAACCAACGATCTTTTGGTAGGTAGCCTCGACCTTTATAAGTATTCTAGAAAAAGGAAAGGCCAGATATTATTGTCCTGTATATAAGAATCAGTGATGAAACATGTACTCTCAGTGCCTGAAAGAGCAGATGGACCATTACATATATATATGTATACAAGAGCACCGCTATAGAGCATTATATTTTTTTAGTAAGGATGAAGCATTTGTAAGACATGGGAATTAAATAAAGTATTACCTCCTTCAAAAGGCAATTCTCCTTTATAGCTGAAGAACCTTCATATATATACAGTTGCTGTTTCCAAAGCACCACCATCAAGTTGTTATATTTTAAGTAAAATGCTACGACGGATGGACAGAAAGACGCCAGGGGTATAACATAATATAAGCAAATTTCTTAGGGCATATAATTAATGTACTCAATATAAGTGATCATCCTATGAAGTTTGACAGTTGTAAAACTGTTAACAATATTAAGATCATTTGATATTGACCTTTGACTTTGTGATCCCAATATATATATGGATCTTCTATTCAATATATATAGGCAATCATTCTATGAAGTTTGAACACTGTAAGCCAAATGGAACTTGTTTTATGCTCCAGAAAGCAACATTTTCAGTGTTAAGATCATTGTGACCCTGACCTTTGACCTTATGATCCTAAAATCAGTAGGGATCATGTATTGGACTTAGCTGTTCATCCTATAAAATTTTACAGCTGTAGGTTGATTAATACTTAAGTTATTGAGCGGAAACTGTTTCTGTTTTAAGGGAATGGTGACCTTGACCTTTGATCTTGTGACCCCAAAATCAATAGGGGTCTTCTACCCAATATTGATAATCATCCTATGAAGTTTGAACACTGTGGGCCAAATGGAACTTGAGTTATGCTCCGGAAACTGTTTTCAGTTTTAAGGTAATAGTGACCTTGACCTTTGTCCTTGTAACCCCAAAATCAATAGGGGTCCACTACCCAATATGGACAATCATCCTATGAACTTTGAATATTGTCAGCCAAATGGAACTTAAGTTATGTTTCTGAAACTGTTTTCAGTTTTAAGGTAATAGTGACCTTGACCTTTGACAGGAACCTTTGACCCCAGGGAAGGGCCTACGATAATGTTGTAAAAACTTTTGGCCCAACCCTTTTGTATATTGTGTTATTTTGTTAATGTAAATGAATTGATGTTTATTTATATATGCAATAAAATAGTATTAAACTTGACCTTTGACCTTCTGATCCCAAAATCAATAGGGGTCTTCTACCCAATATGGACAATCATCCTATGAAGTCTGAATATTGTGGGCCAAATGGAACTTAAGTTATGCTCTGGAAACTGTTTTCTTCAGTTTTAAGGCAATAGTGACCTTGAGCTTTGACATTTTGATCCCAAAATCGATAGGGATCTTCTACCCAATATGGACAAAATCCTATGAAGTTTAAATATTGTGGGCCAAATGAAACTTTAGTTATGCTCCAGAAATTGTTTTCAGTTTTAAGGTAATAGTGACCTTGACCTTGTGATCAGGAAATCAGTAGGAGTCTTTTACCCAATATGGACAATCATCCTATGAAGTTTGAATAATGTGGGCCAACTGGAACTTAAGTTATGCTTCGGAAAATGTTTTCTGTTTTAAGGTAATAGTGACCTTGACCCTTGACCTTCTGACCCAACTAGAAATGCCACTGTCATGGCATAAATACCCCCGCATACCACTTTGTCAGAATCAACTGTGGCCATTTAGAGCTCAAGGACAAACTACCTGCCAAATCTGAGGTTACTAAGCTAGTGCATTGCTAAGTTATGTATTCTACATGCTTCAAATGTGAAAATGTCAAAATCAATACAATGCGGACAGGCATTCTTAAGCATTTGAGCAGACAAGCATATTATAGTAAAATCCCTGTGACCTTGTCATAAACAACCTCAATACCAAATATGTCTTCAAGACTGTTGACCAAAGCATTCTTAAGCAATTGAGCAAACATGCTTTTTTAGTCAAGGCTCCTGTAACCTTGACCTTTAACCCAGTGACTTCAAAATCAAAAGGGGTCACCTAATGGTCATGATCAACCTCTATGCCAATTATTAACACTTTGGATCAAAGGTTTCTTAAATGATTGGGCAGACAAACTTTTTGAAGTCAAAATCCCTGTGACCTTGACCTTTGACCTAGTGACCTCAAAATCAATAGGGGTCATCTACTAATCATACCTAACCTCCATGCCAAATATAAAGACTGTGGATCAAATGTTTCTTAAATAATTGGACGGACAAACTTTTTGAAGTCAAAGTCCCTGTGACCTTGACCTTTGACCCAGAGACCTCAAAATCAATAGGGGTCACTTACTTATCATGACTAACCTCCATGCCAAACATGAAGACTTCTGGTCAAAGGAATCTAAGTTATTGGGCAGACAAGTTTTTTAAGTCAAGGCCCTTGTGACCTTGACCTTTGACCAAGTGACCTCAAAATCAATAGGGAATATCAACTAACCATGACCAATCTAAATACCAAATATCAAGACTGTAAGTCAAAGGAATCTTAAGTTATTGGGTGGACAAGCTTTTTCAAGTCAAAGCCGCTGTGACCTTTACCTTTGACCTCAAAATCAAAAGGGGTCATCTATTAATCATGGCTAACCTCCATGCCATATATAAAGACTGTGGGTCAAAGGAATCTTAAGTTATTTGGGGGACAAGCTTTTTGAAGTGAAGGCCCCTGTGACCTTTGACCCAGTGACCTCAAAATCAATAGGGATCATCTACTAATCATAGCCATCTAAATACCAAATATGAAGACTGTGGGTAAAAGGAATCTTATTGGGTGAACAAGAAAAAACCAACGGACGGCCGGACGAGGAGAAGATGGTACTTCTGTGACTTTTCCTTTGATCTTTTTGGCCATTTTAGTCACGCAAGGCTTAAAAAAAGACACACAAGTAAAAACGGAATGAATAGGATCAAAGAGAATATACTGTTACCCATTGTTCTCCATGTCACACAAGTACCTCTGGGTCGTACGGACGGATAAGCTGATTCCAGTATACCCCCCTTACAACTTCGTTGTGCGGGGGTATAAAAAGCCACACAGGTTGACTAATCTATTTTGACAGGTAATGCAACAGTTAAAGTTTTTATGTACCTACAGATTAGCTGGGTAAAACCCACATTAGCAGAGTTCTGGATAATATCTATTAGTAGTGTATCAATAATCTTTGAGGGAACTTTTGTTGACATTTTCTAGTGTTCTCAAATATAACAAGAGCAGCTGTGTGATCGTGTGATTAACGCCTCGGACTAGTAATCTAAGGATTGCTGACCGCGTGGGTTCAAACCCTGTCAGAGGCAAGAATCTAAATCTAAAACTTAAACTGATATCACATAGTTCATATTTGTATCTGAAATAGTGCATGTGTAAAATCATTACTGGTTGCTATTGCTTAGGGAAAACAACAGTTGCAAAAGAAATTTACATAGAAGAACAAGATTGCATTTGTGAAAAATGCTATGCCACCGCAGTAATACAACACTTAATAGTAATGTAGGAACAGAATTTTTTGTTATTGTTATTCAAATAAAAGATCAGAGTAGGAATCTATCAATGCAGTAGAGTCTAGTGAATTTGGTGGTGAAGGTTATATTTCACATGGCCAAAATTCCATGACTGTACATCAAAGGACAACACAATAAGACACTTTGTCAAAATCTAGGCCAGCTGATATCAAAGTTCACTTTACATCTTAATCTGTGCACATAGTAAAAATTTCATGGCTCTACATCAAAGGACAAGAAAGTAGGTCACTGTCCCCTTGGACAAGGCAAAATTTTGACCCAAGGCTTTAATTCAAACAATCTTGATACAGATCCACTAAACAACATTTCATGTCAAATATCTAAGCTGTAGCTTTCTCCAATTCAGAAAACATTCGTTTTAGTTTCTGTTTTTACTATGTGTACATAATGAAAATCAATGCCCCCAGGCAGGGCCAATTTTGTCACCAGGGGAAAAATTTCAACAACTTTGGTAGAGGACCTATGGGTGATATTATAACCCAACATCAAAGCTCTTAGCCTTGTACCTTCAGACAAGAAGATTTTTGAATTTTTTACTATATGTACATTCTGAAAATCAATGACCCCGGGGAGGGGCCAATTTTGACACCAGGGATATAATTTGAACAATCTTGGTAGAGGTTCACTTCGCAAAGTCTCATGCCAAATATCTAACCTCTAGCATTGTCAATTCAGAGAAGAACATTTTTCTAGCTTTTACTATATACATATAAGGAAAGCTATCGTCTCTTGGGCAGGGCAATTTTAACACTAATGGCATAATTTAAACAAGAGGGCCATGATGGCCCTGAGGTCGCTCACCTGTATAAAGGCACCCGGAGCGGGGCCAGTTTAAACCCCAGGGCTTTTATTTGAACAAACTTAGAAGACACCAATTAGAAGATGTTTCACAATGTTAAGTTTTTACTACACACATATAATGAAAAACAATGATCTACTCGTCCCCGACCCCCCCCCCTCAGGGCCAATTTTAATCCAGGGGCTTTTATTAGAACAAACTTGGTAGACACCAATAAGAAGATGTTTCATGCTAAACATCTAAACTCTAGCTCATTGGGTTTTTTAAAAGAAGATTTTTTAAGTTTTTTACTATACACATATAGTTAAAAACAATGACACCCCTGGGGCGGGGCCAGTTTTGACCCCAGGGCTTTTATTTGAACAAACTTTGTAGACACTCACTAGAAGATGTTTCATGCTTAATATCTAAACTCCAGCTATTTGGGTTTTTTCAAAAAAGATTTTTTAAGTTTTTGCTATACACATATAAGGAAAATCAATGACCCCCTGGGGCGGGGCCAATTTTGACCCCAGGGCTTTTATTTGAACAAACTTGGTAGACACCCATTAGAACATGTTTCATGCTAAATATCTTAGCTCTAGCTCTTTGAGTTCTTTAAAAGAAGATTTTTTTTAAGTTTTTACTATATGCATATAGGGAAAATCAAAGACACCCTGGGGCGGGGCCAATTTTGACCCCAGGGCTTTTATTTGAACAAACTTGGTAGACACTCACTAGAAGATGTTTCATGCTTAATATCTAAACTCTAGCTATCTGGGTTTTTTTCAAAGAAGATTTTTAAGTTTTTGCTATACACTGTCATATAAGGAAAATCAATGACCCCCGGGGCGGGGCCAATTTTGACCCCAGGGCTTTTATTTGAACAAACTTTGTAGACACTCACTAGAAGATGTTTCATGCTTAATATCTAAACTCCAGCTATTTGGGTTTTTTCAAAGAAGATTTTTAAGTTTTTTGCTATACACATATAAGGAAAATCAATGACCCCCTGGAACGGGGCCAATTTTGACCCCAGGGCTTTTATTTGAACAAACTTGGTAGACACCCATTAGAACATGTTTCATGCTAAATATCTTAGCTATAGCTCTTTGAGTTCTTTAAAAGAAGATTTTTTAAGTTTTTACTATATGCATATAGGGAAAATGAATGACCCCCTGGGGCGGGGCCAATTTTGACCCTAGGGCTTTTATTTGAACAAACTTGGTAGACACTCATTAGAAGATGTTTCATGCTAAATATCTTAGCTCTAGCTCTTTGGGTTCTTTAAAAGAAGATTTTTTAAGTTTTTACTATATGCATATAGGGAAAATCAAAGACCCCCTGGGGCGGGGCCAATTTTGACCCCAGGGCTTTTATTTGAACAAACTTGGTAGACACTCACTAGAAGATGTTTCATGCTTAATATCTAAACTCCAGCTATTTGGGTTTTTTCAAAGAAGACTTTTTAAGTTTTTGCTATACACATATAAGGAAAATCTATAACCCCCGGGGCGGGGCCAATTTTGACCCCAGGGCTTTTATTTGAACAAACTTGGTAGACACCCATTAGAACATGTTTGATGCTAAATATATTAGCTCTAGCTCTTTGAGTTCTTTAAAAGAAGTTTTTTAAGTTTTTACTATATGCATATAGGGAAAATCAATGACCCCCTGGGGCGGGGCCAATTTTGACCCTAGGGCTTTGATTTGAACAAACTTGGTAGACACTCATTAGAAGATGTTTTATGCCAAATATCTAAGCTCTAGCTCTTTGGGTTTTTTAAAAGAAGATTTTTTAAGTTTTTCCTATTGGTTTCCATGGCAACCAAAGTTTTTAATGGAATTTAAATTTTTGAACAACTTTGAAAGGGGTCGACCTAAGGATCATTTCTGTAAAGTTTTGTTGCAATTGGCCATGTGGTTTAGGTGGAGATGTTGTTTGAAAAGTTTGACGCCATTTTTTGAAGGACGCACGGACGCACAACGCACGCAGAGTGATGACAGAAGCTCACCCTTGAGCACTTTGTGCTCAAGGTGAGCTAAAAACTTAGAGGACCCATAAATGATATTATATAAAAAATATCAAAGGACTAACCCTTGTACCTTCAGACAAGAAGGTATTTTAATTTTTTACTATATGTACATAGTGATTGAAAATCAATGACCCCAGGGCTATAATTTGAACAATCTTGCTAGAGGTTCACTACACAATGTTTCATGCAAAATATCTAACCTCTAGCCTTTGTTAATTTTTACTATATACATATAAGGTAAACCTATGACCCCCGGGGCGGGGCTAATTTTGACACTAGAGGCAAAATTTGAACAACTTTGGTAGAGTACCTATAGATGATATCATATAACAATATCAAAGCTATAAACCTTGTACCTTCAGACAAGATTTTCTAATTTTATACTATTTGTACATAGTGAAAATCAATGACCCCCGGGGCGGGGCCAGTTTTGACCCCAGGGCTATAATTTGAACAATCTTGCTAGAGGTTCACTACACAATGTTTCATGCAAAATATCTAACCTCTAGCCTTTGTCAATTTCGAGAAGATGATTTTTTAAAAAGTTTTTACTATATACATTTAAGGAAAATCTATGACCCCGAGGCGGGGTTTATTTTGAAACAAGAGGCAAAATTTGAACAACTTTGGTAAAGTACCTATAGATGATATCATATACCAAATATCAAAGCTCTAAGCCTTGTACCTTCAGACAAGAAGGTATTTTAAGTTTTACTATATGTACATATAGTGAAAATCAATGACCCCTGGGGCGGGGCCAATTTTGACCCCAGGGCTATTATTTGAACAATCTTGCTAGAGCTCTAGCAGACAATGCCTTATGCAAAATATCTATGCTCTAGGCCTTGTCGGTCTTTACAAGAAGATTTTTTAAATTTATTCTTATAATTCCTTTTGGTTGCCATGGCAACCAGATTTCTTCATGGAATGGAATTCTTTGAACAACTTTGGAAGCCCTTCACCCAAGGATCAATCCTGCCAAGTTTGGTTGAAATTGGACAAGTGGTTTTTCACAAAAAGATTTTATAAGTTCACTATATAATCAATAAAACACACAAATATACATACATACAAACACACACACAGGTGAATCGCTATATGCCACCGCTGCGATGGCATAAATATCAATGACCCCAGGGATTTTATTTGAACAAACTTGGTAGACACTCACTAGAACCTGTTTCATGCCAAATATTTAAGCTCTAGCTCTTTGGATTTTTTAAAAGAAAAGATTTTTTAAGTATTTTCTTTCAGCAACCAGAGTTCTGTATGGAATTGAATTCTTTGAACAATTTTCACCACTAACGGAACATTCCTGTGAAGTTTGGATGAAATTGGTTTTAGCAGTTTATGAGGAGATGTCATTTAAAGTTAAAGTTTGGGGATGGATGGACGCTGGATTAATTGTGACCTTGTCACTTTGTGACAGGTGAGCTAAAAATGATTGAAGACTATATTACAACTGTTTTCCACTGCTTTCCACTAAGACAACAACAATCCTAAGCTAGGTCTCTTTATAAACTTGCTAAATGCAAAGTTTTATTACAGAAGTTCATTCCTAACTTAGTTAGCGTCCAGAAACCACTTTTCTTTTTTCTAGTAGCAGTGACATTGACCTTGACCAAAAAGCAATCCCAAGCAAGGTCTCTCACATAAACTTGCTAAATACCAAGTTTTATTATAATATCTCATTGATAAAACTAGTTATCATCCGAATACCATTTTTCTATTTTTATTTACAGTGACCTTGACTCTAGGGGGTCCAAAAACAATACCAACCATGGTTTCCACATATAGTTGCTCTATACCAAGTTTGATTGCAATAACTCATCCCTAAACTTTGTAATAATAAAATAAGAAGAAGATTGTATAGTGGATTTTGTTTACTTATATTTTAATTTCGTTTTAACAATAAAAGAGACTAAAAACAGAATTTTGGAAACTTAAAAGCAGAACTTCAAGACAACTTCATTTGAATTTAGCTAGATTTATAACATTTTTGCCGGATAACAAATACATGTATACTGAAGTAGCTAATAATATTGAGTAAAACAAACTTTTGATACGCCCTATAACCAATTATAAGTATGTTAACATAGATTGGACTTTTCACTCAATATTATGTCAGAACAAGTAAAATAGTTTTTATTTGATTTTTTTTAAACATCAATTTTGACAAACTTAGATATTGATTGATATAAACTACACTTGTTAGATGGTAGACAAAAAACATAGACTTGTTTTACTGCCAGAAATGTATACCCGTATGCATTTATTTAACCTTTCAATTTTATGATACATAGATTCCATAGAAATGTCACAGGTGTTTGGACACTCCACCCCAACCCTGGACCTCTGCTACAACCCTGAAACAAAATTGCATTTGAGAAAAATGCTATGCCAGCGCATTAATACAACACTAAATAGTAGTGTAGGAACAGATATTTTTTGTTCCTATACAATTGAAGATTGTCATAATGCATAGATCCCTGACCTATCTAATTCTTATTATCAGATTAGTGGTTAAATCAATTGTTAATCCAATAAAAGACTTTGTCAAAATCTAGGTCAGCTGATATCAAAGTTCACTTTACAGCTTAATCTGTGCACATGGTTCAAATTTCATAGCTGTACATCAAAGGACAAGGAAGTAGGTCACAACATCAAAATCTAGGTCATCTGATATCAAAGTTCAATTTTAAACCTAAAACTATGCTCATTGTCAAAATTTCATTGCTGTACATCAAAGGGCAAGAAAGTAGGTCACTATCCCCTTGGGCACGGCAAAATTTTGACCCAGGGTTTAATTCAAAACAATCTTACTACAAGTTTACCAAACAACATTTCAAGTCAAATATCTAAGCTGTAGCTTTCTCCCATTCAGAAAAACATTTGTTTTATTTTCTGTTTTTACAACTTGAACAACTTTGGTAGAGGATCTATAGATGATTTTATATAGCAAACATCAACGCTCTATGCCTTGTACCTTCAGACAAAAATATTTTTTTATTTTTTTACTATATGTACATAATGAAAATCAATGACCCCCCAGGGCGGAACCAATTTTGACCCCAGGGCTATAATTTGAACAATCTTGGTAGAGGTTCACTTCGCAAAGTCTCATGCCATATATTTAATCTCTAGCCTTTGTCAATTCAGAGAAGAAGATTTTCAAGTTTTTACTTTATTCATATAGGGAAAACTATCGCCTCTGGGGCAGGGCAATTTTAACACTTGGGGCATAATTAAAACAACTTTAGTAGAGGACCAATAGGTGATATTATATACCAAATATCAAAGCTCTAAGCCTTGTACCTTCAGGCAAGAAGATTTTTTAAAATTTTTTACTATATGTACATTGTGAAAATCAATGACCCCTGGGGATGGGGCCAATTTTGACCCCAGGGCTATAATTTGTACAATCTTGCTAGAGGTTCACTACACAATGTTTCATGCAAAATATCTTAACTCTAGCATTTGTAAATTTAGAGAAGATGATTTTTTAAGTTTTTACTATATACAATATAAGGAAAACCTATGGCCCCCGGGGCGGGGCTAATTTTGACACTAGAGGCAAAATTTGAACAACTTTGGATGAGTACCTATAGATGATATCATTTAACAAATATTAAAGCTCTAAGCCTTGTACCTTCAGACAACAAGAGCCGGTTGAACCGGGTGATGCTTCCCGAATAGGTTTTGGACACAGGAAGGTATACCTCTTGTAGTGTCAGAGTTATGTCACAGACAAAGTTCAAAGTGTAAAAATAACCCAAATGTTGTGCACGACACATTGTCTCAATATGGTGATCATTTTTGTGAAATAGTTGTAAAATCCAACTTCAAATAACAAAGTTATGGGCCGGACATGATTTTGCTGCAAGGTCATGCTGTGACCTTGACCTTCAAGGTAGCAACCCAAATGCTGCATGCTACATGTCGATTTAATATGGTGATCATTTCTGTGAAATAGTTGTTAAATCCGACTTCAAGTAACAAAGTTATGGGCGGGACACGATTTTGAAACAAGGTTATGCCGTGACCTTGACCTTCAAGGTAGCGACCAAAATATTGCCCGCGATACATTGTCTCATTATGGTGATCATATCTGTGAAATAGTTGTAAAATCCGACAAAAAAATGAAGTTATGTGCCAGACACAATTTTGCTGCATGGTTATGCTGTGACCTAGACCTTCAAGGTAACAACCCAAATGTTGCACGTGACACGTCATCTAAATATGGTGATCATTTCTGTGAAATAGTTTTAAAAGCTGACTTCAAATAACGAAGTTATGGGCCGGACACAATTTTGCTGCAAGGTCATGATGTGACATTGACCTTCAAGGAAGCGACCCAAATGTTGCGCGCGACACGTCATCTCAATATGATGATCATATCTGTGAAATATTTTTAAAATCCGACTTCAAATAACGAAGTTATGGGCCGGACACCATTTTGCTGCAAGGTCATGCTGTGACCTTGACCTTCAAGTAAGCGACCTAAATGTTGCGTGCAACACGTCATCTCAATATGATGATCATTTCTGTGAAATATTTTTAAAATCCGACTTCAAATAACAATGTTATGGGCCGGACACGATTTTGCTGCAAGGTCATGCTGTGACCTTGACCTTCAAGGAAGCGACCCAAATGTTGCACGCGACACGTCGTCTCAATATGGTGATCATTTCTGTGAAATATTTTTAAAATCCGACTTCAAATAACAAAGTTTTGAGCCGAACACGATTTTGCTGCAAGGTCATGCTGTGACCTTGACCTTCAAGGAAGCGACCCAAATGTTGCACGCGACACGTCGTCTCAATATGGTGATCATTTCTGTGAAATATTTTTAAAATCAGACTTCAAATAACAAAGTTATGGGCCGGACATGATTTTGCTGCAAGGTCATGCTGTGACCTTGACCTTCAAGGTAGCGAGCCAAATGTTGCGCGCGACACGTCGTCTCAATATGGTGATCATTTCTGTGAAATAGTTTTAAAATCCGACTTCAAATAACAAAGTAATGGGCCGGACACGAATTCGGGACGTATGTACGGACGAACTTACCAACTTTTGATGTTTATGAGGCAAATCAGCTCATAAACACCACCTGGACCAACGTCCATAAGCAAAATAAGCTCATAAAAACAAAAAAATAGCTCTTAATTTGAATTTTATGAGTTTTTGTTCTTTATTTAACTACGGAATGAAGCTCATAATAATCAAATGTTTGCTCGGACTGACTGACGGACGGACGGACTGACGGACAACCCGACGACTATATGCTCCCCCGAAATTTTTGGGGGAGCATAATAAGATTTTTTGATTTTTTACTATATGTATATATTGAAAATCAATGACCCCCGGGGCGGGGGCTATAATTTGAAAATCTTGGTATGGGTTGACCAGACAATGCCTTATGCAAAATATCTAAGCTCTAGGTTTTTTGGGTCTTTACAAGAAGGTATTTTAAGTTTTTACTATATGTACATATAGTGAAAATCAATGACCCCCCGGGGCGGGGCCGATTTTGACCCCAGGGCTACAATTGGAACAATCTTGGTACAGGTCTACCAGACAATGCCTTATGCAAAATATCTAAGCTCTAGGCTTTTTGGGTCTTTACAAGAAGATTTTTTAAATTTATTCTTATAATTCCTTTTGGTTGCCATGGCAACCAGATTTCCTTATGGAATGAAATTCTTTGAACAACTTTGGAAGCCCTTCACCCAAGAATCAATCCTGCCAAGTTTGGTTGAAATTGGACTAGTGGTTTTTCACATGTAGATTTTTTAAGTTCACTATATAATCTATAGAACACACACACACAAACACACACACAGGTGAATGGCTATATGCCACCGCATCGCAGATGCTGCGGTGGCATAGAAAATATAACACTCTTAAGCTTACTGTTAGATTACTGATTAAATAAACAAGAGCCTGGTTTGAGCCGGGTGATGCTCCCCGAATAGGTTTTGGACACAGGAAAGTACACCTCTTGTAGTTTCAGAGTTATGTCCCTGGAAAAAGTTCAAAGTGCAATAATTCCAAAATTAGGCAAGGCAGGGTTACTGTTCTTTGCACTGCACTTCTAATCAATGTGATCAATCAACCTACAAAGTTTCTTGTTGATATCTCTTATGGTTTCCAAGTTATGTCCCTGACAACTTCAAAAAGTAAAAATAAACAAAGGGCAATAACTCCAGAATTAGGCCCGTCAGAGTTATGATTCTTGTGCACCACTGCACATCTACCCATTGAGATATATCTACCTACAAAGTTTCATGTTGATATCTCTTATAGTTTTACAGCTATGTCCTGGACAAGATTTTTCTAAAAGGGGAGATAATTCAAAAACGAGGCTTAACAGAGTTATGGTTCTTTTGCACTGCACTTCTACTCAATGAGATCTATCTACCTACAATGTTTCATCTTGATATCTCTTATAGTTTTAAAGTTATGTTCCGGACAAAGTTCAAAGTGTTTAAAATAACAAAGGGCAATAACTCCAAAATTAGGACAAAAAGAGTTATTGTTCTTATGCACTGCACATCTACCCATCGAGATCTATTCACCTACAAAGTTTCATGTTGATATCTCTTATAGTTTTAGAGTTATGTCCCGGACAAGATTTTTCTATAAGGGGAAATAATTCAAAAACCAGGCAAAATAGAGTCATGGTTCTTTGACACTGCACTCCCCCTCAATGCCCTCTACCACTGTATGAAGTTTAAACAAATTATCTCCAATGGTTTTCAAGTTATGCTCCGGACAAGACAACGGACAGACAGACGTACCAACGGACAGACAGACAAGGCGTCGACTATATGCTCCGCCGAAATTTTTCGGGGAGCATAAAAACTAGAAATGTGTCCAGAGGACAAGGGTGCCCCCACACGCTACTGTTCTGTCAATCTTATGACTCTAGGTCAAATATTTTTTGGACTACATGTGTCACAAGTTGTAAACTAAAAATCTTTTACTAAGTAAAGGGCAAGAACTTTACAAATACTAAATAAATCCACAAGCAAACCCCAAGGTGCATAAGTACACATGCTGACCAACATTCTTGTAAACTTTCAGGCCTACAAGTCAAATACTTTTTGAGCTATGCATGAACAAGTTGAAAATTGGAAATTTATACTACTGTAAGTCAAGGGCAATAACTCATACAAAACTGAAAAAAAAATCCACATGCAAAGTCCCAGGTGCATAGCTTCACAGTGATGTTGATCATTATTCCTGTAATTTAGTGATGTTGATCATTATTCCTGTAAAGTTGGTTGATTCTAACTCAAGCCCGCAAGGAACAAATAACACAACATAATGACACGGTTTTTACTAAGTCAAGTGCAATAACTCTACAAATACTGGATAAATTCACAAGCGAAACCCTGCAAGGTGCACAACTACATATGATAAGCAACATTCCCATAAGGTTTCATGACTCTATGTCAAATCCTTTTTGAGTTACATGTGACACAAAATGAAAATTGCAAAATTTTATAAGTCAATGGCAATGACTCTAAAAATACTAAATAAATCCACACAAAAATACCCAGGTGCACAACCACACATGCTGATCAACATTCCTGTAAAGTTTCATGACTCTATGTCAAATCCTTTTTGAGTTACATGTGACACAAGTTGAAAATTGCAAAACTTTACTAAGTCAAAGGCAATTTCTCTAAAAATACTAAATAAATCCACACGAAAATACCCAGGTGCACAACAACACATGCTGATCAACATTCCTGTAAAGTTTCATGACTCTATGTCAAATCCTTTTTGAGTTACATGTGACACAAGTTGAAAATTGCAAACTTTTACTAAGTCAAGGGCAATAACTCTAAAAATACTAAATAAATCCACAAGAAAATAACCAAATGCACAGCTACACATGCTGATCAACATTCCTGTAAAGTTTCATGATTCTATGTCAAATCCTTTTTGAGTTACATGCAACACAAGTTGAAAATTGCAAAATTTTACTAAGTCAAGGGCAATAACTCTAAAAATACTAAATAAATCCACAAGAAAATACCCAGGTGCACAGCTACACATGCTGATCAACATTCCTGTAAAGTTTCATGACTCTAGGTCAAATTCTTTTTGAGTTACATGCAACACAAGTTGAAAATTGCAAAATTTTACTAAGTCAAGGGCAATAACTCTAAAAATACTAAATAAATCCACACGAAAATACCCAGGTGCACAACTACACATGCTGATCAACATTCCTGTAAAGTTTCATGACTCTATGTCAAATCCTTTTTGAGTTACATGTGACACAAAATGAAAATTGCAAAAGTTTACTAAGTCAAGGGCAATAACTCTAAAAATACTTAAGAATTCACACGAAAGTACCCAAATGCACAGCTACACATGCTGATCAACATTCCTGTAAAGTTTCATGATTCTATGTCAAATTCTTTTTGAGTTACATGCAACACAAGTTGAAAATTGCAAAATTTTACTAAGTCAAGGGCAATAACTCTAAAAATACTAAATAAATCCACAAGAAAATACCCAGGTGCACAACTACACATGCTGATCAACATTCCTGTTAAGTTTCATGACTCTAGGTCAAATTCTTTTTGAGTTACGTGTGACACAAAAGAGAACGGACGGAGGGACGATGGACAAGGGTAAATCCAAATGCTCCCCCCCCCCTAAAAGGGGGCACAAACATTCCACTATCAAAACTATAGTTATAGTACTATAGTTTAAAATATTTGTTTTTTATTTAATCTGTGGTTTTGGGCAGAATAGGGTGTCCAAACACTGATACAGTGCCACCTGTGAGAAATGTACATGTATATTATACTTATGTGCCATTAACTAATAATGTTTGCAATTAAAACTAATTTAACTTTTAATTATAGAAGTTAATTCTAAAGGTAGAATTAATTAACTGTTATTGTCACTATGTTGGCATCTTTCTTACACAAGGAGAACAGCAATGGTAATATGAAGTAATATTAAAGATATTATACCTGTGAAGTGGTAGGTGTTATAAGCAGAGCAGATCCCCACATGAACTGTACATCTGTCTCGTATGTTACATTGTTATTGCTCACTGGATACCTATTATGTCAATAATGTCAAGGATGTACACAATATCAAATATATGAACAGTTAAAACCATGATATTCAAAGTCATTCTTCAATTACTATTAGTTTTCATATTTCTAGGGGTGGGGATGTTAGATTTAGGTTACATCAACAATGAAAAGGTAATACGGAGATGGTACAGCATTACTGGCAGAGAAAGACCTCAGACCTTCTCTAAATTTATGCTTCATATAAAACATTTGAAAAAAAATGCCAAAGTTTTATTTTTCCACATTTTGGGAAGAACCATTTGCTTTGTAAGCTAATACTTACTGGAAAGACAAAGGATTCAGCTTATACCTTCTGTAAGGACAAAGGATTCAGCTTATATTTCCTGGAAGGATGAATGTTAAAGCTTATACTTCCTGGAAGGACAAAAGTCTGGGCTTAAACCTACTGGAAGGACAAAGATTTAAGCTTTTTTTCTTACTGGAAGGACATATGTCTGACATTATACTACTGGAAGGACAAAGGTCTAAGCTTATAGTTACTGGATGGACAAATTTCCCAGCTTACACTTACTTGGACAAAGATTCAAGCTTAAACTTACTTGAAGGACAAAGGTCTAAGCTTATACTTACTGGATGGACAAATTTCCCAGCTTACACTTACTTGGACAAAGATTTAAGCTTAAACTTACTTGAAGGACAAAGGTCTGAGTTTATAATTACTGGAAGGACAAAGGTCTGAGTTTATACTTACTGGAAGGACAAAGGTCTGAGTTTATACTTACTGGAAGGACAAAGGTCTGAGCTTATACTTACTGGAAGGACAAAGGTCTGAGCTTATACTTACTGGAAGGACAAAGGTCTGAGTTTATACTTACTGGAAGGACAAAGGTCTGAGTTTATACTTACTGGAAGGACAAAGGTCTGAGCTTATACTTACTGGAAGGACAAAGGTCTGAGTTTATACTTACTGGAAGGACAAAGGTCTGAGTTTATAATTACTGGAAGGACAAAGGTCTGAGCTTATACTTACTGGAAGGACAAAGGTCTGAGTTTATACTTACTGGAAGGACAAAGGTCTGAGCTTATACTTACTGGAAGGACAAAGGTCTGAGCTTATACTTACTGGAAGGACAAAGGTCTGAGCTTATACTTACTGGAAGGACAAAGGTCTGAGCTTATACTTACTGGAAGGACAAAGGTCTGAGCCTATTTGAAAGTTTTATGCTTATATTTAATGGAAGTACAAAGCCCTAAATGTTTCATTACTGGAAGCATAAACAAAGGTTAATTTTAACTTACTGGAAGGGCAGACGGGGCAACGCTCGACTTTTTTATTTTTTTCTTAAAGCAAACAAATAAACAGTTTAAACAAAGCTTAAAAAAAACAAGAGGGCATGATGGCCCTGAAATCGCTCACCTGTACATCAGCCCCTGGGGCGTGGCAAATTATAACCCAGGGGCTTTTATATGAACAAACTTGGTAGACACCTATTAGAAGATAACAACTTAAAATGGCACTTGCAAATTGACAATGTTTGTAAAAAACTTAACGGAAAAATTGCCTTATTGAAAAAAATATCGTATTTTTTGCACTTTGATATGAAATTATTGTTTTACAATGCATATATATTGCCCATTATGGACTATTGTTGTATTATATGGGGTAAAGGAAACACAAACAACATAAATAATGTTTGTAAGTTACAAAAACGAATTGCTAAAATCATTTTACAGCAACCTCAAAGATCTCCGTCAATAAATCTATTCGAAACTCTTAATTGGTTACCGTTCCTTGACAGATGTAAATACCACACGGCGGTGCTTGTTTTTAAAACTTTAAATAACATGGCACCGACTTATATGACAGAACTGATGATTTTATCCGACAACAAAATATATAACTTAAGATCTAGGTCACGAAAAGATATTGTATTATGGACAAGACCTAAAACAAATTATATTAAAGACACATTTTCTTATTATGGCATGAACATTTGGAACAATATACCTTTAAATATTCGTAATGTTAATAACCTTAAATGTTTTAAAGAAAAATACAAAGCATATCTTGATGTTCATATGAGTGAATGAATGAGTGAATGAATGAATGAATAAATATATGAACGAACGAACGAATGATGCAATATACGTATATGTTTAAACAAATTGTTGAGTGTCTGTCGAAAGTATATGAGTTGTATTATTCTAAAAATTACATATATTATACATTCATTTTACTACCTATGCATATCCTGTTGTTGTTGTTGTTGTTGTTTTCTATTTCAGAAGGCCACATTGGAAATAAGATATATATGATTGTTATTGTATGTTCTTAATGTGTAACCTTCTTTAAATAAAGATATTATTATTATTATTATTATTATTATTATTATGTTTCATGATAAATATCTAAGCTCCAGCTCTATGGAGTTTTTAAAAGATTTTTGAAGTTTTTACTATACACATATAGGGAAAAACAATGACACCCCCCTCCCCTTGGGTTGAGCCAATTTTAACCCCACCCCAGGGCCCTATCTCTAAGGATTTTTTTAAAAGAAGATTTTTCAGGTTTTTGCTATAATAATATAAATAAAGGGAAAAGACGCCTGGGACGGGACCAATTTTGACCCAAGGGCTTTTATTTGAACAAACTTGGTAGACACCCACTAGAAGATGTTTCATGCCTGATATGATAGCTCTAGCTATTTGGGTTTTTTAAAAGAAGTTTTCTTTAAGTTTTTACTATACACAAATAAGGAAAATCAATGACCCCCTAGGCCGGGCTAATTTTGACCCCAGGACTTTTATTTGAACAAACTTGGTAGACACTGACTAGATGATGTTTCATGCCAAATATCTCAGCTCTAGCTCTTTCGTTTTTTGAAGGAAGATATTTAAATTTTTTTCTTTCAGTTGTCATGGCAACCAGAGTTCTGCATGGAATTAAATTCTTTGAACAATTTTTATAGGTGACCACCATAGTAACATTCCTGTGAAGTTTGGATGAAATTGGCTTAGAGGTTTATGAGGAGATGTTGTTTAAAGTAAAAGTTTATAGCAAACGTACTTACGAAATGGTACTTATGTGACTTTTCCTTTGATCTTTTTAGCCATTTTTAGTCACACAAGGCTTAAAAAAAGACACAAAAGTAAAAACGGAATGAATAGGATCAAAGAGAATAACTGTTACCCATTTTTCTCCAAGTCACACAAGTACCTCCGGGTTTGAAGGACGAACGCCAGACAAAAAGCGATCACAAAAGCTCACCATCTCACTTTGTGACAGGTGAGCTAAAAAGTTAAGTTTTCCTTTTTTTAATCTTAATAAATCTGTCAAGTCACATTAGTTTTGTCCAAGTATGAATCCTTTCCATAAATTGACAATGTTAAGAAAATACAAGATATGTTTGTAAAACATGTATGCTCCCTATCGGCAGCCAATTAGTCATGTCATCAGGTTATTATGCATGACTTCTGACCCAGTGAACAAACAATTAATAAGGGTTATCTAGTATCTACTGGTCATGACTAGTCACAAGGTAATAATAATTGTGACCCCATAGGTTGTGTGCAGCAATTTAAGTTATTACAAAAATCTTACCAAATAAAATATGCATAAATTTTATGAATCATGTAGGCCTCATTAATGACAGCCAAGTTGTTATATTACATAAGACCTTCAAATGTGTATACCAAAAGCATTTTTAGTTTAATATAAAAATATCAACCAAGGCAACTTGAGTTGTTGAGTTATTGGTCAGAAACTGTCATTAAGTACAAGGTCAATATGACATTGACCCCTTGACCCCAAAATCAATAAGGGTCATCTACTGGGAATGACCAATCATCATACCAAGTTTGAAGTTCCTTGGCCTAACCGTTCTTTAGTTATTGATCAGAAACTGTTTTTACCTACAAAGGTCAATGTGACCTTGACCTTTGACCCTTTGACCCCAAAATCAATAGGGGTCATCTGCTGGTCATGACCAATCATCATACCAAGTTTGAAGTTTCTAGGCCTAACCGTTCTTAAGTTATTGATCGGAAACCGTTTTTACCTACAAGGTCAATGTGACCTTGACATTTGACCCCAAAATCAATAGGGGTCATCTACTGGTCATGACCAATCACCATACCAAGTTTTAAGTCCCTAGGCGTAAGCGTTCTTTAGTTATTGATCAGAAACCATTCTTACCTACAAGGTCAATGTGACCTTGACCTTTGACCCCTTTACCCCAAAATCAATAGGGTTCATCTGCTGGTCATGAACAATCATCATACCAAGTTTGAAGTTCCTAGGCCTAAGCGTTCTTAAGTTATTGATCGGAAACCTTTTTTACCTACAAGGTCAATGTGACCTTGACCTTTGACCCCAAAATCAATAAGGGTCATCTACTGGTCATGACCAATCACCATACCAAGTTTGATGTTCCTAGGCCTAAGCGTTCTTTGGTTATTGATTGGAAACCGGTTTTACCTAAAAGGTCAAAGTGACCTTGACCTTTGACCCCTTGACCCCAAAATCAATAGGGGTCATCTACTGGTCATGACCAATCACCATACCAAGTTTGAAGTTCCTAGGCCTAAGCGTTCTTTAGTTATTGATCCGAAACAGTTTTTACCTAAAAGGTCAATGTGACCTTGACCTTTGACCCATTGATCCAAAAATCAATAGGGGTCATCTACTGGTCAAGACCAATCACCAAACTAAGTTTGAAGTTCCTAGGCCTAAGGGTTCTTTAGTTATTGATCGGAAACCATTTTACCTACAAGGTCAATGTGACCTTGACCTTTGACCCCTTGACCCCAAAATCAATAGGGGTCATCTACTGGTCATGACCAATCACCATACCATACCAAGTTTGAAGTTCCTAGGCCTAAGGGTTCTTTAGTTATCACTCGGAAACCATTTGGTCTACGGACCAACGGACCGACAATTGCAAAGCAATATACCCCCTCTTCTTTGAAGTGGGGGCATAATAATCAAAATTCAATAATCTGACTGTCAAGGTCACTTAAAGGTCAAGGTGATATCTTAATTATTCAACATGTTCTTTTGACCACAGATTAATCAAATCCGTAAATAAAAAGCAAAAAAATGACAACTTAACCAAAATTCAATAGTACAATGTTTTTTTGTCTAAGTATGAAGATAATACATTAATAATTACAAAGTTACAGTCCATTATAGCAATAATCAGTGAAAATAAAATACTTTGACCTTCAAGGTCAAGGTCATATATGTGAGGTTTCATTGAAATCCCACCAGTAGCTTGACTTGTGAAAGCCAGACAAGATTTTTCTATTTTTTAGCTCTTGCCATTTTGTGCAGCATAGCAGAACCTGCTTGTGATGTGAACAACTAGCCATGGTACTGATCACTCCTGAAAAGTTTGGTTAAAATCCCACCAGTAGTTTCACCTGTGAAGGCCGGACAAGAATTTTCTATTTTGAACTCTGACGGCCATTTTGTGCAGCGAAGCAGAACATGCAGGTGATATGCACAACTAGGGATGGTACTGATCACTCCTGTAAAGTTTGGTTAAAATCCCACAAGTAGTTTGACTTGTGAAGGCCGTAAAAGATTTTTCTATTTTTAGCTCTGGTGGCCATTTTGTGCAGCATAGCAGAAAGTGCCAGTGATGTGCACAACTAGGGATGGTACAGATCACTCCTGTTAAGTTTGGTTGAAATCCCACCATTAGTTTGACTTGTGAAGGCCGGACAAGATTTTTCTATTTTTAACTCTGGTGGCCATTTTGTGCAGCATAGCAGGAAGTGCCAGTGATGTGCACAACTAGGGATGGTACTGATCACTCCTGTTAAGTTTGGTTGAAATCCCACCAGTAGCTTGACCTGTGAATGGCGGACAAGCTTAATGTGGATGGACAAACAACCGGACGGAAGGACAGCGAAGGCAAAACAATGTGTCTTCCAAAAATTTTGGGAGACATAATAACAAATAAATTTGAAAATTTTAATATTTTGACCTTAAAGTTAAGATCATTTATGAAAGATGATCTGTCTGTTTAATTTGAAGGGCTATCCTAAAAGATTTTTATGTTCAAGTTTAAAGACAATCCATTCAAAAATAACAAAGTTATAGACACTTATAGCAAAAAACAGCAAAATTTGGACATTTGACCTTGAAGGTCAACATCATTTATGGATGAATGTCAAGATTAGTCTGGTCTACTGAAAGGTCTTGTCCCAAGGGTTAATGTGGCCAGGTATGAAGGCAATACACCTAGAACTTAACAAGTTATGATCAAGGTACAAGTTTGCGATTAACAACAGAAATGGCAATGGAAACATGACTGTAACAATACCTCTATTTTTTTTTTTCAAAAAAAGAAAAAAAAAAGTCAAGCTAAAAAAGCGTTAAGACTTGTACTTACTGGAAGAATAAAGGTCTAATAACAGGACTTCCATCAACATGGCTTCTATAGAACAATGTATACAGGTATGGCAGTAAAGTATATCTCAGGTTAAGGGCATCTTTCATTATCTTCTGTGTACCTTGGTCAAATGAGGCTGGATCTTGATCCTATATAAATAAAACAAAACCTGGTTTCAAACTTAATTGTACCAGCAATCTTCAATAGTCTTGCTAATTGCAACAAAAATTTTAACTGAATAAAATATAGTTAAAAATTAAAATAAGCCAGAATATGGCAATTAATTTAGTTCACACAATATAAAATGTGCCAAAATATGAAGCATACATTGTTCAAAGAGAGGTTCTAAATGAAAATGCATGTATTTGTATGACGGGACAAAAGGTGGTTTTCTACTTTTGCGTTTAGAATAAAACAGTTACAACAAGGGGGCCATTCGCTCACCTGTATATAGGCCCCTGGGCCAAGGCCAATTTTAAACCAAGGGCTTTTATTTGATCAAACTTGGTAGACACCCATTAGAAGATGTTTCATGATAAATATCTAAGCCTTAGCTCTGTGGGGGGTTTTATAAGAAGATTTTTTAAAGTTTTTACTATAAACATATACATGTAGGGAAAAACTATGACTCCCCCCCCCCCAGGAGGGGCCAATTTTGACCCCAGGGCTTTTATTTGAACAAACTTGGTAGACACTCACTAGAAGATATTTCATGCTTAGTATCTAAACTCTAGCTCTTTGGGGTTTTCAAAAGAAGATTTTTTTTAGGTTTTTACTATATACATAAAGGGAACAAGCAATTATCATAGTATTGCAAGCAATCCATAAGTCCCATACCAGTTAGAACCCCAGCAACACTCTGATGGGCCATTGGCCATTTAATTTTACCAGTGAATGAATGACATGATGAACTTAAATCTTTTGAGTTCTAAGTTTGTCTATATCACAGTAATGTGTTAAGTTTCCCTGCCTAGTAAGGAAATTATGTTTATACAACCTTGTCATATTATTACATTGTGGGATTTTAAAGTAAATCCTATAAGGAATGAAGAAGTTGGAGTAAAGTCTTGCTAGAGTATTTAACCTTCACAAAAATGTTGAGTGATAATAAGAAACATATATATGAAGTTTGAAGTAGATAAAATAGGAAATAAAGAAGTTATTTAAAAAAGACAACATTTTTTTTCATAAAAATTCTAAGTTCAAGGGCGGTAATACTGATAATTTTTGTGCTAGATTTGTAAACCTTGTCACATATGATGTGGTTGATGACCAGAAACTTATATTTAAAGTTTGAAGTAAACACCTTAAGAAATAAACAACTTATAGTGAAAAAGCTAAAACATTTAAATCAGAAATCTTGAAATTCAGGCTATTTCTTGCCATAGCAACCAGAATTTTCAACATAGGAAGAAAAGAAAAATATGTGCATAATTTCCAGACTGCCATCTACCCATAAAAATATTTTCAGTACTTTTGAGTAATCACTGGATCCAGTTTATGTGTTAAATTTGCAATATTTTCAGACTATTTGTTGCCATAGCAACCAGAATTTTCAACATAGGAAGAGAAGAAAAAGATGCGCATAATCTCCAGACTGCCATCTACCCATATTTCAAGTTTTATAAACATATTTTTAGTACTTTTTGAGTTATCACTGGATCCAGTTTATGTGTTAAATTTGCCATATTTTTAGCCTATTTGTTGCCATAGCAACCAGAATTTTCAATATAGGAACAAAAGAAAAAGACGTGCATAATCTCCATACTACCATCTATCCATATATCAAGTTTCATAAAAATATTTTTAGTACTTTTGCGTTATCGCAGGATCCAGTTTTTGTGGACGAACGGACGGACAGATGGACGGACGGACAGACAGAAGGACATATGGTAAACCTTAAGTCCCCTCCAGTTAAACCGGTAGGGGACTAAAAACAATGACCCCTGTGGGAAGGCCAATTTTTACCCCAGGGCTTTTATTTGAACAAACTTGGTAGACACCAACTAGAAGATGTTTCATGCTTTATATCTAAGCTCTAGCTATTTTGGTTTTTAAAAAAAAGACTTCTTAAGTTTTTACAATATACAAATAAGGAAAATCAATGACCCCCTGGGGTGGGGCCAATTTTTACCCTAAGGCTTTTATTTGAACAAACTTGGTACACACCCACTAGAAGATGTTTAACCCGTAATATCTAAGCTCTAGCTATTTGGGTTTTTTAAAAGAAGATTTTTTAAGGATTTACTATATACAAATAAGGGAAATCAATGACCCCTCAGGGCAGGACCAATTTTGACCCCAGGGCATTTATTTGAACAAACTTGGTAGACACTGACTAGATGATGTTTCATGCCAAAGATTTTAGCTCTAGCTCTTTTGGTTTTCTAAAAGAAAATATTTTAAGTTTTTTCTTTGGTTGCCATGGCAACCAGAATTCTGCTTGGAATTAAATTCTTTGTACATTTTTTAAAGTTGACTACCAAGGGAACATTCCTGTGATGTCTAGATGAAATTGGCTTAGTGGTTTATGAGGAGATGTCGTTAAAAGTAAAAGTTTATGGACAGACGGACGGATGACGGACGAAAAGCGATCACAAAAGCTCACCATGCCACTCTGTGACAGGTGTCACTCTGTGACTGAAACATTACTCCCTAGATTGTTATTCCATATTTGAAATCCTATGGCCCCAACCCCCCTCGCCCAGGGTGGGGATAATTTTGACCTTAGAGGCAACTTTTTACCAACTTTGTTAGTGGAGACTTTAATTTGATGAGAACACACAAAATATCTAAGCTCTAGGCCTTGCACTGTCAGAGGAGAAGACTTTTTAACTTTTTACTATATACATATAAGGAAAATAATTGAACCCCCAGGGGCAAGGCCAATTTTGACCCAAGGGCTATAATTTGAACAATTTTTGTAGAGTTTCATGAGATGATGCTACAAACAAAATATCTAAGCTCTAGGCATAGGAGAAGATTCTTAAAGATTTTATTTTAAAAATCTATTTTTAGCACTTCTGACCTAGATGTTTTTTTGAGCAGACCCATTGGAACAATTTAGGTAGACCTTAATGCTAGGGACATCCCAGAAAAATTTAATCAAATGGTGGTTTCTGAGAAGAAGTTGTTTGTATAAAGTCAACAACAGAGGCACAAATGGATGTGGACGGACTAATTGTGTGACAAAAGCTCACCTTGAGCTCACCTGACATTTGATAAATAAATCAAAATAATTCAGAACTGTTAAAAAGAAAATCAGAAACACAAGAAAGCTTTACCATATTATAAATGGTATTATGGTTACGCATGAATGGGTAGAATGCTCCAAGCTGCATCCATCGAGTACACAGTTCTGTGGTAGTGTTACCATTAAACCCACAAATGTCTGCCCCAACCAGAGGAATTCCAAACAAATTGAAGTTCAAAATACCTGAAATTTTACAGTCATTGATTAATCCTAGACTTGCTGCAACTTAAAGTAATTGGCCCTTGCCACCAGTAAAGCTTCAGGCCAGCCCTTGCCACCAGTATAGCTCCAGGCCAGCCCTTGCTACTAGTATAGCTCCAGGCAAGCCCCTTGCCACCAGTAAAGCTTCAGGCCAGCCCTTGTCACTAGTATAGCTCAAGGCCAGCCCTTGCCACCAGTATAGCTCCAGGCCAGCCCTTGCTACTAGTATAGCTCCAGGCCAGCCCCTTGCCACCAGTATAGCTCCAGGCCAGCCCTTGCCATCAGTTAAGCTCCAGGCCAGCCCCTTGCCACCAGTTTAGCTCCAGGACAGCCCTTGCCACTAGTAGAGCTCTAGGCCAGCCCTGGTCACTAGTATTGCTCCAGCCCAGCCCTTGCCACCAGAATAGCTCAAGGCCAACCCTTGTTACCAGTATAGCTCCAGGCCAGCCCTTGCCACCAGTATAGCTCCAGGCCAGCCCTTGCCACTAGTATAGCTCCAGGCCAGCCCCTTGCTACCAGTATAGTTCAAGGCCAACCCCTTGCTATTAGTATAGCTCCAGGCCAGCCCTTGCCAATAGTATAGCTGTAGGCCAGCCCCTTGCTACCAGTATAGCTCCAGGCCAGCCCTTGCCACTAGTATAGCTCCAGGCCAGCCCTTGCCACTAGTATAGCTTCAGGCCAGCCCTTGCTACTAGTATAGCTCCAGGCCAGCCCTTGCTACCAGTATAGCTCCAGGCCAGCCCTTGCCACTAGTATAGCTTCAGGCCAGCCCTTGCTACCAGTATAGCTCCAGGCCAGTCCCTTGCTACCAGTATAGCTCCAGGCCAGCCCTTGCCACTAGTATAGCTCCAGGCCAGCCCTTGCCCCAGTATAGCTCCAGGCCAGCCCCTTGCTACCCGTATAGCACAAGGCTCGCCCTTGCCACCAGTAAAGCTCAATGCCAACCTGTTCCACCAGTATAGCTCCAGGCCAGCCCCTTGCTACCAGTATAGCTCCAGGACATCCCTTGCCACTAGTAAAGCTCTAGGCTCGCCCTTGCCACTAGTATAGCTCAAGGCTCGCCCTTGCCACCAGTATAGCTCAATGCCAGCCTGGTTCCACCAGTATAGCTCCAGGCCAGCCCCTTGCTACCAGTATAGCTCCAGGACATCCCTTGTCACTAGTAAGCTTTAGGCTCGCCCTTGCCACTAGTATAGCTCCAGGCCAGTCCTTGCCAACAGTATAGCTCAAGGCCAACCCTTGCTACCAGTATAGCTCAAGGCCAGCCCGTGCCACCAGTATAGCTCCAGGCCAGCCCTTGCCACTAGTATAGATTCAGGCAAGCCCCTAGCTACCAGTATAGCTCCAGGCCAGCTACTTGCCACAAGTATAGCTCCAGGCCAGCCCTTGCTACTAGTATAGCTCCAGGCCAGCTACTTGCCACCAGTATAGCTCCAGGCCAGCCCTTGTACTAGTATAGCTCCAGGACAGCCCCTTGCTACCAGTATAGCTCCAGGCCAGCCCTTGCCACTAGTATAGCTAAAGGCTCGCCCTTGCCACCAGTATAGCTCAATGCCAGCCTGTTCCACCAGTATAGCTCCAGGCCAGCCCCTTGCTACCAGTATAGCTCCAGGACATCCCTTGCCACTAGTATATCTCAAGGCTAGCTATTGCCACCAGTATAGCTCAATGCCAGCCTGTTCCACATGTATAGCTCCAGGCCAGCCTCTTGCCCCCAGTATAGCTCCAGGCCAGCTGCTTGCATCCAAGCTAAACAACAGCTGTCAGCAGGACAGCATGCTCGACTTCTCTTAGTGCTTGATAGTAAAAGAGCCCTGATAATTTAAAAATTACTAAATTCACAAAATGGCCTTTTTTCAAATCCACGTTATATTTATAGGCCTTGGAGAGAGTCTTTTAATTATGCTCTCAAAGAAGTGTATAAAATTTCAACTTGTTTCAAAGAAATATGAAAATATCTGAGGCGGTACGCAAACTTTAATGTAAATTCCAAGTCAAACATGATTGCATTTGTGAAAAATGCTATGCCGCCGCATTAATACAACACTAAATAGTAGTGTAGAAACAGATTTTTTTTGTTTCTTTACAATTGAAGATTGTCATAATGCATAGATCCCTGACCTATCTAATTCTTATTATCAGATTTGTGGTTAAATCTATTGTTATTCAAATAAAAGATCAGAGTAGGAATATATCACTGCACTTGAGTCTAGTGAATTTGGTGGTGAAGGTCATATTTCACATAGCCTAAATTTCATGACTACATCAAAGGACAAAATCTAGGTTAGCTGATATCAAAGTTCACTTTACATCACATGGTTCAAATTTCATAGCTGTACATCAAAGGACAAGAAAGTAGGTCACATCATTAAAATCTAGGTCACCTGATATCAAAGTTCAATTTTACAACTAAAACTTTGCAAATGGTCAAAATTTCATTGCTGTACCTCAAAGGACAAGAAAGTAGGTCAATGTCCCCATGAGCAAGGCAAAATTTTGACCCAAGGGTTTAATTCAAAACAATCTTGATACAGGTCCACCAAACAACATTTCATGTCAAATATCTAAGCTGTAGCTTTCTCCTTTTCAGAAAACATTGGTTTTAGTTTCAGTTTTTACTATGTGTATATAATGAGAATCAATGCCCCTGGGCAGGGCCAATTTTGACACCGTGGAAAAATTTGAACAACTTTGGTAGAGGACCTATAGATGATATTATATACCAAATATCAAAGCTCTAAGCCTTGTACCTTCAGACAATAAGATTTTTTAACTTTTTACTATATGAACGTAGTGAAAATCAATGACCCCAAGGGGTGGGGCCAATTTTGACCCCAGGGCTATAATTTGTACAATCTTGCTAGAGGTTCACTACACAATGTTTCATGGAAAATAACTTTAGTAGAGGACCCATAGATGATATTATATACCAAATATCAAAGCTCTAAGCCTTGTTCTTCAGACAATAAGATTTTTTTGATTTTTTACCATATGAACATAGTGAAAATCAATGACCCGGGGAGGGGCCAATTTTGACACCAGGGCTATAATTTGTACAATCTTGTTAGAGGTTCACTACACAATGTTTCATGCAAAATATCTAACCTCTAGCCTTTGTCAATTTAGAGAAGATGATTTTTTAAGTTTTTACTATATACAAATAAGGAAAACCTATGACCCCCGGGGCGGGGCAAATTTTGACACTAGAGGTAAAATTTGAACAGCTTTGGTAGAGTACCTATAGATGATATCATACAACAAATATTAAAGCTCTAAGCCTTGTATCTTAAGACAATAAGATTTTTTACTATATGTACATATTGAAAATCAATGTCCCCCGGGCAGGGCCAATTTTGACCCAAGGGCTTTAATTTGAACAATCTTGGTAGAGGAATACACAATGTTTCATGTAAAATATCTAACCTCTTGTATTTGTCAATTGCTAGAAGAAATTTTTTTTTAAGTTTTACTATATACACATAAGGAAAACCTATGACCCCCGGGGCGGGGCTGATTGTGACACTAGAGACAAATTTTGAACAACTTTGGTAGAGTACCTATAGATAATAACACATACCAAATATCAAACCTCTAAGCCTTGTACCTTCAGGCAAGAAGGTATTTTAAGTTTTTACTATCTGTACATATAGTGAAAATCAATGACCCCCAGGGTGGGGCCGATTTTGACCCCATGGCTATAATTTGAACAATCTTGGTAGAGGTCTACCAGACAATGCCTTATGCAAAATATCTAAGCTCTAGGCTTTTTGGGTCTTTACAAGAATTTTTTTTTAATTTATTCTTTTAATACCTTTTGGTTGCCATGGCAACCAGATTTCTGCATGGAATGAAATTCTTTGATCAACTTTGGTAGCCCTTCACCCAAGGATCAATCCTGCCAAGTTTGGTTGAAATTGGACTAGTGGTTTTTCACAAGAAGATTTTTTAAGTTCACTATATAATCTATAGAACACACGTACAAACACGCACACAAACAGTTTTTTGTCACACACACAGGTGAATCGCTATATGCCACCGCATCGCAGATGCTGCGGTGGCATAAAAAGGAGCATAATTCTGTCAAAATGCTTGATAGAGTTATCACCTTCTGAATACAGATTGGGGTCATGATGGTGAACAAGTGTGCAAAATTTCAAAGCCATATGTCAATGGACTTTGAAAATATTTAAGGTGGTATGCAAACTTTAACGTAAATTCTAAGTAAAACAAGAAGTTAAACAACGTGTTTGTTAAACACAAATGCCCCCGGCTCCGATTCTTGTCAGTAGCAATATTTCAAAAAATGTTTACCCATTCACTCAGTTATGGACAGAAACATTGCCAAACTAGAAATGTGTCCATAGGACACGGGTGCCCCCACCGCGCCACTGTTCTGTCAATCTTTTTACTAAGTCAAGGGAAATAACTCTACAAATACTGGATAAATCCACAAGCGAAACCCCAGGTGCAACTCTAAATATGCTGAGCAACCTGCCCATAAGGTTTAATGACTATGTCAAATCCTTTTTGAGTAACTTGCGACACAAGTTGAAAATTTCAAAAATTTTCTAAGTGAAGGGCAATAACTCTAAAAATACTAAATAAATCCAGACAAAAATACCTGGTGCACAACTGCACATGCTGATCAATAATCCTGTAAAGTTACATGACTCTAGGTCAAATACTTTTTGAGTTACGTGCGACACATGTTGAAAATTGCAAGATTTTACTAAGTCAAGGGCAATAACTCCAAAAATACTAAAAATATCCACACGAAAATACCCAGGTGCACAACTACATATGCTGATCAACATTCCTGTAAAGTTTCATGACTCTAGGTCAAATACTTTTTGAGTTACGTGCAACACAAGTTGAAAATTGCAAAATTTTACTAAGTCAAGGGCAATAACTCCAAAAATACTAAATATATCCACACGAAAATACCCAGGTGCACAACTACACATGCTTATCAACATTCCTGTAAAGTTTCATGACTCTAGGTCAAATACTTTTTGAGTTACGTGCGACACAAGTTGAAAATTGCAAAATTTTACTAAGTCAAGGGCAATAACTCTGAAAATACTAAAAATATCCAAACGAAAATACCCAGGTGCACAACTACACATGCTTATCAACATTCCTGTAAAGTTTCATGACTCTAGGTCAAATACTTTTTGAGTTACATGCGACACAAGTTGAAAATTGCAAAATTTTACTAAGTCAAGGGCAATAACTCTGAAAATACTAAAAATATCCAAACGAAAATACCCAGGTGCACAACAACACATGCTGATCAACATTCCTGTAAAGTTTCATGACTCTAGGTCAAAAACTTTTTGAGTTACATGCGACACAAGTTGAAAATTGCAAAATTTTACTAAGTCAAGGGCAATAACTCTGAAAATACTAAAAATATCCAGAAGAAAATACCCAGGTGCACAACTACACATGCTGATCAACATTCCTGTAAAGTTTCATGACACTAGGTCAAATACTTTTTGAGTTACGTGCGACACAAGTTGAAAATTGCAAAATTTTACTAAGTCAAGGGCAATAACTCTAAGAATACTAAAAATATCCACACGAAAATACCCAGGTGCACAACTGCACATGCTGATCAACATTCCTGTAAAGTTTCATGACTCTAGGTCAAATACTTTTTGAGTTACATGCGACACAAGTTGAAAATTGCAAAATTTTACTAAGTCAAGGGCAATAACTCTGAAAATACTAAAAATATCCAAATGAAAATACCCAGGTGCACAACTACACATGCTGATCAACATTCCTGTAAAGTTTCATGACTCTAGGTCAAATACTTTTTGAGTTACGTGCGACACAAAAGTGAACGGACGGACGGACGGAAGGACGAACTGAAGGACGGACGGACGGACGGACGGACAGACGGACGGAAGGACGGACGGACAAGGGTAAATCTAAATGCCCGCCACTAACGTGGGGGCACAAAAATTGTAAACACAAGTTATATAGCATGACAGAGTCATGGCATTTTGTAATTGTGAAATATATAAGTTACCAAGTCATTGCTATGACTAGTGAGGTGATAAATATTCTATATTTCAATAAATAAAGGCTGTATGAGCAAAAGTGTAAAAATCTATTTTTAGCACTGGTGACCTTGACCCAACTGACCACTAACTCCATCAAATTTTATGTTCCTATCAATTATAAATGACATCTGTCTATAGAATATGGTTAATACACCTGTAAAAATCTATTTTTAACATTGGTGACCTTGACATTGGTGACATTGACCTTGACCCAAATGACCCCTTACTATACCCAAAGAAGGAGGACCTCCCTTGGCATGTTTGTATTAAACATGAAAGACATCAACCAAAAAATAAAGGCTGTATGAGCAAAAATGTTTAAATTTATTTTCTAAACCAGTGACCTTGACCTTGACCCTAGAGACCACTTACTCCCCAAGGACCATTAAAGGTATCCACCTACCAAATATGCAAGATATCATTAAATAAATTAAGCAATTAAGAGAAATTTACGATAAATCCAACTTGCCGGAATAGGTTAACCAGACAAGGCCCTATTTTCAAAGTGAAAAAGGGAAATAACTGGGAAATATGGATGACACAGTTATATAACTTGGCAATATCATGTACTTTGTATTGATAAGTAAGTGTGGAAATTATGAAGCTATTAGTATAGGTAGAACTTAAGAAATTTCCAACTTGCTGTTTTAGGTTAACCATTATTCATTTTCTAAGTGCTGAAAAGGGCAATAACTTGGTAAATATGGGAGCCATAGTTATGTAACTTGACCAGATCATGTACTTTGTATTGATTAGTAAGTGTGTAAACTAAGAAGCCATTGGTACAGGTAGAACTTAAGAAAAATCCAACTTGCCGTTCTAGGTTAACCTCGTACGGACAGACAGACGGACAAACGGTTCAATTACTATATGCCCGGGGGCATAAAAAAAGGGCATCATTCTGTCAAAATGCTTGATAGAGTTTTCCCCTCCTGTCTACAAGTTATGGGCATGATGGTGAACAAGTGTGCAAAGTTTCAAAACTTATGTCAATGGACTTTGAAAATATTTGAGGTGTTACAAAAACTTTAACATAAGTGGTAACGCCGACGCCATCACAGACCCTGATGCTCAGGTGACTAGGATAGCTTTACTTATTCTAACGAATAGTCAAGCTAAAAATGTTCATGCCAAACTGACATACCATTATGACATTTGACGTATCCCAAACAGAAATTCCTGTGTTATTACATGGGGTTAAATTATAACAGCTGGGGGATGGATATAAAGTCTGTTACTGTCCATATATGTATATAAAAACATTCTTGTTAAAGTTAATGATCTTGCTTTCAGTCATAACTGTTACAAGTGAAAGAACAACAAATCTTTACAAATAAAATGTTATACCCTTCTTGGCACTGCAGATTTTACCACAATGTCATGAAGTTTATTGACATCATTATTGAGTCTAAAAGATTGTTTCTTAAAGGCATGAATCATGATAATTATAAATCATGTTTGAAATGAATACAATGTCAGTCAGAATCAGAAAGCAGTTAATTTAGCCAAGCTACAATTTTTCAAAAATTTCTACAAGGAGCAAGACTCAAACATTACCTGGTATAGAGTAATATGTATCAATCCACTGAGCATTGTTATCACCTAGCCAGTGACCAGAGTGAACCCCAGTGCTAGGGTAGGTTGACCTGGATATCACAATACTCCTCTTGTTTCCCTTTATACTGTCCAAGGCACTAAGATGTAGTAATATAATACATTGTGTAATTTAACAAATCTATATGTAGATAAGCAGCTTTTATTTGACTGTATTCTATTATACTGCCCAAGATGAATTTCTCTAATTATTTTTCTTTTATATGCAAGATGAGTTAAAAAAGTCTGTGGACAAGTCAAATTTACTGAAAAAATGACATTCTCTAAGTTTTAAATTCCGTATAACAGAAGATCAAACAGGAGAAATAAGTGCATTAAGCTGTTACAAAATTACACCTTGCTATCTTTTTTTTCATGTCTTCCTATCATCTGTAGGTCAGTCTTTAGTATGTTGTGCTTACATTCAATACTAATTCTCAACATGATAACCAGTAAAATAAGATGTTGCTCTGTCATTACCATATATTCAACCCTTCTTACAATCCAGACAAGAATTTGTAACAGAGTTACCAACGTCCCCCGCCCCGGGAGTTTTATATGAAGCATAAAATTGTGCTATTTCAAAAGATTGAGGTATGGATCTCAGGACATTCAGTCCAAAATTATGATCAATGCTAGATCTGCAAATGTAACAATAAATTTGTTAAAAAAATAAAATGAAACACGGAATTTAAAAATCTATCATGTTAAGCTTTGACCTCTAAGTGTGAACTTGACCTTGGAGGTAGGGGAGCAGGTGTTGTGCATGACATAACGTCTTATTATTGTGACTATTTGTGCCAAGTTATTTCAAAATCCCTTGAACTATGAAGAAGTTCTAGATTCAACACAAAATATACCCTATAACAGACTATGTTAATTTTTGACCTCTAAGTGTGACCTTGACCTTGGAGGTAGGGATGCAGGTGTTGCGCATGACACATCCTCTTATTATTGTGACTATTTGTGCGAATTATTTTCACAATCCTTTGATCTATGAAAAAATTATAGACCTGACACAAAATATACCCTGTAACAGACTATGTAAGTATTTGACCTCCAAGTGTGACCTTGACCTTGGAGGTAGGTGACCGGTTTTTGCGCATGACACATCATCTGATTATTGTTAACAATTATAGCAAGTATTTACAAAAGTCCTTCATAGATAAGAAAGTTATGGACTGGACACGACATATACCCTCAAATAGACAATGTTGACCTTGAATGAACAAGTACGACCTTGACCCTGAAGGTACGGGTCTGGTTGTTGCTCATGACACATCGTCTTATTATAACAAACATTGGTGCCAAGTTATCTCAAATTCCTTTGATAAATGACAAAGTTATGGACCGGACACGAAATATACCCTGTAACAGACTATGTTAATATTTGACCTCCAAGTGTGACCTTGACGTTGAAGGTAGAAACTGGTTTTTGCGCATGACACATCGTCTGATTATTATGAACAATTACGGCAAGTATTTACAAAAACCCTTCATAGATAAGAATGTTATGGACCGGACACGAAATATACCCTGTAACAGACTATGTTAATATTTGACCTCCAAGTGTGACCTTGACCTTGAAGGTAGGTGACTGCTTTTTCCGCATGACACATCGTCTGATAATTGTGAACAATTATGGCAAGTATTTACAAAATCCCTTCATAGATAAGAAAGTTATGGACCGGACACGAAATATACCCTGTAACAGACTATGTTAATATTTGACCTCCAAGATGACCTTGACCTTGAAGGTAGGCAACTGGTTTTTGCGCATGACACATCATCTGATTATTGTGAACAATTATGGCAAGTATTTACAAAATCCCTTCATAGATAAGAAAGTTATGGACCGGACACGACATATACCCTCAAATAGGCAATTTTGACCTTGAATGAGCAAGTGTGACCTTGACCCTGGAGGTAGGGGTCTGGTTGTTGCGCATGACACATCGTCTTATTATAATAAACATTTGTGCCAAGTTATTTCAAATTCCTTTCATAAATGACAAAGTTATGGACTGGACACGAAAGTGTGACGGACGGACGGACAGACGGACGGACAGACAGACTGACAGACGGACAGACGGACGGAGCCTATTTCTATATCCCCCTTTTTTCTTCGAAAAGGCGGGGGACAAAAATATAACACAGACGGACAGACAAAGTGGCAACTAGAACAATTCTGACACCTTTAGACATATTACACACAACATACGTGAATGTGACTGATCACCTTAAAATTTAAAGAAATGACTATACGACAGTGTGGATGCTTAGGTTATAATATCTAATCCACACCTGCATGACCAATTAAAAAATCACGTATGTCCGGCATTTCACCGAAATTTGATAATTTATAGATTTAATTGTTTATAGAGCAAGGCCAGCATGTACATCTGTGCAGTGTGACCTGCCCCTATACTGTTATTAACTCTTTTTCATCATATAGATATATAAATCCCTAAAAAAAACCTAACATTTGGCAGTCCTCAAAACAGGCCATGTCCATTTCACAATTCAGTGATGTCAATGTTAAATGATAGAAATCTGACCTTTTTGTTGCTATGGCTTCACTGTGTCCATACAAACTGTGTAGATTATAATGTGATGAGATGTATTGTTTGGCTGATGCACACAGTGTCTTCGACTTTAAATGTCTCCCAAGCAAAACTGTGGCATGTAAACAAAAAAATCTTCTAAATAATAACAAAACACTGCACTGGTATTAAAGGTTAGACAAGAAGGCCATTGGCCCCAAAGTGCTCACCTGAAGACATCCTGTTATTTGTGTGAGGGCCAATTTTAAAGATAGGGGTATGATAAGGGAAATATAAATGATATTAAATACCATTATCTAAGCTCTAAGAGATGCACCTTCAGATAAGAGAAGATTTTTTAAAGTTTTTACTATATACGTATCAGGAAAACCTATGACCCTGGGACGGGGCCAATTTTGACCCCAGGGCTTTTATTAGAAGAAACATGGTAGTGTTTCACTACACAATGCTTCATTCCAAATATCTAACATCTAGCCTTTGTCAATTTACAGGTGAAGATTTTTAAAGTTTATACTACAATTCAGAGCAACAGATAAGCTGCGTATTTGTGTATTTACAAACTATTTTTTATGTTCGTAAACAAAAATAACTGGCACATTCGGGCGATCATGTAAATAATAATAATAATAAACCAGAGCCACCACCTGGGCAACGCTCGACTTTTTACTTTTTCTAAAAGCAAACAAAGAAATGTTTGAACAAATCTTAACGTTTCCTGTTTATAAATTTAATCCGTCTGTCTTGTCACATTAGTTTTGTCTATATATTTTGTAAATATATACATTTATATATATAAGCATTTATATATATATATATATATATATAAATATATATATACGGAAATCACGCGAGACATACTGGATGCGCTGACTGTATACGCTAGAGCCATCAGGAATCAATAAAGGAGACTAATTTTAAACCTTACTCTAGTTATCAGGCGGTGCCGGGGAGAGCTCTTTTTTCCTGGCCTGAGAGCATCTCTATTACTTTCACCTTATCGTAAATTTTCACTTCATATAATATCACACTATTTGTAACTTGCATTTTCTCACATTATACTTTTTAGTAATAAAAACACATAACGCCCTTATATGTGAAGTTTTATTTATTTTTCTTTTTATTTTTTTTATATATATACAGTAAACTCCGCTTATAACGAACTCATTGGGACATTCAAAATCTGTTCCTTATATCCGGAGTTCCTTGTAAGCATATAGCGAATTAGTTCCTTGTATCAGGAGTTTTTATAGCGAACAGATTTACATATAACGAACTGATTGTTAAACATTTTTAAGAGCATTTGATTAAGAATAATTATTCATTTATTTCTTTTTTAGACACAATACCCGAGAGCGTACATTTTGGAATTTGAAAATTCTTTGCTATTTCAGTTTTAGTTTTACTCCCTTTCTCAATTTTTCATAAAACATCATATTTCGTTTCTTTACTCACTGCACTGTGCTTTTCGTTTTCTTTCAATGAATAAGAATAAACAAGATTTTCCATTTTTCTTCCTTTTATATTGAATATCTTCTATTATATTTTGAGGGTGACTTTAACTAATAACATATATATTTCTTTTCATTTCAATCAAGCATACTGTGTAGTTTTCTACGGATTATGTTTGCAAGCATGCGTGATTATGTTGAAAACCGATAATTATTTTACTCGAGCAAACTATTAAAGAAAAGAAATTATAGAATAAAGGGAATTACCGTTTTATCTTTGTGACAAGAACTCAAGCTAAAATTATCCTAAATAGAAAACTATTACATACTTCTATACAAATTCATTTTCATATATTGAATTACATACAACAATAAACGGTACATTCTGCGAGTTTTATTCCGTGCCAATGAAAACGAAAGTTGAAAATGCGGGATATATTTACGAATGGACGATATTTGGAGTTCGTTATAAAAGTGTAATTTTATGCACTTTTAACTAAATTGGGACTAAAAAATGAGTTCCTTATAAGCGATAATTCCTTATAACCGTGTTCGCTATAACCGTATATTTTTATATTAAATAAAGAAGGGCAAAATTCGGGCCAAAATAAATTGTTCCTTATAACCGGAAGTTCGCTATAACCGTGTTCGCTATAAGTGAAGTTTACTGTATAGATATATTTAACCGAGTTTATGCCATATTGACCGAGGCTATATTTTCTTTTGTAAAGTATAACACAATGACCATTCTATAACGGTCTATTCATAATCAATGTAATTTTATCACCTTTCTAGCGACTGTGTTTCAGTTCAATTTTTGATACTATACAGTACACAATATAGAGATTTTGTGCTCTATTGTGTGCACATTATACATGTAATACACCCCTGATGAAGGCATAATACGCCGAAAGTACTTGGGTATTTATACTTTAGCACTGTATGAACGTTTATTTTCTCCAAATTTATTGTTATTCTTTCAACGTTCTTGTATCCTTCTTGGGATCCAGTGTTTTTGAAAGGTATTTTGTAGATGTAAATAATTTTCACAAACCTATGTATATATATATATGATTGATATTTGGGCTTTATTAAGCCATAAGTATAAAATGAACAAGAATGAGTTAGTTTTTCGAAATATCTGGCAGGGAAAAACCGCCAGCACCAAATAACAACTAGAAATAGAAAGAACATGATAAATCAGTATATGACTAGAAAGAAAAAATAAGCATGAAGTTACAAAACTATATATTTGCAAGACTGTAATGGTAATTTATAATTGTGGTGGGAGGGTGGGAAAAGCAAATGCGAGTTTCTTTGTTCACTGAGGTATGGGAAGTGACGTAGGCTAATTATAAATGCACCGTTTATTTGTCGGTAACGAAACTTCGGTATGACGACATCTATCTGCAGTGCATAAGATATATGCGGATCTACAGAAAACTAAAGTGAATGATATTAAGAATTAAGTTGTCTTGCATATAAATAATTTTATGACACATAAAATACATTTATATTAACTTCAACAACCACCAAAATCTCAATTGAAGCTTGTATGGAGAAATAAGAAACAACCATGTATTGAGATTATATTTGGGCTTTATTAAGCCATAAGTATAACATGAACAAGAATGAGGTAGTTTTTCAGCTAGGTTATCTAAAGAATGCTATTTTATTGATGTTTTTAATCCAAAACTTAATACTATATTATGACGTTACTATTTTTAGATTATGCGTACACATGTGTACACAAAAACGTCGTCGTTACTATGAACGACGTCACATTTGCCCTGATGATCATAAGAGAAACCGGTTGGCAAATAATTAAACAAGTTAACTGACATGGACTGTGTTTTTTGTTTTATATATATATATATACACGCATTTATTTAACAAATAATACATGGCCTTGAGGGCAATATGCAAGTTTATGGACTGATTGGTCAGACTGAGGAAGGTGTATGGCCTGAAGCGCAGCTGAGGGATATAAACCTTCCGAGGTCTGACCAACCAGTCAGTAAACTTGAATTTTGCCCGAAAAGCCATGTTTTATTTGTTATATTATACCGAAGCTAAATCCTTTCATCACTTTTGTTGCTGACATTTTTACTATAATTTACTTTCAAATAATAATTTATTTGTTCAGTGTGTGAAATATTTCAAACCATAGTTGGAATTATTATTATTATTTTCAAGCGATACAACAAAAAAATCATGCTCTTCTTTTGTTATTCAATTTTTGTTAATCTAATTAAACAGGCAAAAAAAACCCGAACTTTAAGATTTAATATGATGTCATCCAGTCCATATAAGAATTATGGACCGCCCCCATTCTGTATGCGGTTTATGGACAGGATGACGTCATATTAAATATAGAAGGGCTTATGCAAATGAGGTATAATATATATACACATTTATAAATATATGAGGGGTTATCCAACAAGAGGGCCATGATGGCCCTGAGATCGCTCACCTGTATATAGCCCCCCCCCCCCACGGCAGGGCCAATTTTAACCCAAGGGCTTTTATTTGAACAAACTTGGTACACACCCATAAGAAGATGTTTCATGCTAAACATCTATGCTCTAGCTCACTGGGTTTTTTAAAAGGAGACTTTTTAAGTTTTTTCTATACACATATAGTTAAAAACAATGACACCCCTGGGGCGGGGCCAGTTTTGACCCCAGGGCTTTTATTTGAACAAACTTTGTAGACACTTACTAGAAGATGTTTCATGCTTAAAATCTTAGCTTTAGCTCTTTGAGTTCTTTAAAAGAAGATTTTTTTAAGTTTTTGCTATACACATAAGGAAAATCAATGACCCCCGGGGCGGGGCCAATTTTGACCCCAGGGCTTTTATTTGAACAAACTTGGTAGACACCCATAAGAAGATGTTTCATGCTAAATATCTTAGATCTAGCTCTATGGTTTTTTAAAAGAAGATTTTTTAAGTTTTTACTATACACATATAGTTAAAAACAATGACACCCATGGGGCGGGGCCAGTTTTGACCCCAGGGCTTTTATTTGAACAAACTTTGTAGACACTTACTAGAAAATGTTTCATGCTCAATATCTAAAATCTAGCTATTTGGGTTTTTTAAAAGAAGATTTTTAAGTTTTTTCTATACACATATAGTTAAAAACAATGACACCCCTGGGGCGGGGCCAGTTTTGACCCCAGGGCTTTTATTTGAACAAACTTTGTAGACACTTACTAGAAGATGTTTCATGCTTAATATCTTAGCTTTAGCTCTTTGAGTTCTTTAAAAGAAGATTTTTTTAAGTTTTTGCTATACACATAAGGAAAATCAATGACCCCCGGGGCGGGGCCAATTTTGACCCCAGGGCTTTTATTTGAACAAACTTGGTAGACACCCATAAGAAGATGTTTCATGCTAAATATCTTAGCTCTAGCTCTATGGTTTTTTAAAAGAAGATTTTTTAAGTTTTTACTATACACATATAGTTAAAAACAATGACACCCCTGGGGCGGGGCCAGTTTTGACCCCAGGGCTTTTATTTGAACAAACTTTGTAGACACTTACTAGAAAATGTTTCATGCTCAATATCTAAAATCTAGCTATTTGGGTTTTTTAAAAGAAGATTTTTAAGTTTTTGCTATACACATAAGGAAAATCACAACCCCCAGGGCGGGGCCAATTTTGACCCCAGGGCTTTTATTTGAACAAAATTTGTAGACACTCACTAGAAGATGTTTCATGCTTAATATCTAAACTCTAGCTATTTGGGTTTTTTCAAAGAAGATTTTTTAAGTTTTTGCTATACACATATAAGAAAAATCAATGACCCCGGGGCGGGGCCAATTTTGACCCCAGGGCTTTTATTTGAACAAACTTGGTAGACACCCAATAGAAAATGTTCCATGCTAAATATCTATGCTCTAGCTCTTTGAGTTCTTTAAAAGAAGATTTTTTTAAGTTTTTACTATATGCATATAGGGAAAATCAATGACACCCTGGGGCCGGGCCAATTTTGACCTCGGGGCTTTTATTTGAACAAACTTGGTAGACACTCATTAGAAGATGTTTCATGCTAAATGTCTTAGCTCTAGCTCTTTGGGTTCTTTAAAAGAAGACTTTTTAAGTTTTTACTACATGCATATAGGGAAAACCAATGACCCCCTGGGGCGGGGCCAATTTTGACCCCAGGGCTTTTATTTGAACAAACTTTGTAGACACTTACTAGAAAATGTTTCATGCCAAATATCTAAACTCTAGCTATTTGGGTTTTTTAAAAGAAGATTTTTAAGTTTTTGATATACACATACGGAAAATCACAACCCCCGGGCCGGGCCAATTTTGACCCCAGGGCTTTTATTTGAACAAACTTTGTAGACACTCACTAGAAGATGTTTCATGCTTAATATCTAAACTCTAGCTATTTGGGTTTTTTCAAAGAAGATTTTTTAAGTTTTTGCTATACACATATAAGAAAAAGCAATGACCCCCGGGGCGGGGCCAATTTTGACCCCAGGGCTTTTATTTGAACAAACTTGGTAGACACCCATTAGAACATGTTCCATGCTAAATATTTATGCTCTAGCTCTTTGAGTTCTTTAAAAGAAGATTTTTTTAAGTTTTTACTATATGCATATAGGGAAAATCAATGACACCCTGGGGCCGGGCCAATTTTGACCTCGAGGCTTTTATTTGAACAAACTTGGTAGACACTCATTAGAAGATGTTTCATGCTAAATGTCTTAGCTCTAGCTCTTTGGGTTCTTTAAAAGAAGATTTTTTAAGTTTTTACTACATGCATATAGGGAAAACCAATGACCCCCTGGGGCGGGGCCAATTTTGACCCCAGGGCTTTTATTTGAACATACTTGGTAGACACTCACTAGAAGATGTTTCATGCCAAATATCTAAGCTCTACCTCTTTGGGTTTTTTAAAAGAAGATATTTAAAGTTTTTTCAATTGGTTGCCATGGCAACCAGAGTTCTGCATGGAATTAAATTCTTTGAACAATTTGTAAGGTGACCACCAAAGGAACATTCCTGTGAAGTTTGGATGAAATTGGCTTAGTGGTTTATGAGGAGATGTCATTTAAAGTAAAAGTTTACGGACGGACGGACGGACGCCGGACGAAAAGCTATCACAAAAGCTCACCCTGTCACTTTGTGACAGGTGAGCTAAAAATACGTGGACTTTCTTTGTTGCGTAAAATATATTTGAGATATTGATTTGAAATTCTTACACTGCTTAGAAAAATAAATAACAAATAAACACAGAAAAATTCATGTTAGTAGCTTCTTATATAACAACAATATTTAATTTTACATAAACACATGTCAGCGATAGTGGCGCACTCCAAAAAGTTATTGACGTCAACGTCATAATATTTAATGTACAACTTATGCTTCAAAAACTTATGCAGTCAAAAACCAATAAATTTTTTTGCCACTTAAACAATAATGATATTGAAGTTATATTTTCTCTCTTCCCCTGCTGTTTTTATTTGTTTGGGTCGTCAGACCAAACAAATAATGGTAGCGAAATTTCCGAGTCTAATGTTGTTAATTGCAAATGCCGAAAGTAGTGCACTTTTTTGAAGCGGTTACTTCCCTTTATATGTACACTAACGCCGAAAAAATCAGGGGAGATCACTGCGTAAAGATGGTCAAAGACCGTCGCATTAATTTTCAACCAAAATAATTCCCGAATGGTCGAAGATTTCTTATATTGTTTTATTGTATTTTCTGATCAAAAATAAGTAAATACAAAGCGGACATTTAATCTCTGACACAGAAGTTTACGACAAACCTAACAACAAGTAGTTCTCAAAACAGCTTAAAACTAGCGATTTAAAAGAAAGAAATATTTTTATTTTGTTACAAGTATCCAACAAATTACAACGCATTCAAAGTTTAAAAATAGCGTTGGCTTATAGAATTGTCAATAAATGCAAAATCACAAATTACGCGGATGAATAATGATTTTATCAATGAAAATACTATTTTATACTACACAAACCGAGTAGTGGAGTATATAGATTCTACATGTCGGACTGTTTGGGCGAGAAGATTTTCGCTTAATTATTTACTTTGACAATTTTAAACAAAAGGTTTATCCTGAACAAAATACCTCGAAATTAATAAGGATTACCAGGTACGTATGTTAATATACGTACCTGGGATGCAATAGAAGTTCTAAATTTAGAATTACTTGATGTTATTCAGACATTGTTTGTATAACTTCTCCGTGGTGCAGGGGTAACGCGTTCGCTTTGAGAGTGAGAGGTCTGGAGTTCGAATCCCAGTCGAAGAAACTTTTTTTTTAATTATTTTTTAAGTGCCTTTGTTAAGGAAGTAGCCATGATATGCAAGGATAAAGTGTGGCTGTCGTAAAAAATAAGCATAAATGATTTTTTTATGCATCTCTAGTTATGCAGAATTCCGTATGTATCAAACTCTGGTGCCTTGCAAAATGAATTATAATACATAAAGGAAAATACATACAGTTATACAGTACGATTTAGATTGCAAAGATCAGAAAATACCACAGAACTTGCAGCCCTTTGATTCTTTATAAATATACATGCTTATAGTAAGCTCCAGGATTATTTACATCTGTGTTAAACAACAGTTAAAGTCGCTACAAACCCTAATTTAGAATAATATGGTTTTCTTTAGGCCGTTCACATATAAATTCACCGTGGCTGAAGGGTTTTCGCGCTCGTTTAGGAAGCGAGAGGTCTGGAGTTCAAATCCCAGTAAAGGCAACTCATTTTTTTTTTCAAATTGTTTAAGTCAAATAAACATTGGATTGAATATCAGTGTTGCAATTAGTCTTATAGCCAATTTACTACAATGAAAACGCTGGAAAGCATTGGTGGCACTATACATATAATCTCACAACCTGTACCTTTCTTACATTCTGAGACCCAAACAAATTCAGCGCCTTCTGTGCTTTGATTTTAAAATGTTTTTGTAAGTGTCATTCCTTAATTACAACAAAAATTTATGATCATGCTATTTTCTTATTTCTGCGTGTCCTTCAATTTTTCGTTGTTAATAATAATATTGTCGTCTGGCGTTTCTGGTGATTTAAATGAGGAAGTTACTAGTCACCAGTTACTAGTAACAGAAAAGCTTGCAAAAGAATTGAAATAGAGTTATGGTTGTGGGCAATTAAAGATAGTTGTGGTTCTTGTATGTTGCATTTCCTTTTAATGTGGTTGACTATTGATGAAGTTTTATTGAATTACTCTGTAATAAGTCCAGAAAGAGTTACGCTTCTTGAGCACTGCACTTCCCCTCATTGCACTTGACCATTGTATGAAGTTGCATTAAACATTAGTTTTTAAGTTATGCAGTGTATGAAGTTTCATTGAATTCCAACCATTAATTTTCAAGTTATGCACTTGATAATAAAAAGTAACAAAGGGCAAAAACTCTTAAATGAGTCAAGAAAGAGTTATGGTTTCTGAGCACTGCACTTCCTCTTAATGTGCTTGATCATTGTATGAAGTTATATTGAATTCCAACCATTAGTCTTTAAGTTATGGTCCGGACAAAAGAAAGCAATGGAAAAGTAACAAAGCGCAATAACTCTGTAATTACTTTAGAAAGAGTTATGGTTCTTGTGCACTGCACTTCCCCTTATTGTGCTTGACCATTGTATGAAGTTGTTTTGAATTCCAACCAGTAGTTTTCAAGTTATACTCCGGACAAGGAAAAGTAACAAAGGGCAATAACTCTGTGATTAGTCAAGATAGAGTTATGGTTCTTGTGCACTGCACTTCCTCTCAATGTGCTTGATCATTGTATGAAGTTGTATTGAATTCCAATCATTAGTCTTCTAGTTATGCTCCGGACAAGGACAAGAGCAATCAGTGATCACATGTGTCGCCTCATGATGGCCAATTTCATGTTGAGACAAATTTTGTGACAGACGGACAGACAGACGGGCAGTGCACAACTAGATTTGGTACTGATCATTCCTGTAAAGTTTGGATAAAATTGCACCAGTAGTTTATGAGGAGTAGTCCGGACAAGCTTTTGTGTATCTGGCAACACACAGAAAAAAACACCTTTTTATCAAAGGGCCATAACTCGGCCAAAAATCATTCAACCGGAAAACCCGTGCAATATGTGCAAGGACTTGAGCTACAGATCAATCATGTAAAGTTTCATTGAAATTGCATAAGTGGTATAAGAGAAGTAGTCCGGACAAACTTTAAAAATAAAAATTATTAAAGGGCCATAACTCTGACAAAAATCATTGAACCGGAAAATGCTGACAATATGCACAACTAGATTTGGTACTGATCATTCCTGTAAAGTTTGGATGAATTGCACCAGTAGTTTATGAGGAGTAGTCCGGACAAGCTTTTGTGTATCTGGCAACACACAGAAAAAAACACCTTTTTATCAAAGGGCCATAACTCGGCCAAAAATCATTCAACCGGAAAACCCGTGCAATATGCGCAAGGACTTGAGCTACAGATCAATCCTGTAAAGTTTCATTGAAATTGCATTAGTGGTATAAGAGAAGTAGTCCGGACAAACTTTAAAATTATAAATTATTAAAGTGCCATAACTCTGACAAAAATCATTGAAACGGAAAATGCTGACAATATGCACAACTAGACTTGGTACTGATCATTTCTGTAAAGTTTGGATGAAATTGCACCAGTAGTTTATGAGGAGTAGTCCGGACAAGTTTTGTGACGGACGGACAGACAGACGGACGGACAGACGGACGGACAGACGACGGAGAAGTGATCCCTATATGTCGCCACTACTCCGTAGAGGTGACACAAAAATGCAACGGACCGCTGGACCGACCGACCGACCAACCAACCGACTGACCGACCGACCAACGAGTGACTCCTATATACCCCCCCAAACTTCGTTTCGGGGGTATAATTAATGGAAATGACGTCCATAATTTTATTGAATTACTTAAATGACATCATAGAAGAAATATGCGATGTTTAGCGGGTTTTCTACGTTAAGCAATATAAAAGTATTATTTATTGACGCAGTTAACTGTTCGTTTCAAAACGTGTTGATAATATTCTACAATGTATGCTGATAAAATTTCATTACAATACACTTTGACTTTCAAAAGATATTTAAAAAGTCACAACATTTGGATAACCCCTCGTATATACACGCATTTATATATATATATGTATGAAGGTCTTCTCCTTAAGAATGTTCTGTTATATTATATGAAGTCGATCCATTCAATAATAGCAAAGTTACAGCCAGTTACAGCCAAAATCAAAGCACTGAAAGTACTGAAGTATACATTGCTTGATAATATAATCCATTTTTGTCATCAAGGCCATGTTGATTTTAACCTACTGACCTCGAAAACAATAGGGGTCATCTTCTGACCAAGGTCAATGTCCCTAACAAGTGACTAACATGCACCAAGGCTTTTTTCTTCCAAAGTTATTTATGAAAGAAGGAAGATGTGATGTTCCATATGTGTATTGCTAGGCAAGCTGATAGATGAGCAAATAAGAAATCATTTTTTGAAACACCCGTTAAATGGACTGCAGTATAGAATATTGAAACAGTCATATTGAGTTTCCAGTGATGCTATCTAATAAAATACATGATCTGGCTTGAACTCTATACAAAGTCAATTAATTTAATCATCCTACAAGACTTAATTACCAAATTATAGTACATCTATGTACTGTACTTTGATGCATTAATACATATATTCTGGTGTTGTATTCATCTCTACACATTAATTTTCAAATGCATTACATGTACTTTATCGTTTATTAATAAAATGAAATCTATAATCAAAACAATTCAAATGTACTGTAATATTTTCATTATTCAATAATTGTTACATATAGTCTTCATATACAACCTTTCCAAGAAATTCATTTATATTGGACAGCAAGTTAAGAAGGTTTTTTTCCATAATCAGGCTGTGTTACCAACTTCTTAACTTCAGATGAACCATTGAGCTAAACATTTTTTCTATTTTTTGGCTACTGTGACTTACTTCTGATTTTCAACCAAGGTGATCCATGTTCAAACTCGAGCAAAACCTGTCACACACATTCTTACGATGTTGTGTGACAATTGGGGCAAAAGTGTGACCAGTAGAGTGTTAACAAACTAAATGACCAGCAAATTGTTAACAACTGTAATGTCATTGTCGGATACACATGGTTGATTAACATTTAACATGACATAACTGATAAATGTAAATGGTTCGGCCGTGGGTATCCCACGATGCTAAATGTGGACAGACCACAGTTGACATAAGATGGATGGCCAACATTCAACAATCTAAAACCTCACCCTGAGCCAACCTATAAGTTTCACCACTGAAATAAATAATAAGATACTGCGTAATGATTAAGTAAATTATTGCTTTTCTATATATGTTCTTTAACTACGCAAGTTCATATAGCATATAAATATAAAACGACTGCTCGATTAGTTTTTACTATAAACAAATAAAAAGTAAAAGTTAATTATTAAAACGATTGAAAAGTCTAATTTTATGGGTGTTTTTATTCATATACCTTTCTTATCGCGAGTCCAATGTGGTTTTCGGCTTTCCCATGTTTTAACGCTGACTGTTACATAGCCGAAAAAACACAAGCTTTTCATACTGTACTTATTACAAAAAATAACTGACATTTTAAAAAGGTAATAAATTTTATGTAATAGTTATTCATTTAAACGGTTGAAAAATGTATTTAGCAGCACTTTTTTAAATATATCTATTTTATCGCAAGTAAAATGTGTTGTTTGTTTGTTTGTTTTTTTGCTTTTCTATGTTTTTGACGCTAGGCAGTAACATAGCCGAAAAACACTTTCATACAATGTTTATTACAAAAATATTACTGATATTGCTTACAAATATAATGTTATAATCATTCATTTAGACGGTTGAAAAATTTATTTAATAGTTCTAATTTTAAAAATGTCCATTTCATCGCCAGTAAAATGTTTTTGTTTTTTTGGCTTTTCCATGTTTTTGACGCTAGACCGTTACGTAAACGAAAAACACTTTCATACCGTATTTATAAAAATAATATCACTGACATTTTCCATTGGTAACAAAAGAAAGTAATAGTTATTCATTTAAAAGGTTGAAAAAAAATAATAGCGGCTCTTGTTTTAACTACGACTATTTTAACGCCCGTAAAAAATGTGTTTGTTTTTTTTGGCTTTTCCATGTTTTTTGAAGCTAGACTGTTACTTTGCCGAAAAACACTTTCATATCGCATTAAATACAGAATAGAATCATTCTCTAATTTACACTGGTTGCGAAAAGAAAGTAAATTTTAACCATTTAAAGGATAGAAAAAAGTAGATAAAACTAATTTTGCTGGAATTATACCAATTGTATCGCCGTAAAAAGTGTTTTTCGGCTTATCCATATTTTTTAAGCTTACCCGTTGAGTTTCCAAAAACATTTTTATAGTGTGTTCTTTTCGATATAATGCTGACAACTGATAAATTTATTGATTGGAATTGTGAAAAACAATTTCTCTAGTGATTAAAATGGAAATTAGCATATATTTTTTTTGCCTGTGACATGTGTTTTTCGGCTTTTCTATGTGAGACGCAGGCTCAGCGAATACATTCATCAGCGTATTTTATGATATATCATCGATTTAAAACTGATATTATTGAACCCATTTCATCAAATAACCATCAAAAATTGTTTATATTGCTGAATTTAATCACAGCCTAAATATTTTTTTGTATTTTAAGTGTTTTTCGGTATTTTTTTGGTGTTTTTCGGGTTTTCGGTGTTTTTCGGCAATTCCATGCACCCATTAATATAAGCAGATTAAAATAATTCCTATTTTCTGAACATAAATTTAATGTATTTATTTCTTAATGCTTACACAGATTTACAGTTAGTTTCAAATGATTATTTCTTATCGTCGAATCTGGCCATAATGCCTATATTTAGCTCCATGCTCTGGCTTAATCGTCAATATCCCAAGTTCGACGAATTGTTATGGGTCGAATGGTCGAGCGGCCGAATCTTTATTTTTACCCGTACTGAATCAGGCAATCTTCGCTGAATTTCGAAACATATTTCTTTTAAAAAATCTAAGGCATTCTAAAGTGAAAGGAAAATCATGTGTAAAAAAGGTATTCAAAAGAATAGCTTACGGAATTTCTATTTTTCGAAGCCACGATAATTGCCAGGTTTTTTAAAAGAAAAAAAAACAACATTTTCCGGTATACGCTGGTAAATTTTGTTACGGAGCTCCATACTCATTTTGTAAAACATTTTAGGGCAATTTTATTGCATAAATGTAAATCAGGAATTTTATTTGATTAAATATCTATCTGAGATGTTTCGTCCCATTTATATAATTCTGACGACCTTACTATATTAACGATGTATTCATTCATGCTAGCAAGCGCATGCGTATATGTGAAGTTTAACGCGTAGGTATAAACTACGATTTTATCAATGAAATGTTATTTTTTGTTTTCTTTAAAGGAATGTAGAGTCTATTATTTCATGAAAATGAACGATTTGGAACTTTCAAAGCATTTAAACAACTTTGCAAACACTATTTTAATGATGTGTAGTCAGAATGTAACGCTACTGCAGAATGAAGAACTAGTTTCTATAGCGGTTTTTATCCAGGAGTGGATGTTGTTCGGTAATGCCTTTAACCTGTAACGATTTCTGAGATATAGCTTATAACTCTGTATACATTGCAAGCAATGTATACAAAAATGAAAATTTCATTAATTTGACCTTCAAAGTCAAGGTCATTTATGAGTGAAGGTCAAGGTCTGTCTGGTTATTTTTAAGGGTTATCCTTGAAGACTATTATGTACAAGTTTGAAGACAATCCATTCAAAGTTACAGCCAATAATAGCCAAAACAAGAGCTGTCACAGGGGACAGCGATGCTCGACTAATAAAATACTGGACGCAGTAAGGAAGACAAAACTATGAAAAAATCAATTATGTATAATTATGTATTAAGTTTTAGTAAAAACATAACATTGTTAACATTAATTCCAAGATCAAGGGGAATAATTCTAGAAATAGTCACGCTAGAGTTGTGAACCTTGTCACACAACATGTGTGTAATGATAAGAAATATATATTTGAAGTTTGAAGTAGATACCTTAAAAAGTAAAGAATTTATAATATTTCTTAAAGGAAACCTAAGTTCAAAGAGAAATAAATCTGTAAATATTGCTTCAAGAGTTATGAACATTGTCACAAAAAATGTAATTGATGATAAGGAATAAGTATTTGAAGTTTGAGGTAGATACCTTTAAAACTAAAACAGTTATAGTAAAAAATAACATTTTTCTAGTAAAAAAATAAGTAAAGTTTATGGGGAGATAATTCTTGCAATATTGGTGCTAGAGTTATGAACCTTGTCACATAAGATGTGGTTAATAATAAGGTACATATATTTGAAGTATGAAATTGATCCCTTAAGAAATAAAGAAGTAACAGTAAAATATATTATTTCATTGAAGTATGAAATTGATCCCTTAAGAAATAAAGAAGTAACAGTAAAATATATTTTTTTTAAGGAAAATTCTAAGTTCAAGGGGAGATAAATCTGCAAATATTGGTGCTAGAGTTATGAACCTTGTCACATAAGATGGGGATGATGATAAGGTACATATATTTGAAGTATAAAGTTTATCCCTTAAGAAATAAAGAAGTAACAGTAAAAAATATTTTTTAAGGAAAATTCTAAGTTTAAAGGGGAGATAAATCTAAAAATATTGGTGCTACAGTTATGAACCTTGTCACATAAGATGTGGTTGATGATAAGAAACATATATTTGAAGTATGAAGTGGATCCCTTAAAAAATAAAGAAGTAACAGTAAAAAAAAGTATTTTTTTAGGAAAATTCTACGTTCAAGGGGAGATAAATCTGCAAATATTGGTGCTAGAGTTATGAACCTTGTCACATAAGATGGGGATGATGATAAGGTACATATATTTGAAGTATAAAGTTTATCCCTTAAGAAATAAAGAAGTAACAGTAAAAAATATTTTTTAAGGAAAATTCTAAGTTTAAAGGGGAGATAAATCTGAAAATATTGGTTCTAGAGTTATGAACTTTGTCACATAAGATGAGGTTGATGATAAGAAACATGTATTTGAAGTTTGAAGTTGATACCTAAAGAAATGACAAAGTTATAGTGAAAAATATTTTACTGCACCAAATCTTTAATCTGAAATCTGGACGCGGACGCCGATGCCACCACCGACGCAGTGGCGATTAGGACAGCTCTCCATATACTTCGTATAGTCGAGCTAAAAATGAAAATTTCAATAATTTGACCTTCAAAGTCAAAGTCATTTATGAGTGAAGGTCAAGGTCTGTCTGGTTATTTTAAAGGGCTATCCTTGAAGATTATTATGTTCAAGTTTGAAGACAATCCATTTAAAAATAACAAAGTTACAGCCAATAATAGCCAAAAAAATGACAATTTCAATAATTTGACCTTCAAAGTCAAGGTCATTTATGAGTGAAGGTCAAGGTCTGTCTGGTTAGTTTTAAGGGTTACCCTTGAAGATTATTATGTTCAAGTTTGAAGACAATCCATTCAAAAATAACAAAGTTACAGGCAATAATAGCAAGAACAAGCAAAATTTGGACTTTTGACCTTGAAGATCAAGGTCATTTATAGATGAAGGTCAAGGTTAGTGTGGTCTACTGAAAGGTCTTGTCCCAAGGGTTGTTTAGGCCAAGTATGAAGACAATACACCAAGAACTAAAAAAAGTTATGATCCAGGTACAAGTTTGCGGACGGCAACGCCGCCAGGACTATAACAATTCCTCTACTTTTTTAAAAAAAAAAGTCTAGCTAAAAACATAATCTGAAAATATTAAAACTAGAAACTTTCTGGACCCATACAGTATGTTTATTTCAGAGGTAAACTAAACAAACCATGGGCTAAAACGTACACGCTTTACTGATTTTTTTTTCATCCTTGACCAGGCATTTGAAGGAAATGAACACAGAATCATTAAGAGCATAATTACACTTAGGATATTTTTATTTGAAAAAGATAATAAATCTAGTTAAATACTTAGTACAAAATATGATGGATTATTTATCAGTTAAAACTGGTAGATTTACAAAACTGTTATAAAATGACGTACTTGTATTTGTTAAATGATGCAGCTAAGGATAAATGATTTCCAGTGACAACATGCAGACATGTAATCATTAGCAACTTAACTTTTATTATTTGAAGTCTTGCATAGATCTGACATGTGCATTTTTATATAAACATTAAACAGCTGTTAAAAGTTCTAGTAAATTGTTAAGTAAGTAGCCCCTATTTTCTTTTTAAAACAGTTAAAAAAACATAAAATTCATATCTTCATATTTGAATACCCAATTGACTTTAAAATTATAGGGTATTGAGTTTTGGAATACCCAATTAAATGGAGCCAAAACCCAATTCCAAAGGAAATGATGGAGTAATACCCAATTAAATTTCAAAGCTTATCTGTTGCTCTGCTATATACATATAAGGAAAAGCTATGACCTCCCACCCCCAAGGGCTATTTTGACACTATTATAAGGGGCCAATTTTAAACAACTTTCATAGAGGACCTATAGATGATATCATATATCAAATATCTAAGCTCTAAGCCTTGTACCTTCAGACAAGAATTTTTTAAAAAAGTTTTTACTACATACATGTAAGGAAAACCTATGACCCCAGGGTGTGGCTAGTTTTGACCCCAGGGCTATAATTTGAACAATCTTGGTAGAGTTCCACAACATAATGTTTCATGCCAAAAATTTTGCCTCTAGCCTTTGTCAATTCAGAGAAGAAGATTTTTTAAGTTTTTACTATATATACACACTGTATAATGCTATGTTTTCACCGCCGATCAGATCAACTGGATCGTCCCGATCACATTAATTCCCCAGTGAAGGCCGACCAAGCTGGATTAAAGCTGGATTAAATGCACATTCACAACTCCTACACGACGTCAAGTCGACCCTACATGATGTTTAACTACTTCTTCTCGACGACAACCCGACCAACATCCCGACGTCTTCTCGACGTCTTCTCGATCACCCAGACCTCACCACGCGAGTCATACACAATCTCAACTAGACTAACTGGACCTTTGCTCGATCTTTGCCAGATTTCTGCCCGACCAAATCGAGTAGAAGTCGAGATGATCGTGTACAGATTGTGTAAGAGATGTATACCCAACCAAACTAGATCGTTACACGATTTTTCTCTCGATCAACTAGATCTTCTACTCGATCAGTATACGATCGCTTCTCGACCGCTTATCTACTCAATCGCTACTCGAATTTTTTTGACATGTCAAAAATATTCAGATAGGAAGCCGAGCCATGCCGACCAAGGTAGACCGCTTCGACCACCCCAATCACGCATGCAGACGGAGCTAGACCTGTACCCGATCGCTTGATTGTGCTTGATCAAGTTAATCTGATCAGCAGTGAGAACACAGCAATAAGTGGAAAATTTTGCTACATGGAAATATTTGCAATTTTTGCTAATTGAAATTATTCGCAAATATTTGATCACGAAAAATTATTTCTGTTTAGGCAAACTTTCTTCAATCATTTGAAAACAAGCTTTTCTACAACATCTGAAATGAAATAAGTTTGACTGTAAAGGTACTGAGATTATTTTTTCTCATTGCTTGTTTGTTTAATCTTAACAAATCACAAATATTTTCATAAAACAAGATCTGTCAGAGCTCGACTATTCTTAGTACTTGATAGTAAAAGAGCCTTGATAATGTAAAATTGTCTAAGATAACAAAAGGACAAAATTTTCTTTAAACCATGTTACAGTTATAGGCCTTGGAGTGAGTCGTAGTATGCTCTCAAAGAAGAGTATAAAATTTCAACTTGTTTCAAAGCCAGATGTCAATAGAATATGAAAATATCTGAGGTGCTATGCAAAATTAAATGTAAATTCTAAGTTGACAAGAGCCCAGTTTGAGCCGGATGATGCTCCTGGAATAGGTTTTGGACACAGGAAAGTACACCTCTTGTAGTTTCAGAGTTATGTCCCTGGAAAAAGTTCAAAGTGCAATAATTCCAAAATTAGGCAAGGTAGAGTTACTGTTCTTTGCACTGCACTTCTAATCAATGCTACCTATCAACCTACAAAGTTTCTTGTTAATACCTCTTATGGTTTCCGAGTTATGTCCGAGTTTGTTTGTTTGATTCATTTTACGCCTTTTCCCAACAGTATTTCAGTCATATAGGTGGGTAGTTTCCTAACCATCGTTCCTGGAGAGTTACACCAGTACTAGACTACCTTCCTCCGCGCTAAACTACCAAAGCATCTCCCGGGGATCAAACCGGACAAAGTTCAAAATGTAATAATGAACAAAGGGCAATAACTACAAAATTTGGCAATGCGGAATCCAAGTTCTTGTGCACTGCACATCTACCCATTGAGATCTATCTACCTACAAAGTTTCATGTTGATATCTCTTGTAGTTTTAGAGTTATTTCCCGGACAAGATTTTTTTAAAAGGGGAGATAATTCAAAATTTGGGCAAAACAGAGTTATGTTTTTTTTGTACTGCATTTTTACTCAAAAGGATCTATCTACCAATAAAGTTTCATGTTGATATCTCTTATAATTTTAGAGTAATGTCCGGTAAAAGCGGTTTATGAGGAGATGTCATTAAAAGTAAAAGTTTATAGGGGTCATCTACGAGTTATGACCAATCAGTATGGTCATCTACAAGTTATGACCAATCAGTATGTGAAATATGAAGACATTGTGATAAATAGTAACCAAGATAATGAGCAGAAACCATTCTGACATTTCAGGCCCCTGTGACCTTGACCTTTAACCTAGTGACCCCAAAGTAAAAAGAGGTCATCTATTGGATATGACCAACGAGTATCTGAAATATGAAGACTTTGTGATAAATTATAAGTACAAGATAATGAGCAAAAACCATACTACCATTCAAAGCCCATGTGACCTTTACCTTTGTCCTAGTGACCCCAAAATCTATAGGGGTCATCTGCTAGTTATGACCAATTAACATGTGAAACATGTGAAGACTTTGTGATAAATAGTAATCAATATAATAAGTGTAAACCATTCTGACATTTAAGGCCCATTACTTTGACCTTTGGACTAGTGACCCCAAAATCAATTAGGATTATCAACTAGTTATGACAAATCACTGTGAAATATGAAAACTTTGTGATAACTAGCTTTTAATAAATAATAAACAATATAATGAGCAGACACCATTTTGACATTTAAGGCCCCTGTGACCTTGACCTTTGAACAATTGATCCAAAAATCAATAAGGATTATCTACTAGTTATAACCAATCAGTATGTGAAATATGAAAACTTTGTGATAACTTGCTTACAAGATAATGAGTGGAAACAATACTACCATTCAAGGCCCATGTGACCTTTGACCTAGTGACCCCAAAATCTATAGGGGTCATCTACTAGTTATGACCCATAATTATGTGGAATATGAAGACTTTGTGATAAATAGTAATCAATATAATAAGCTGAATCCATTCTGACATTTAAGGCCCCTGTGACCTTGTCCTTTGACCTAGTGACCCCAAAATCAATAGGTGTCATCTACTAGTTATGACCAATCAGTATGTGCAATATGAAGACTTTGTGATTAACAATTTTCAAGATAATAAGTGGAAACCATTGTGACATCTTACCCTTTACTGCATGAGCATATTTTTGAAAGATGGCCATTTTGAAAAGCCTCCTGTTACATTTTTAGTTCAAACTGCTATGAAACTATAAAAGATGCTTCAATACTGATGAAACTTGGCACAAATATTGACTGGAACATTACCTCTGTAACAGCATGCTCAATCTTAAATTTCTTGTTACCATGGCAACGGGGGACATCTCAAAATTGCCAAAAATCACTATTTTGCATTGTTATTTTTTTTCATCAAAACTGATTTCAAAGTGCTGCAATTTCTCAATGGATTGAGATAGAGTAAGAAGCTTTTAAACGTTGGTTACACGTTATTTCACCATCGACCCGAGGCCATTTTTAGCCTGTCACATGTCCAAAATTTTCTTGGCGATGAGGGGGGCTGCCGCATTTCTCAAATGAAAAACAGTGTTTGGGGCCTAAATAGGGCATTTTTTCACTGTTAGAGGCCTCAGAAAGGGGGAGGCGAAAAGCCGTCAAAACACAACTATATGAGGTAAAGGTTTAATGCCCGTGACCTTGACCTTTGACCTGGGGACCCCAAAATCAATAGGGGTCATCTACTAGTTATAACCAATCAGTATGTGAAATATGAAGACTTTTTGAAAAAAAGTTTTTAAGATAATCAGCGGATACTATGTGGTCTACCGATGGACATACAGACCAACCCAAATTCCGACCGACATTAGCAAAACAATATACCCCCTTTTCTTCGGAGGGGGGGGGGGGCATAAAAATCATTAAAGGGCCATAACTCTGACAAAAATCATTGAACTGGAAAATGCTTACAATATGCACAACAAAACTCCTGTAAAGTTTGGATGAAATTGCACCAGTACTTTATGAGGACAAGTTTTGTAACGGACAGACAGACGGACTGACATGTGTCTGAATTGAGATATAGGGCCAAATTTACTGTTATTTTCTTTTGTTTATTAGCGGGCCATTGGTCCTTCCTCTATTGTTACCTAATGAACTCTATTGTTCTCTTTTGTTCTGGTTACACTTAGATAGCGCCCTATCTCTATTTGGTAGTGCAGACAGACGACGAAGAAGTGATCCACTACTTCGTTGAGTCAACACAAAAAAGAATGGTGAAAGTTTTATTGTTAAATTTGTAAATATAAAGGTATGCATTATCATGTATTAGTAACCAATGAAATTACTTTATGAGTTTAAAAAGCAAATATTTTCTATCAAGTAATATTGTTATCTATGTGACTATTTTGGAAAAAAGAAATTGCTTGTTCAAAGAGAGGATCTTAAACAATAATACCTGGAGGCACAAAAGGTGGGTTTTCCAAAGTGTTCTCAGGGCAACCATGTAAAGACCCATCAACAAAATTTGAGGGTTCATTCATATCCTGAAACATACATGAACATTAATAACATGAATGTACAATTTTTTAATAGTTCACATAAGCTAAAATAACAATACTCCAATTTTTTCTTTCCTAGAGCCCTTTGTGCATTAATTGAGTCACGTCATGTTAACATCCTGTTAAAATTGTTCACCTTTAAGGAACAATGTGAGTAAATAGAGTACTAATATCACACTTCATATACAGTTATAATTATTGTATCCATCAATTGATCTCCCAAAGAAATCTTTCATTCTGCATTGTACGGTACCATGAAACATACTGTTCCCTAAGTTACCTATTTTTATAACCTGACTGAAGTATAGCAAGGAAATCAGCACAGTCCTCAATAGGGTTTGAACCTCTCAGCCAAAAGGTAACACAAAAAAAGTCAATATCTTCCAAGGTATTTTACTCACAGCTGTAAAGAGGAGCAATGACCCACGGAGTTGAGAGGTCAATGATAAGGAGTCGGTGACATAAACAATTTGCTATCTATGCCTTTAATGGATAGTCCATATAGTACAACAAGAACTGTCGGAGGACAGTAAGGCTCAAATATTCGAAAAAGTTCCCAATGATGTTTTATTGAGTATAATAATGCTTACCTATGAATACATAAAATTGACTGAAAAGGTACAAAGGCTTGTTATTAAGATGTTTTATCAAGTAAATCACTGCTTTATTATTATGAATGCAGAAAATTGTCCCAAAAAAGGCACAAACCCTTCAGTAGTTATGGAGATAACAGCTTACAAGCAAAACTTTACCATGAATTTCTAAGTTGAAAAAGGGGAGAAAAATCAGCCTAAATGCAAGATAGAATTATGGATCTTGGTCAGTGACCTACAATTATGACCCTAAATGCATACATGTATGTGAAGTTTTAAATAAATATCTTTAATAGTTATTGAGATATGTAAAACTTGCATGTTAACAATTTAACTTATAGACTAAGTAGAAAAGGGGAGATAAATCAGCCTAAATGCAAGATAGAGTTATGGAACTTGGTCAGTGACATACAATTATGACCCTTTATGCATATGTGGGAAGTTTCAAATCAAAATCTCTGATAGTTATTGAGATATGTAAAACTTACATGTAAACATTAACCAAGAGACTAAGTAAAAAAGGGGGAGATAAATCAGCCTAAATACATGACACAGATATGAGTGCTGTTCAGTGATCATTATTTATGACCACAAATCTACATATGAAGTTTCAAGTTTGTATCTTTAATAGTTTCAGAGATATGCAAAACTTGCATGTTAAACTTAACCAAGAAAAGGATATTTTTTATTACAAAGGGAGCATTATAAATTCAGTCAAAATACATGGCAGAGTAATGAATCTTGAGATGTGACCTTCAATTATGACCCTAAGTACATGTGTAAAGTTTTAAGTAAATATCTTTGAAGATCTTTAACCAAGTTTCAAAGGGGCATATAATTCTGAAAATATTGCAGGCAGAGTTATGCCTACTTTGCAAACTGATGTACATTGTTACTTTAAAAAAGTATTGTAAATTTCAATTGAATATCTCAAGCAATAATTAAGATATTTGACTTTACAAAAAACTTTAACCAAAATTTCTAAGTTAAAAAGGGGCATTATTCTGTAAATATTGTAGGCAAAGTTATAAAACTTGTCAATCTGATGTATATTGTTACTATAAATAAGTACTGTAAGTTTCAATTGAATATCTCAAGCAGTAATTGAGATATTTGACTTTACAAAAAACTTTAACCAAAATTTCTATGTTAAAAAGGGGCATAATTCTATAAATATTGTAGGCAAAGTTATCAAACTTGTCAATCTGATGTACATTGTTACTTTCAACAGATTTAGTGTTAACATGTCACTATAAAGAATATAACTTACAATCCAGATACCATCAAATGGTACAGCATCATGATATGATTTAGCTTGTTGTGTCCAGTAAATTGTAGCATTTGGGTGGAAGAAATCTGGAAATGCTGTATAACCAGGCCATACCTAAAAAATACACGTCGGTTTCTTAATGCAAGCAATGTATACTGATATAAAGATTTATATTGTTTGCATTGTTTTTCGTTTTTTAATATCTAGAATACATGATGATAGTTTGATATGATGATAGTTTGATATTGAAACATCCTGACATCTATACTGACCTTTTACAGACTACTTTATATTCACTGTTACATTGAAAAATATTAGAAAAGACTAATCAACATTTCAACTGTATTTGATACATGTAGTTGGTGCAACAACACATCAAAACCTTGAATGTAAATGGCCTAATTTTCACAGATTACTTTTAGTGCTGATAATTGAATACTGCTCAAACCAATACTAGTGCGTTTATTTTCTTGAGGGAGAGCTTCTTCAATAAATTTATAAAGATATATAGGTTATTCAATGAGTGTAACAATGTTCAATACTGAATTTATCAAATGAGTTGAAAAAAATTATATTAACCCTTCCCTCAAATAGATGTGTTTTGATGGCTTTGCCCCCCCCCCCCCCACACACACACTTTTGAGGCCTTAAAAAATGCCCTATTTAGGCCCCAAAACTGTTTATGGTTTGAGAAATGTTGATAAAAAAAGTGATCACTTTTTCGGCGCCGCCTCCAATCCAAAAAAGTACATCAAGAGGTTGCCAGAAGGGGGAGGTGCCCCCTTCTGTTTCCAGGGTTTGAAGGGGGGGCTACCGCCCTCCCCTCATCCAAGACAATTTTGGACATGTGACAGGCTAAAAATTGCCTCAGGTCGATCGTAAGGTAATGTGTGACCAACACTGAAAAGCCTTTTACTCTATCTCAATCCATTGAGAAATTGCAGCACTTTGAAATCAGTTTTGATGGGAAAAAAACAATGCAAAATAGTGATTTCTGGCAATTTTAAGACATCCCCCCGTTGCCATGGATAACATTGAGCATGCTGTTACAGAGACTATGGTCCAGTCAACATTTGTGCCAAGTTTCATCGGTATTGATGCATTATTCATAGTTTCATAGCAGTTTGAACTTGTAACAGGAGGCCTTTCAATGAAAACGGCCATTTTTCACAATATGCTCATGAAGTTAAAGGTTAAGCGAGCCTCTGGCAAGCATAATATTGTTTTATTTAACAAGTTCATTAAACTAATTACTTATGTTAAAACTACTTTACATTATATGTATTTATATTATGTCATGTTACAAAATTATTACACCAGTGCATTGTCATTTTTATTAAATGACTTTTTCACACTTATCCGCTGTGGTTTATGGGATAAAAAGCTCAAATATAAAAAGTCTTCAATTTTCACGTATTCATTTTTATCCTAGTTGCTCTTGAGGACTCAGACCTTTTACAGAATGCTGTAGTGAAAATGTTATGCCACATATTTTGCACCAAATTCTTTAAAAGTTAAGATTGTAGCGTGTACCGAGCGGTTGATTAATTATCTAGTGCTACAAAATAAAACCTTGATGTTCTTAAATGCAAATATATAATTTTTCTTGTGATACTTATCCGAAATGATTTGAAATTTTCAAATATAAATTATTCTTGTGGTTTCTTGACCTTTTGATTAGATATCAACTTAATAAAAACTCTAGAAATAATAAAATGCAAAAAATAACAATCTCAAACTAATTATTAAATTATTAAAAACAACAATTATCAAGAAACAACTAAACAAAATACTTTTAAACAAAAATTTATATTCCTAAACCTATCACTTATTTTTCACTTAATATATCAAAACAAAAATCCCTCATCTCAAATAAACCAAACCTTCAAAAATCTATCCTTTAAAATAATATTTTCGAAATAAACTATCCCATATCCAACATTTGCCCAAGAGGTTTTACTGAAGCAATAAAGTATTATAGCACTAGATATCTGAGATGTCTGGCTACTAGTAAATGCAATAACACTTCTATCCAACTCTTACAAGGACAACAAGAGCCATGTTAACATGGCCATCCCCAACCGAATGGGTTTGCTCATTGGAAGAATGTATATGTAGTAGAGCAAAATAATTCAATTTTAAGAGGTCTTTTGGTAATGAAAACTAATGGCTGAAGTGATTACAGATTTGAAACCTATGTGAATACTGATGGCTGAAAATAACAAAGGGCAATAACTGAAAAATAATGCAGGGTAAGTTATCATTCTTGTGTGCTGCACCCCTCCTCAGTAAAATCTATCCACCTATAAAGTTTCAAGTTGATACCTCAAATACTTTTGAGATAAGCTCCCGACAAAATAGTATGAAAAAGAACAAAGGGCAATAACTCAAAAAAATTATAAAGGGAAGAGGTATCATTCTTGCGAACAGCATTCCTCCTCAATAAGATTTATCCACCTATGACATTTCATGTTGACATCTCAAACACATTTGATTTCTGCTCCACTCAGGTGAAAAATTAAGTATGAAAAATAACAAAGGGCAATAACTCAAAAATTATGAAAGGTAGAGTTATCATTTTTGTGCACTGCACACCTCCTGAGTGAGATCTATGCACCTATGAAGTTTCATTTTGATATCTCAAAGGCTTTTTGAGATATGCTCTGGACAAAAATTAATTTTGAAAAATAACAAAGGGCAATAACTCAAAAATTATGCAGGGTAGAGTTATTATTCTTGTGCACTGCACACCTCCTCAATGAGGTCTATCCACCTATGAAGTTTCAAGTTGATACCTCAAATACTATTTGAGATATGCTCCGGACAAAAATATCGGACGGAAGGACAGAGACTATTTCTATATCCCCCGCTGCCTTTTCGGCGGGGGATAACAAGCAGTCTTACTATTCAACTCTCAAAATTTTTCCTGAAGCAGCAAAGATATTTTTAGCACCAGATATCTAAGATGTCTGGCTACTAGTAAATATAATTACCACTTCGATCTTAACCGTACGGAGCCAAAACCAAAACTAAACTAAAATATATATTTCTTAAAATAATTCATGCCCAAGGATTTTTACAGAAATCATAAAACGTCCTTAGTACCAGATATCTGAGATTTCTGTGTACCAGTATTTACGACTTCATTTCCACTGTCCAACGGACAGGACCAGACTAAATTTTTCAGACTGCACAGGCTCTATTTATATGCTTGTAAAGCATCATCCCCACAGTGAATAAAAACAATACTTTTAATTGACTAAAATAATAAAACGTTTCTTGAAACTGATTTTAACTAAATCTTATGAGCATCTGTCAGTAGAAGTGACTCCTCTTACAAACTATTGTCAGTAATAGATAAACAATTTCAAACATAAACACTTTGAAGGATACCCTAAAGTTATACAGATTTGATTGTAAAAATACCTAAAATACCTACTCTTTATATCATGTCAAATTTTTGAATAAATCATTATATTTTTTCTAATACATATGGCAAACTTATAGAAAGGGGAGGCAATCAAATTAATAAAGTACTTTTCCGTCACAAGTAAAAAAAAATCTATTATTGTAAAAAAGCTTGTATGTGAATCTAATGTATATACATGTAGTTGATTATCTTTGTATTTTCATATTTTGTGTGTTTATAAATAAATGGTTTTATGTATATTTTGTGTGTTTATAAATAAATGGTTTTATGTATATTTTTCTAAATGGAAACTGTTGAATAATAATTAAGATTTCTTTTCTAGAGAAAGACTATGTTTTCACTAAACTTTAGAAGCCTTTTAGGAAATTATTAATCTTACTTACAATTTAAGATCTTAGTAACTAACATGTCATACTTATGTTAAAATTGTCATAATCACATGTCTGCCTAGAGTAATGAATTTATAATATCTTTTTAGGAAACTTGTAAATCTATCATCACTTTTTATGTTAAGTAATAATGATATTTCCTCTCTATGTATGAACAAGATGACACTGAAATTGCTCACCTGTATATAGGCCCCTGGGCCAAGGCCAAGTTTAAACCAGGGGCTTTTATTTGAACCATATAAGTAGACACTCACTAGAAGATATTCCATGCTTAGTACCTAAACTCTAGCTCTTTGGATTTTTTATAGGAAGATTTACACGTTTTTATTGAATTACCATGTAATTAGTCCAAATAGAGTTATTTTGGACAACAACAAAGCAATATCAAACTTTAACTAATTTTATTTTATAGTCATACATAGTGGGATATGTAATTTATCTCACTGAGTAATGTCTTAGTTAATCTTTGGCATTTGATTGGCACGACTCCATTAATAAACAAGAGGGCCATGATGGCCCTAGATCGCTCACCTGACTTATCAAACTCATCCAAACAATTACCTAGACAAGCATTCTGACCAAGTCTCATGACAGGTGAGTCAAAAATGTGACCACTACAGTGTAAACAAGGATTATCCATATTTGAGCAGTGCGACCTAGTTTTTTACCCAGGTGACACATATTCAAACTTGACCTAGAAATCATCAAAACAAACTTTCAGACCAATTTCCAGGATACTTGGATCAAAACAGTAGCAACTAGTGTGTTAACAAGATTTTTCTATTTTTAGCTCATGCGATTTCGAACTCATCCAAGCAATTACCTAGACAAGCATCCTGACCAAGTTTGATGATAATTGAGTCAAAAATGTGACCATTAGAATGTTAACAAGGTTTTTCCATATTTTGGGCGGTGTGACCTAGTTTTTCATCCAAGATGACCCATGTTCGATCTTGACTTAGAAATCATCAAAACAAACTTTCAGACCAATTAACAGAATATTTGGATCACAACAGTAGCCACTAGAGTGTTAACAAGATTTTTCTATTTTTAGCTCCTGTGACCTAGTTTTTCATCCGAGATGTCCCATGTTCGATTTATTCCCAGCAATGACCTAGACAAGTTTCCTGACCAAGTTTGATGACAATTGAGTCAAAATTGTGACCACTAGAGTGTTAACAAGGTTTTTCTATTTTTAGCTCCTGTGACCTAGTTTTTCATCCGAGATGACCCATGTTCGAACTCATCTGAGCTATCACCTAGACAAGCATCTTGATCAAGTTTGATGATGATTGATGCAAAAATGTGACCGCTAGAGTGTTAACAAGGTTTTTCTATTTTTAGCTCCGGTGACCTACTTTTTCATCCGAGATGACCCATGTTCAAACTCATCCGAGCTATCACCTAGACAAACATCTTGACCAAGTTTGATGATGACTGATGCAAAAATGTGACCGCTAGAGTGTTAACAAGGTTTTTCTATTTTTAGCTCCAGTGACCTACTTTTTCATCCGAGATGAACCATGTTCGAACTCATCTGAGCTTTCACATAGACAAGCATCTAGATCAAGTTTGATGATGATTGATGCAAAAATGTGACCGCTAGAGTGTTAACAAGGTTTTTCTATTTTTAGCTCCGGTGGCCTACTTTTTCATCCAAGATGACCCATGTTCGAACTCATCCAAGCTATCAACTAGATAAGCATCCTGACCAAGTTTGATGATGATTGATGCAAAAATGTGATCGCTAGAGTGTTAACAAGGTTTTTCTATTTATAGCTCCGGTGACCTAGTTTTTCATCCGAGATGACCCATATTCAAACTCATCCGAGCTATTATCTAAACAAGCATCCTGACAAAGTTTGATGATGATTGGGTCAAAAATGTGACCACTAGAGTGTTCACAAGGTTTTTCTATTTTTAGCTCCTGTGACCTAGTTTTTCATCAGAGATGACCCATGTTCAAACTCATCCAAGCAATTGACTAGACAAGCATTCTGACCAAGTTTGATGATGATTGGTTCAAAAATGTGACCACTAGAGTGTTCACAAGGTTTTTCTATTTATAGCTCCTGTGACCTACTTTTTCATCTGAGATGACCCATGTTCGAACTCATCCGAGCTATCACCTAGACAAACATCCTGACCAATTTTGATGATGATTGGGTCAAAAATGTGACCTCTAGAGTGTTCACAAGGTTTTTCTATTTTTAGCTCTTGTGACCTAGTTTTTCATCCGAGATGAGCCATGTTCGAACTCATTCGAGATTTCAACTAGATAAGCATCCTGACCAAGTTTGATGATGATTGAGGCAAAAATGCGACCGCTAGAGTGTTCACAAGCAATTGTGGACGGACGACGGACATTCACCGATCCTAAAAGCTCACCCTCAGCAAGCTCAGGTGAGCTAAAAAGCCAAAAGGTTGGGATACCGGGCATACAAAACCCTATTATGGCATCCCTAGCAAACAAACAAATGACACAAAATCAAAACAAGCAAATGGAACAAACTGTATAAATTTTTGGAACAGTATGTTCTAGAAAATCATTGATCAAAGATGTTCAAACAATACTAGTCTTTCAATTCTTCATTCACAAAATAGTCAATTTTCACAAATGTGTATGAGCAAGAACACAGCATTGACACTGTTGCGCAAAATTGGTTCTGGGAAGCAGAAACCAGTATCGCCAGTATCACAAAATGTCTATTCGCTGGCCGCAAAATGCAAATTTAGCAGACAAAACAAGTGAAATCTAGTATTTGAAAGTTCATAGAACACATCTCTTGAGTCGCACCGTTGTCAAATTCTCTCTGCTGGTTGTTTTGGCCCAAGCAGTTTTCCTAAAGATACACTTTCGTGGTATAAAGTAGGGCTAGCTGTCTTGAAACACGTCGCTTATGTTGGCTATCCTGAAAACATATCAAAAGAGGACAGAAACAACGAAACTAGCATGATGCTAATACACAATTTAAGCTCGAATCTTTGACACTTCACACTCATCATTGACCGAGGAGGGCGGGTGGGTTTTTTCAACAATTCATTTCTTCCATTGTTACAACATTTGAAGCCAGCATTAAAAGGATATGATGTAGCTACAGTACCTACATCATAACCAGGGCAGGGTATAAGTTGTTCCCCAAACAACAGAGACTATTCTATAGAAATAGTCATCATTATTTGGGACAACAACAAAACAATATCAAACTTTAACTAATTTTATTTTATAAACATGCATAGTGGCATATGTAATTTAACTCACTGAGTAATGTCTTAGTTAATCTTTGGCATTTGATGGGCACGACTCCATTAATAAACAAGAGCCCGGTTTGAGCCGGGTGATGCTCCCCGAATAGGTTTTGGACACAGAAAGTACACCTCTTGTAGTTTCAGAGTTATGTCCCTGGAAAAAGTTCAAAGTGCAATAATTCCAAAATTAGGCAAGGCAGAGTTACTGTTCTTTGCACTGCACTTCTAATCAATGTGATCTATCAACCTACAAAGTTTCTTGATGATATCTCTTATGATTTCCGAGTTATGTCCCAGACAATTTTAAAAAGTAAAAATAAACAAAGGGCAATAACTCCAGAATTAGGCAAGGCAGAGTTATGATTCTTGTGCACTGCACATCTACCCATTGAGATATATCTACCTACAAAGTTTCATGTTGATATCTCTTATAGTTTTACAGCTATGTCCTGGACAAGATTTTTCTAAAAGGGGAGATAATTAAAAAATGAGGCTTAACAGAGTTATGGTTCTTTTGCACTGCACCTCTACTCAACTAGAACTATCACTAAATGTGATTAATACCCCCACAAGTCTGCTTCGGAAATGAGGATGTTACTAGTAACAGAATACCTTGTAAAAGAATTGAAACATAGAGTTATGGTTGTGGGCAATTAAAGATAATTGTGGTTCATGTATGTTGCATTTCCTTTCAATGTGGTTGGCCATTGATGAAGTTTAATTGAATTACTCTGTAATAAGTCCAGAAAGACAAAGAAAAAGAACAAAGGGCAATAACTCTATAAATACTGAAGGTAGAGTTATAGTTCTTGTGCACTGCACTTCCTCTTATTGTGCTTGACCATTGTATGAAGTTGTTTTGAATTCCAACCAGTACGTTTTAAGTTATGCTCCGGACAAGGAAAAGTATCAAAGGGCAGTAACTCTGTATTTTGTCAAAATGGAGTTATGGCTCTTGTGCACTGCACTTCCTTTGAATGTCCTTGACAACTGTATGAAGTTGTACTGAATTCCAAACAGTAGTTTTCAAGTTATGCTCTGGACAAGGAAAAGTAACAAAGGGCAATAACTCTGTAATTAGTCAAGATTGAGTTATGGTTCTTGTGCACTGCACTTCCTCTCAATGTGCTTGACCATGTATGTAGTTATATTGAATTCCAACCATTAGTTTTCAAGTTATGCTCTGGACAAGGAAAAGAAACAAAGGGCAATAACTCTGTAATTGTCAAGATGGAGTTATGGTTCTTATGCACTGCACTTCCTCTCAATGTGCTTGACCATTGTATGAAGTTATAATGAATTCCAACAATAAGTCTTCAAGTTATTGTCCGGACAAAAGAAAGCAATGGAAAAGTAACAAAGGGCAATAACTCTGTAATTAGTCAAGATGGAGTTATGGTTCTTGTGCACTGCACTTCCCCTTATTGTGCTTGACCATTGTATGAAGTTGTTTTGAATTCCAACCAGTAGTTTTAAAGTCATGCTCTGGACAAGGAAAAGAAACAAAGGGCAATAACTCTGTAATAAGTCAAAATGGAGTTATGGTTCTTGTGCACTGCACTTCCTCTCAATGTGCTGGACCATTTTATGAAGTTATAATGAATTCCAACAATTAGTCTTCAAGTTATGGTCCGGACAAAAGAAAGCAATGGAAAAGTAATAAAGGGCAATAACTCTGTAATTACTTTAGATAGAGTTATGGTTCTTATGCACTGCACTTCCTCTCAATGTGCTTGACCATTGTATGTAGTTATATTGAATTCCAACCATTAGTCTTCAAGTTATGCTACGGACAAAAAAAAGAAGGCAATTGAAAAGCAACAAAGGGCAATAACTCTGTAATTACTTTAGATAGAGTTATGGTTCTTGTGCACTGCACTTCCCCTTATTGTGTTTGACAATTGTATGAAGTTGTTTTGAATTCCAACCAGTAGTTTTCAAGATATGCCACGGACAAGGAAAAGTGACAAAGGGCAATAACTCTGTAATTAGTCAAGATAGAGTTATGTTTCTTATGCACTGCACTTCCTCTCAATGTGCTTGACCATTGTATGTAGTTATATTGAATTCCAACCATTAGTCTTAAAGTTATGCTCCGGACAAGGAAAATGCAACGGACAAAAAAAAAGCAATGGAAAAGCAACAAAGGGCAATAACTCTGTAATTACTTTAGATAGAGTTATGGTTCTTGTGCACTGCACTTCCCCTTATTGTGTTTGACAATTGTATGAAGTTTTTTTGAATTCCATCCAGTAGTTTTCAAGTTATGCCCCGGACAAGGAAAAGTAACAAAGGGCAATAACTCTGTAATTAGTCAAGATAGAGTTATGGTTCTTGTGCACTGCACTTCCTCTCAATGTGCTTGACCATGTATGTAGTTATATTGAATTCCAACCATTAGTTTTCAAGTTATGCTCCGGACAAGGAAAATGCAACGGACGTCGGGACCGACCGACCGACCGACCGACCAACCAACCGACCGACCGACCACCGGGTGACTCCTATATACCCCCCCAAACTTCGTTTTTGGGGGTATAATGAGATCTATCTACCTACAATGTTTCATCTTGATATCTCTTATAGTTTTAGAGTTATATTCCGGACAAAGTTCAAAGTGTTAAAATAAACAAATGGCAATAACTCCAAAATTAGGACAAAAAGAGTTATTGTTCTTATGCACTGCAAATCTACCCATTGAGATCTATTCACCTACAAAGTTTCATGTTGATATCTCTTATAGTTTTAGAGTTATGCCCCGGACAAGATTTTTCTATAAGGGGAGATAATTCAAAAACCGGGCAAAATAGAGTTATGGTTCTTTGACACTGCACTCCCCCTCAATGCCCTCTACCACTGTATGAAGTTTTAACAAATTATCTCCAAGGGTTTTCAAGTTATGCTTCGGACAAGACAAAGGACGGACAGACGGGACAGACGGACAAGGCGCCGACTATATGCTCCCCCGAAATTTTTGGGGACCATAAAAAGCCAAAAGGTTGGGATACCGGGCATACAAAACCCTGTTAGGACATCCCTAGCAAAACAAACAAATGACACAAAATCAAAACAAGCAAATGGAACAAACTGTATAAATTTTTGGAACAGTATGTTCTAGAAAATCATTGATCAAAGCTGTTCAAACAATACTAGTCTTTCAATTCTTCATTCACAAAAAAGTCAATTTTCACAAATGTATATGAGCAACAACACAGCATTGACACTGTTGCGCAAAATTGGTTCTGGGAAGCAGAAACCAGTATCGCCAGTATCACAAAATGTCTATTCGCCGGCCGCCACTAGACTTCGGATGGTGAACGGGAAATTTCCTGTTTTCCAGTCGAAGGCTCCGCCAATAACATATAATATTGACTTCGCCAATATCATATTATTATTGGCTCCGGCGAATTGAATACTGAAAAAATAGTCGTGCCCAGCCATACTATGATTTATAATACAACACTGCCATGTAGGTAATTCAACTTTAGCAAATATTTAAGCAGCATTCCAACAAATATACAATTACTAGCGCTCATAAATCAAATATGACACTATCTGAAACACAATAATTTTGGTAGTAACCACCAAGATCTCGAGTTCAGTGCCATTTCTTGTGATATAAATTTTGAAAAAACATTCAAACTGCTCCAAATATGTGCTAGCTAAATGTATATACATTTGACAGTGTATTTCCTCTAGATATTATTTTAGCAATAATGTCAAACTGCTTCATATATGTGCTAGATACATGTATACTATAAGTGCATTCAATCAACGTGAACTATAAATTATGTATCAACACATCAACTTTTCAAATATACATTTCCTGAATCACCTAATACCATAGGTGTTCGGCGCGTGATCGGCCACCACCTTTGGGGCCCCCACCCACCTCACAACCCTCCCAAACCATGCAAACCGCAGCATTTTTCATTTAAAACATGTTTTGAATATTTGGTTTATGCTTTTAATTCAATAACCTTTATTTCCCACAAAATAAAAAATTGATATATATATATATATATATATATTAAGTAAAGGTATGCAACTCGCCGCTCATTTTTCAGCACTCATCTAAATATGAACTGCATAACTCCAACATTTTTTCACCAATTTTCAATATCATGGTTTTGAGAGGTAGGAGGGCCGCGAAGTGGGCAAGGGGGCCCTGGGGGCAGCGACCAACCAACGCCACGAATACCTATGCCCAAGACAGTAGTGACCATCAAGATCTTGAGACCTGCATGACCCTGAGGGCAGATATTTCCAATTGCGTTCCATGGCTTCGAATTCAACCAACATGTTTAATAACAACACTATTCTTGTTACATTAATCAAGTTTTCATTTGTTTTTAAATCGCATGATGTAAACACTTACGCTCCATGCGGTATAGAAAATTAGCAACAATTCAATGCATCATATCTTCGACAATGCAGAACACTGGTATTATATTTTAAGTATGCTATTGTCATTAGAATAGCATGCAATATTAACGTGTTAGAAATTGTCCTAATTTTTTACCCCACAATTGTACATAGGTTGCCACAATTGTACATAGGTTCGAGCTATATATTTCAATTTGCAGCATTTCACACCACCCATCCTGGTCAGTCCTGGACTGTCTTTCTTACAACTGTGTCAAGCGCTTATCTAAAATAGATACTTATACTAAAAAACTTCACTGAGCTGTAAAAAGATTTCAAACAATTTATAGATTTCATGGAATATTTACCAATAAAATATCTTTATTGGCCAAAAACATACTAAATTCCCAAACTGCAAGAATAATGGTTTAAGCTTTTTGGACATAAATTCTACTGCCAGTGTTATAAGCAATTCTTACACTGGTCAGTTTGCAGCATCCAGCTATACTGTCAGTTAAGGGTTGTTTGATTCTGTGTTGGTTATTAATCAATTCAACCAATTAATAGAGTTAAATAAATAGTAATTATAATAATACACATGTATTTACATTTTATTTTATTTGAAAGCCACATTCATTAATCAATCTGCAATACAGAAAGCATTTGCTGATTATCAGCCAAGACATTTTTTATTATCAAATTAAGTAGCTGCTGAACAAAAATAGCTGAATAATATGGTAATTTAAGTTTTGAACAAAGTGAAACCTTAGAACATTGCAAACACTTTTTACATAAATAATTTACTAAGAACTAGCAGCATAACAATGCAGTCATTTTAGTGTTTTGTGTCAAGTATTCGCATCATTCTATTTAAACATTGTAAAGTGAGTGTTTTTTTATGTGCCTTATTATGTTAATAAAATAATCCAGACAGAAAACGACAAAGTTTATTACTATGAAGATAAAAATCAATCATTTTAAGAAAAAAAATATATATATAAATATCAAGAGCTTAGATGGACTCTGAAGTGCATAACAATTTATAACAAAATTTTTGTACATTGTATTATTTAATTGACACTAATAGAATATAAACAGTATTAAACAGTATGTAAAAGATATTTTGGACATAATGCATAATGCCCATCCAAGGCTATAATTATAATGAGTGAACAGGTGAAAGTCAAATAAGTTTACATCTTGCCATAATTCCTTTCAATTTTATCATGTACTTAAGTCTTTGCATTTATGAACGATAAATAACTAACATGGCTTTATTTTTATATAACAATGCCATCGGAAATTACCCAAAATGTTCAATTTATAAAAAGTTTGGGACAGTCTTTTTATATTTTAGGCATACTTATATTTTATCCTAAACATTTTAAAATATCAGCTGTAGGTCAATCACCTTTTTACAGTCAATTATTTGAAATAACAAGAGGGCCATGATGGCCCTAGATCGCTCACCTGACTTATCAAACTCATCCAAGCAATTACCTAGACAAGCATTCTGACCAAGTCTCATGACAGGTGAGTCAAAAATGTGACCACTACAGTATTAACAAGGATTATCCATATTTGAGCAGTGCGACCTAGTTTTTTACCCAGGTGACACATATTCAAACTTGACCTAGAAATCATCAAAACAAACTTTCAGACCAATTTCCAGGATACTTGGATCAAAACAGTAGCAACTAGAGTGTTAACAAGATTTTTCTATTTTTAGCTCCGGTGACCTAGTTTCAACTGTGATTTTGAACTCATCCAAGCAATTACCTAGACAAGCATCCTGACCAAGTTTGATGATAATTGAGTCGAAAATGTGACCACTAGAATGTTAACAAGGTTTTTCCATATTTGGGCGGTGTGACCTAGTTTTTCATCCAAGATGACCCATGTTCGATCTTGACTTAGAAATCATCAAAACAAACTTTCAGACCAATTAACAGAATATTTGGGTCACAACAGTAGCCACTAGAGTGTTAACAAGATTTTTCTTTTTTTAGCTCCTGTGACCTAGTTTTTCATCCGAGATGTCCCATGTTCGATTTATTCCCAGCAATGACCTAGACAAGTTTCCTGACCAAGTTTAATGACAATTGAGTCAAAATTGTGACCACTAGAGTGTCACCTAGACAAGCATCTTGATGAAGTTTGATGATGATTGATACAAAAATGTGACCGCTAGAGTGTTAACAAGGTTTTTCTATTTCTAGCTCCAGTGACCTACTTTTTCATCCGAGATGACCCATGTTCAAACTCATCCGAGCTATCACCTAGACAAGCATCTTGACCAAGTTTGATGATGATTGATGCAAAAATGTGACCGCTAGAGTGTTAACAAGGTTTTTCTATTTCTAGCTCCAGTGACCTACTTTTTCATCCGAGATGACCCATGTTCAAACTCATCCGAGCTATCACCTAGACAAGCATCCTTGACCAAGTTTGATGATGATTGATGCAAAAATGTGACCGCTAGAGTGTTTAACAAGGTTTTTCTATTTTAGCTCCGGTGACCTACTTTTACATCCGAGATGACCCATGTTCGAACCCATCCAAGCTATCAACTAGATAAGCATCCTGACCAAGTTTGATGATGATTGATGCAAAAATGTGACCGCTAGAGTGTTAACAAGTTTTTTCTATTTATAGCTCCGGTGACCTAGTTTTTCATCCAGATGACCATATTCGAACTCATCCGAGCTATTATCTAAAACAAGCATCCTGACAAAGTTTGATGATGATTGGGGGTCAAAAATGTGACCACTAGAGTGTTCACAAGGTTTTTCTATTTTTAGCTCCTGTGACCTAGTTTTTCATCAGAGATGACCCATGTTCGAACTCATCCAAGCAATTGACTAGACAAGCAATCTGACCAAGTTTGATGAAGATTGGTTCAAAAAATGTGACCACTAGAGTGTTCAAAAGGTTTTTTCTATTTTTAGCTCCGGTGACCTCCTTTTTCATCCGAGATGACCCATGTTCGAACTCATCCAAGCTATCACCTAGACAAACATCCTGACCAAGTTTGATGATGATTGGGTCAAAAATGTGACCTCTAGAGTGTTCACAAGGTTTTTCTATTTTTAGCTCCGGTGACCTAGTTTTTTTCATCCGAGATGAGCCATGTTCGAACTCATCCGAGCTTTCAACTAGATAAGCATCCTGACCAAGTTTGATGATGATTGAGGCAAAAATGCGACCGCTAGAATGTTCACAAGCAATTGTTGACGTATGACGGACGACGGACGGATGGACGACGGACGACGGACATTCACCGATCCTAAAAGCTCACCCTGAGCAAGCTCAGGTGAGCTAAAAAGTCAATTCAGCACAACTTGACCATGACAAAATGGGCACAATGTCAGTTTAATATCATAACCATGTTATTTTGAAATTGAATAGGGTGTACTTTTTGTACAATGTAATATTGTTTCAACACCGAAATTAAAGTAAGCAATTTATATTAACATTTTAAATATCAAACCCTCTATTTAGTTTACATAATAAAAAAAATGGTCTTGCAATTCAACCAAAGTTGTGTATTATACTAAAGCCAAGAGAAAACTGTCTTGAATGATTTTCCTTTAAACAACATTCAACAAAGAAAAGTTAAACGTTGAATGCATGATTTTGTGAAAATATTATCAACAGTGTTTAACACTAAAATTTAAGAAGCGTGTTCACTTTTATCACTAGTTTTGGGAAATGAGTACCTATTATATAGCATAAGGTTATAAGAAATTCTAAAGAAATGGAAAACTTCTAACCTCTAAATTAAAAACTTCTGGCCTCTAAATTAAAGTTTTAAGTTTAATTATGTGTAGATCTATGGTCAAACTATAACAGTAAAAAATAAATAAATGATATCCTTTCAAATTAAAAGTTTTATATTTGGATGGTGTTCACTATGTTTAAATCATTAAAAGAGGTTCATAATCATTTAATAAATTAGCTATCCATTTATTATATTAAAATATTTATCTTTTTAGGTTGTGTTAAGTAAATAAAAGGTGGAATGGAAAATAAATTTTACAATGAAGAGTGAACTACAACTTCGTCAACTTAAAATTGCAATAAATTGAGTGACAAATATAATTTGTTATAAATCTGTACTGTAATGTAGCCTACACCATGAATTATAAACAACATAAATAGTCAAACAAAGACAAATATTTAAAATTATTATTGTTATTAATCTATTTTTATTATCAATATATTATTATTTTTATTATTATTATTATGAATTCATGATTGTCTTCTTCTTCTTATTATTATTATTAGATCAATTCATCATCATTATTATTATTATTATTACTATTATCAATTCATTTTTAATTAATTTTATTATTAATTTATTATTATTATCACATCGTATTATCATTATTAATAATTTATTATTATTATTAATATTATTATCAATTCATTATTATTATTACTATTAATTAATTGTTATTATTTTATTTTTATATAATGTTTATTAATTTTCTATAATAATTATTATCTAATATCTTAATCATGTGATGGGTGTTGCATTGAAGTCTGCATCTTAAAATTATTTGTGCATTTATTTATCAATTTCTATTTAATGTGATTTTAGCCCCTTCTTATCTTATTATCTAACATAATTTGTTAATTATGCATACTTAATTTTACAAAAAAAACAACAGGCACTAAAATAAGGCAATGTATTCAATCACATCTATAATAACAAATACTGAAATATAACTGAATAATTAATTTGTTCAACATATAGATCCCATGTTCCACATTGTAAAATAATGTATAAAATAAACATTTAAACAGGATTAATACCTCACCTAATACTGTAAGGAACTAAACTACTAGCTCTACTAACAATTCATCAAATGTCAGGAGTCATCACAAGATGCTGCTGATCACCATCGCATTTATTTCCACATTTCCCATACAGACCAGTAGTGTATTGTCTTTAATCACATTCTTCCAATCTCGTCCAGCAAAAAGAAAATTATAGATCTATTTTGAAGATTTAAAAGCAGATATAATATATTTTAAAACTGATTAATAATAATTGATTTCTTATGAACCTTTTAGTAGACACATTTATTCATAATTAAGGACAATTTGCACAAGTTAACAAATTTATTGCTTCCACCATTCTTTACGCCATTGAAAATAGCAAAGTGCACCTACTGACCTAGCTAGATTATCGTATATCTACAAAAGATGTAAGAACCCTCCATCATTTTTTGTTTTGTTTTGTTAAAGGTTTTCATTACAGTCATCATCGTTACCATCATAACTAAAACACCGCGAATGATTAACATTATAGCGAGAAACAGACATAGCTAAATGAATAGCTGTGGGGGAGAGTAGATCCATGGATCATCATAGTCAAATTGTCAATTTAGCAGTCAGCATAAAGCTAGACAAAGTACAATCTTATGTTCATTTCACGAAACAATGCATATAAATTATTTAAAATTAAACTGTTCTCGACAACAATGTTTTGAAGATCTAAATCTGACTTGACTAAGAAAACTTCTCTGTCCATATAATATCCTGCTTGATTCAGTGTTCCATGTTCCTACCAAAGACATCAAGAACAAATCCGCTTCAATCGTGGAAAATATCAACAAAAATGCTGCTTATAGGGCACACAGAAAATCAGCGACGTCTTATCGATTTATATCTATAAGATACTACAATCGATTGCTGTTTTGATCAGCGATTTTTTCCGTTTTTTTTTCAACAATTCATTTCTTCCATTGTTACAACATTCGATGCCAGTGTTAAAAGGATATGACGTAGCTACAGTACCTACGTCATAACCAGGGCAGGGTATAAGTTGTTATCATTATGGTTCTTGAGCACTGCACTTCCTCTCATTATGCTTGACCATTGTATGAAGTTGTAATTAATTCCAACTACTAGTTTTCAAGTAATGCACTGGACAAAAAAGGAACAAATGGCAATAACTATGTAATTAGTCCAAATAGAGTTATGGTTCTTGTGAACTGCACTTCATCTCACTGCCCTTCACCATTGTATGAAGTTTCATTGAATTCCAACCAGTAATTTTCAAGTTATGCGCTGGACAATAAAAGTAAAAAAGGGCAAAAACTCTTAAATGAGTCAAGAAAGAATAATGGTTTCTGTGCACTGCGCTGCCTCTCAATATACTTGACCATTGTACAAAATTGTATTTAATTCCAACCAGTAGCTTTCATGATATTATCTGCAACAAGGAAAAGTAACAAAGGGCAATCATTCTATATAATTACTCTGGGTAGAGTTATGTTTCTTGTAAACTGCACTTCCTCCAATTGTGCTTGACCATAGTATGAAGTTGTTTTGAATTCCAACCATTAGTCTTCAACTTATGCTCCCGACAAAAAAAAAAAAGCAATGGAAAAGTAACAAAGGGCAATAACTCTGTAATTACTTTAGATAGAGTTATGGTTTTTGTGCACTGCACTTCCTCTAATTATGCTTAACCATTATATGAATTTGTTTTGAATTCCAACCAGTAGTTTTCAAGTTATGCCACGGACAAGGAAAAGTAACAAAGGGCAATAACTCTGTAATTAGTCAAGATGGAGTTATGGTTCTTGTGCACTGCACTTCCTCTCAATGCGCTTGACCATTGTATGATTGAAGTTGTATTGAATTCCAACCATTAGTCTTTAAGTTATGCTCCGGACAAGGAAAATGCAATGGACTGCTGGACCGACCGACCGACCAACCAACAGACCGACCACTGGGTGACTCCTATATACCCTCCAAACTTTGTTTCGGTGGTATAATGAACAAATATATAGAAATAGTATTAAGAAACATTGTGTTATAAATACCATCGATTACAATGGAAAGTTCCAGATGTAAATAAATATCACACAGCAACATTGCCCTCTGATCAACATACCTGTGCACAATTTACTTTTCAAAAGAGTTGCATATATTTTTGAAATGTGTACATCAATTATAATCTATATTCACACCTTTTTATTTGAAGTACAGAATCAAACTGCAAGAATTTAATTACTATTAAGAAAACTTTTTAGAAGGATTTTTATAATAATAATTATTATTGCTGTTCAATCATTAACTGGCCATTATTGGTTGGTGCGTTAATGTTTATTTGATTTCATTCAGTGATTGCAAGACTTTGTTAAATAATAACACAGATATTTATTAAAAATGTGAGATAGTGTTTAATTACATTAAAATGAGACTTCAATTATCGAAGCATTGTTTGGAGTAACAGGCTTCACTTAGTCTAAAGTGGTGCGACCTGTGCTCAAGTAGACCATTGTCTTTTTATTTGTTTCTTTATGTTACGTGTTTTGAACCAAAAAAAAACCTTCTTCCCTACACATCCTGCTTAAAATTATTTCTCTCGTCAATAATTTATAATACCTTTATCTTTTGCTACGATGCAACAATTATTTATCGTAAATCTAAATATGTGGGTTAAGGACATCACGCGCACCTATTTTTATACGGCCAATACACAAACATGGCCACACCTACTGATTTGTAGAAATCGGTGATTTAGCGATTTAAATTTTGTTATCAAGCATTTAATATCATTATTTGAATGCAGAAAATTTGCAGAAAATAGTATAGTATTCTTTTTCTGATATCAGTTTTTTATTCTTACATTGCCTTTCCCTTTAAGTTCATTTTGAACTCTTGTTTCCAGCCTGGCACCATCCATTTCTTCTGTCCCTGATGTTAAATTGGTACTGCCTGTATTACAGCGCATATCCAAGAAAGATCAACATTTCGGCCGCATATCAATGAAAGATACTCAACTGCCAATCAGCCTCTAAATTATTCTATGGATATTAACAAGATATTGCGCCGTATCAACCCCAAAATATTGTGCTTCAGTCCTACCCTAAAAGTCTAGTGCATATCAACAACAAAATATGAGATCAATAAATAATTCTTACTTTTCCTATGATAGGTCCAGAACCATCTGGTTTTTTAATGAATACATTCATCATGAGACCATTATCATATGGTGGGTATGTCCCTGTTGACTGTGCATTGCTAATTCCTGGATCCTGTCAAAACAAATATGTGATACAAATACAAATAATATACAAATAATTTAGCTCACACTATTTTATTGCAAACATGTAACAATCAAAATAATGATTGGAAAACAATGTAAATACTAATGTACTTATGTAAATTCCTTTCAATGATGGAGTTCTGTGTCAACATAAGTTCATCATTCATATGAAAATAGGGAATTTGGACATATTTTGCATTATGCAAGCACATGTCACATGGACTCTTTAGGAAATAGGCATCAATTGTGAATGTGTTGTAGGATGTGCAGTAATAAAATCACAAAGGCTTTACTGTACGAAGTATTTGAACAATACTCCATCAATAATTGCATGCAGGCATTGTGTAATTGAGACAAATGTAAGTTGGCATGTCATTGCTATCTGATGAAGTTAAAAAATATTCAACTTAACCATAAAAATTTATCAAATGTATATAAATGCAACACATTTGACCTTGAATCCAGTGAACCCTAACTCCACACAAGCTTAAAGGACCACCCTCTAATTTTGAGACATTGGTAAAATAATAATACGGAAAAGTGTAAAAAATCTATTGTTAGCATAAGTGATCTCCAACTCTTGATTATCTAGGGTCTGTTTCCTCCAAAAATAAAAAATAAACAGTCTACAAGAGGGCCATGATGGCCCTATATCGCTCACCTTAAGGAATAGATCTTAAAAGTATTTTTCTTTTTAAAAACAAGCACCAGGTTTATAAAATTCTTTAATGTCATTTAAAGGTTAGTGTCAAATGTAAAGTATTTTTGGCCAACAGCAACAGGACTGCAAACAAGTGTATAGAAATACAGTCTAACTTGCCCATGTGACCACGTGTATTAGGCGACTTTTGTCTTTTGCGGCCACTTTCAATTCCCCCCGTTCATTTTCTCTATATCCTTTCGACGGACCTAGCGGAATGAAACGTATGGAATAATCAATCTCTCAAAAACCACTGGCTATACACATAGGGCGTCCATAACGTAATTAAACGGTATGAAAAATAGCCTTCCTGAAAGCCATGCCCATTGAGCGTAGAAAGGCCACCATTTTTAGTTTTATGTCTAAATGATTTGCTCACTTTGACATGTACTTACATTCATTTCACCTCGAGTTTTGAAAAAAATATCTTCAGAAACATTTGCTAAAAGTCTATTTTATTACGATATTATGATAAAGGGTTAACAAATTGCTTAGATGTTTATATAATCACATAATGAAATCAATTATCAATAACAATTTTAATTAATTACAAAAAACACATTAATTTAAGATACCAACTATGTGACTTTCCTCTATCAATTAAAAATGTTTTCAAGTTTTCTGTATAAGTCAAATTCTGAAGCAATTAGTTGCAAAGAACAAAACTTAAATTTGTCCAGCTATATTCGTAAAAATTGATAATTATTTATTTCAAATTATTACGTATTGAAACTCTGTGGATCTGTTACTCAATATCATTCATTACGGTTACTTACACTGCGGCTTACATTGCGTGGACAAATGATTAAGTTATTAATCAAAATGCCACTATGGTTTCAACATATGTTTTTTACATTTTCATACACTATGGATTATTTTACATAACTTTACCGAAATATAAACAAATTGTTACAAACTAGGTAAAAAATGCAGTAGCATCACTTGGAAACAATGGTTAAGTATGTTATGTCTGCCCACACATAAACAAACAAAATTTCCATTAGAAAACGTAGAAAGCTAAAATAAAACTAGGAAATGATACGCTTTGGTTGTCTTACAATATGTTCACATGGAGGCAACACATTTCAATATTTTTTACGTTTTGAAACGCACTCAATTTTTTTTGTAACAAACAGCTACAACAAAAGATTGAGTTGTATCGAACGAAGAACAAATACAAAATATATAGCATAATTAGTCACGCATCCTACATAATTTTATAATTTAAATAACAGCAGAGTGTTTACATAAAAACCTCTTCAATATTGCCATTTACAAACTTTCCTTCTTGTATATTAATCACTTACATATATATACACGTTACGTTTTGAAACAAAGATAAAACAAAAAATCCTCAAGCCGTACGATTTAAGGTTGGTATCAATAAATGCTACATTGCAATTCGTTCTCCTATCAACCATAGGTAAATTTCAATATTTGTGCGCTATATTTTTAAAGCAAGCTAGATGTCACAACCACAACATGAAATATATATTTGACTGTTAAACCGAATCTTCACAAAACAGTGCATATCTTATCTTCAGTCGAAACTTCTTGTGAGCAATCTTTTGTGAACAGTCTTGTAGAGTAGGTAGCTGTTGATTAATGCCATGTCTATCCCAAACAAGGCGAAATACGTCCACCAGCATGTACTGCATCTTTGCAAAGAGTAACTTCTTCTCAAATGCTCATGTCTGTCAACACCTTCCATAAACTTGTTGAAATTTACGATTATTTTTGGGCATGGCAATTTCGACCTTTTCCATTTTCCTGCCTACTTGTGACGGTGTCGGAAAGAATATTAGTGATTGGGTCGTAGTATGTATTTCGGTTAAAGACCGCCCTAGGGGACGTGAGGGATGTTGCACTTATTCATTATCCCTCATGTACAGACTGAGTGTGAACTTTTCATGTAATTGTGTTGTGATGAATGCTTCCGAGGGATTACTTTGTTTTTTATGATCACTATGTTTTTCAACGATCCCGATTAGAAGTTTCAATGGCATTTCATCAAATGTGGTAAATTCACTAGCATCGTCTTGAGCGGTACTCAATTCTTAACACTCAATAGTGCTGGCATCAATGATCCCGAAGGACAAGAGAAATATAACAACACTGAAGTGAGGTACGGGGCAACTTTTTACAGCTGCCACACAGCACTTGACACCTGTTGTTGTGAAGTATAAAAATCTGAAAACAAAGTGATCCCTCGGAAAAATTAACAAAATTACATGAAAATTGCAGACTTGGCTTGATTGAGTCTGTATATGAGGTAAATGAATAAGTGTAACATCCCTCACGCCCCCAGCACTGGCTTGAGCAGCACTCAATTCTCAACACTAAATAGTGCTGGCATCAATGATCCCGATTAGGAATTTTAATGGCATTTCATCAGATGTGGTAAACTCATCTTCAGATTTTGATCTTTTATTATCTTGCTGTCTGCGTTTATTGAGTAAATTTTGTATTTTTTTATCTATAAGTTCCTGCAGGTCATTTCATCTAACATGGAACAACTGTCCGTCTCATTTACAAGTAAGGAATGTTCAGGGAAATCCTCGTTTTGATACGTTTTCCAAACGTCATCATGTGGAGAAACTTTCATGTTTTTTCTTGATTCTGTGTTTCTAGCTAGATCTGTTTCTTTATCATGTTGACCACGCGAGTCTGAAGTTGCGGTGTTCTTCTCAATCTCTGTCTCTGTTGCTATATCTGCTTTTTTATTGCGTCACAGTTGGCCACGAGAGTCTGAAGTTGCCTTGTTCGTCTCTGTCTCTGTTGCTACATCTGTTTCTTTATCAAGTTAGAATCTGAATGACTGTTTTAAAATGAAAATAGAAAGAACAGCAAATTCTACATGCATGTCGTTTTACTATTTTAATAATTTCATCAAAAATATTTTGTATATTTGCTATTTTTAACTTCAAAAATAATTTAAATATCTACAAACATGCATTGTAAAATTTTCATACATCTTTGTAATTACTTATAAATTGTGTCGCATAACTTGTATGTGGAAGTTCAGTAAACTCTTTCCTGTTTTAAATGTCGTTTCAATCATTACTAAAAAGATAATGTAATATGGTTAGCAAATTGATTGCTACCGGTCATGCTTTTAACGAATAAAGTGATATTATTAGGCACTGGTTTGTTAATATATTCCCGGAAGTAGAAATAAGGAAATATTTTTTACAGTTAAAAATTAAAGGATCAATAAAATTTAAACAAGCATTATTTTAGTCACAGTAAAATGATCCACAAAAGTATAATAATATTAAGCAAATACTTACATGTTTGATATCAATGCACTGTTTAAAATGAACGAACACTATTTATGAAAAAACATTCCTCTTTGAAGCAATTTGGTTGTCTGCAATTTGAAAATGGTGCTAAGTAGCAAATACTTCTGTTAACCGTCAATGTTTGAGATGATATGTGTAGCGTTTTATGGTATTCGTATTGTAATTACGCGCTTTCATACAAATCTTTTTAACAAAAATCTAAAAATAAGAATTTGTTTTCTTTAGTATTACATGTATTGATTAAAGTCAGTACAATATTTTACGTAAATATAACGTAATACACGGGAAACAAGCAATTATCATAGTATTGCAAGCAATCCATAAGTCCCCTACCGGTTAGAACCCCATCAACATTCTGAAGGGCCATTGGCCATTCACTTATGTTTCAATTTTTCTCTATTTTAAGTAAACTTATTGGAAAAGTTCTTTAAAAGTGATCACAGGAAACAGTTTTTATGAACAGACAGACAGACGGACTGAAGGACACTCTAAAGTTAATATTTGAAACATCCCTGTTACCAAAATATAACATTTTAAAAGCAGAATTCTTAAAGAGGAGATAACTCTTGAATTAAAGATGCAATTTCATAAAAATTTCCAGCTCTTTTTGACTAATCACAAATATTGTTATATTTGCCATGTTTTAAGCCTATTTGTTGCCAAGGCAACTGATATTTTTTCAAAATAGGAAGAACAGATAAGACATGCATAATCTCAACACTGCTATCTACCCATATGTCAAGTTTCATAAAAATATTTCCAGTACTTTTTGAGTTATCACTGGATTCAGTTTATGTGTAAAATTTGTCATATTTTCAGTCTATGTGTTGCCATAGCAACCAGAATTTTCAACATAGGAAGAAAAGAAAAAGACGTGCATAATCTCAAGACTGCCATCTACCCATATGTCAAGTTTCATAAAAATATTTCCAGTACTTTTTGCTTTATCACTGGATCCAGTTTATGTGTAAATTTTGCCATATTTTCAGCCTATTTGTTGTCATAGCAACCAGAATTTTCAACATAGGAAGAAAAGAAAAAGACGTGCATAATTCCAAGACTGCCATCTACCCATATGTCAAGTTTCATAAAAATATTTTCAGTACTTATTGCTTTATCACTGGATCCAGTTTATGTGTAAAATTTGCCATATTTTCAGCCTATTTGTTGCCATAGCAACCAGAATTTTCAACATAGGAAGAAAAGAAAAAGACGTGCATAATTCCAAGACTGCCATCTACCCATATGTCAAGTTTCATAAAAATATTTCCAGTATTTTTTGAGTTATCACTGGATCCAGTTTATGTGTAAAATTTGCCATATTTTTAGCCTATTTGTTGCCATAGCAACCAGAATTTTCAACATAGGAAGAAAAGAAAAAGACGTGCATAATCTCCATACTGCCATCTATCCATATACCAAGTTTCATAAAAATATTTTCAGTACTTTTCAAGTTATCGCGGGATCCAGTTTTGTGGACGGACGGACTGACGGACGGACAGACAGACGGACGGACAGACGGACGGAGGGTAAACCTAAAGTCCCCTCCGGTAAACCAGTAGGAGACTAAAAAGAAATATATTTTAAAGACTCATGTTTATCTTCGAATATCAGCCATAACGGAAATAAACATATTTCTTATTGTAGCAGTACAGCCATTAAGCAGCTTTTTGTTGAAATTTGTTTGTGGTAATTCATTGTTAAGATTTAGATTAGAAAGTCCACAGCGTATGCATTACGGACTTTTCGTATTCTTCAAGTAAAATTCTGAAAATTATGTATAGAAAAGCTATTACAGTGCTTTTCGTAAAAATAACGAATTATTAAAATGGGAAAAAAATGAAACAGATTGTAAAATCCATACTTGTCTTCCAGAGTCAGCCATAACGATAAAAACGTAATTTTGTTTTATAACAGTACAACCATTACGGTATTTATTGTTGAAATTTGTTTTGTAGTGAAAACGCCATAACGTAATTAATTGCTGTAAATCTGTAGATTAGAAAATCCAGTGTATGAAAAACGTTTTTTTCCATACCGTTACATTACATTTAGACGTTTTACGCAGATTAATGCTATGGCTATATGGATAGTTAAATATCCTACCGCTTTATTATGCTATGGACGTATTCCGTGTATAGAGCATGGCTTTTGGGGAATCAAAATTTCGAGACGCTTTTATACGTTGTGGCTGGTCTACGGGTATAGGGTGTGGCCGTCGAAAGGATATATCTTTAATGCATTAAGCGACTTTTGCTTTTAAGTCAGCTAATTGAGATCAATCTTTTCATCAAACAACCACTTTTACCTGTCAAGTAATTGTGTTTTTAGAGAACGCCGCCTTGTAATGTCACAAGTATCAACAATCAAAACACAATATATAAATGTGTGAAAAACTCTATTTGCCAAACCGTTTTAGTGTATGCAAATAAAGGTAAGTATACGCGTGACGTGTATCATCCAATAATACCAATAAAAATATGCAACGCTCCGCCCCTACTCAGATGATGGTGTATACCCTTAGCTGTTGATATTTAGACTGCATTGAATTGACCTTGAACTTGATCAGCAATTAAATTAATCGTTACAATCAGATGTAGTTTGTTTATTTCAAATGAAAAATGCACAACAGAAAAAAGCTTCACTTATCAGGGTTTTCGTGTTGGAGACAAGGAAATACAACGGAGAAGTTTAAAAATTCTGGAAAAATGTCAAACATGTACGTAATGGATCAAAACTGATTTGTCAATAAATATCAGAAAGTTATTTTTTTACATTAGCATCCATTTAGATTATCGGAGCGTTCTAATTATTAAACATTTATATAAATGAAGTTGAAAAACATTCCCACCGCAAAAGAAAGATGTCATGTATAAATTTTGACTTTTTATCATGCTTTGTCTTAAGAGACCGTTTCATTAAAGCAACCGTTTTGGGTGTTTACCTTGCGCAGTCGCTTAATACAAGTTTGACTGTACCTCTTTTTTTTCTTTCATTAGTACAGGTTGCTAAAAAATACACTCCCTGTAGTGTGTTTACATCATTAAAAATTTTAACAATGACATTATAACTAACAAGACCAAGTACAAATTTGTATAATACTTCAATAACAAGAGCCACCGCCGGGCGGGGGCAACGCTTTACTTTTTACTTTTTCTACTAGCAAACAAAAATATGTTTGAACAAATCTAAACTTTTCCTTTTTATAAATTTAATCGGTCTGTCTTGTCACATTAGTTTTGTCTATATAATTTGTATATATACTTAATAAGTTAACTCATGGACTGTGTTTTTTGTTTTATTTATATGTGACTTTATTCCGGCACTTGTTTTCATTTTTTGTATGGTCATTTAATGCACAAATCTGTAAATCTGTGAATATTCAGTAATTTAACCTTCAAGGTCAAGGTCATTAAAGAGCCCAAGTCAATTTCAGTTTGATAAACATGAAGGACTTGTCCTTAAGAATGTTCTGTTATAATATGAAGTCGATCCATTCAATAATAGCAAAGTTACAGCCAGTTACAGCCAAAAAAATGAAAATTTCAATAATTTAACCTTCAAAGTCAAGGTCATTTATTAGTGAAGGTCAAGGTCTGTCTGGTTATTTTTAAGGGCTATCCTTGAAGATTATAATGTTAGAGTTTGAAGACAATCCATTCAAAAATAACAGTTACAGCCAATAATAGCCAAAAAAATGAAAATTTCAATAATTTGACCTTCAAAGTCAAGGTCATTCATGAGTGAGGGTCAAGGTCTGTCGGGTAGTTTTAAAGGGCTATCCTTGATGATTATTATGTTTAAGTTTGAAGACAATCCATTCAAAAATAACAAAGTTACAGCCTTTAATAGCCAAAAAAAATGACAATTTCAATAATTTGACTTTCAAAGTGAAGGTCATTTATGAGTGAAGAAGGTCAAGGTCTGTCTGGTTATTTTTAAGGGATATCCTTGAAGATTATTATGTTCAAGTGTGAAGACAATCCATTCAAAAATAACAGTTACAGTCATTAATAGCAAGAACAAGCAAAATTTGGACTTTTGACCTTGAAGGTCAAGGTCATTTATAGATGAAGGTCAAGATTAGCGTGGTCTACTGAAAGGTCTTGTCCCAAGGGTTGTTGTGGCCAAGTATGAAGACAATACACCAAGAACTAAAAAAGTTATGATCCAGGTACAAGTTTGCCGACGGCAATGGCATCTGCAACGGCAACGTCGCCAGGACTATAACAATACCTCTACTTTTTTTTCAAAAAAAGTCGAGCTAAAAACTGCAGCCACTAGAGTGTTAACCCTTTACCTCATGAGCATATTGTGAAAAATGGGTGTTTTCATTGAAAAATGTCCCGTTACAAGTTCAAACTGCTATGAAACTATGAAAAATACTTCAATACTGATGAAACTTGGCACAAATGTTGACTGGACCATTAGCCTTTGTAACGGCAAGCTCAATCTTAAATTTCTTGTTACCATGGCAACAGGGGGACGTCTTAAATTGCCAAAAAATCACTATTTTTGCATTGTTTTTTCCCATAAAAACTGATTTCAAAGTGCTGCAACTTCTCAATGGATGGGGATAGAGTAAAATGCTTTTCAGCCTTGGTTACAGGTTACTTTAAGATCGACATGAGACCATTTTCAGCCTGTCACAAGACCAAAATTTTCTTTGAGATGAGGAAGGGGGGTGGGGCCTACCGCCTTCAAACCCCCAAACAGAAGGGGGCACATCACCCTTCTGGCAACCCATGATGTACCTTTTTGATAGGGGGCGGCACTGAAAAAGTAATCACTGTTTTTATCAACATTTCTCAAACAAAAAACAGTGTTTTGGCGCCTAAATAGAGCATTTTTTCACTACATGTGGCCTCAAAAGGGAGGGGGGATGAAAAGCTGTCAAAACACGCCTATATGACGTAAAAGGTTAACAAGATTTTTTTTCTATTTTTAGCTCCTCTGACCTAGTTTTTGACCACTGATAACCCATATTCGAACTTGTCATAGAAATCATCAAAACAACTTTCCTGACCAATTTCAAGAATATTTGGATCAAAACTGCAGCCACTAGAGTGTTAACAAGAACTTTTCTATTTTTTAGCTCCTGTGACCTAGTTTTTGACCAGAGATAACCCATATTCGAACTTGACCTGTATTTCATTGAGACAAACATTCTGACAGAGTTTGATAATGATCAAATCAAAACTGTGACTGCTAGACTGTTAACAACCCAAATGTTGACGACGCACGACGACCAACACAGGACATAACCCCACCCATCACTATACGCTAAAAAATGTCATTTTAGCGTGATTCGAGTACATAAGATCATTTTAATATTTTTGTCATTAATTTGTATCCCTTTAAGCTAATATTACAAAGTCCATATTTGTATCTGAAATAGTGCATGTGTAAAAACATTACTGGTCATAGGACATGGGTGCCCCCCCCCCCCCACACACACTGTTTTGTCAATCTACTAACTCCAGGTCAAATTTTTTTTGGGCTAAACGCAACACATGTTGAACACTGAAAATCTTTTACTTAGTTAAGGGCAAAAACTCTACAAATACTAAATAAATCCACAAGCAAACCCCAAGATGCATAACTACACATGCTGACCAACATTCTTGTAAACTTTCAGGACTACAGGTCAAATACTTTTTGAGCTATGCATGAACAAGTTGAAAATTGCAAATTTATACTAAGTCAAGGGCAATAACTCTTACAAAACTGAAAAAAAATCCACATGCAAAACCCCAGGTGTACAGCTTCACAGTGAAGTTGATCATCATTCAAGTTGGTTGATTCTAACTCAAGCATTCGTGGTACACATAACAAAACATTTGGAATGTCAAGGGCAATTACTCTACAAATACTGAATAAATCAACAATCAAATGCCCAGGTGCACAACCACACCTACCGAACAACATTTCTATAGAGTTCAATAAATCTAGGTCAAATACTTTTTGAGCTACACACGACAGAAGTTGTAAATTGCAAATTTTACTAAGTCAAGGACAAAACAGAATAGATCAACAAGTAAAACCCTAGGTGCACAACTTCACATGCTGAGCAACATTCCTGTAAAGTCTAGGTCAAATATTTTTTGAGCTACGCACAACACAAATTGAAAATTACAAGTATTTACAAAGTGAGGGGCAATAGCACTGACAAAACAATAAATTCACAAGCAAAACCAGGACTTTATGACCCTAGGTCAAATACTTTTGAGCTAAGTGCAACAGAAGTTGAAAATTGCAATTTTTACAAAGACAAGGGTAATACCTCTAAGAACACTGACAAACCCCAAGGTACACAACTACACAAACTGACCAACATTCCTGTAAAGTTTCATGACTCTAGGTAAAATACTTTTTGAGCTACTCAACACAAATTGAAGTATAGAAATTTTTAATCAATCAAAGGCAATAACTCTAACAAAACGGAATAAATCCATAAGCGAAACCCCAGATGCACAACTTCACATGCTGAGCAACATTCCTGTAAAGTTTCAAGACTCTAGGGCAAATATCTTTTAACTATGTGGGCTACAAGTTGTAAAAATGCAAATTTTTCAATAAATCAAGGGCAATACAAATACTGAACAAGAGTGCCCAGAGGGGCCTGGATCGCTCACCTGAGAAATAGGTCAAAAGGTCAAAGTGGAGCCCCTTTCACCCCAGAAGCACAATTGAAAACATGAGACAGCTTAATCTTAACAATTTTTGTGTATTGTCACCAAAAAAATTTCAAAACTGAACCAGTGGTTTAGATGTTGTTTAGATGCTGTTGTTTTCTAATTTTAGCTCTGGCAGCCATTTTATTAAACAGTTCAGCCTGTCACTAAGTGAGAGGTGAGCTAATTAAAAGCTGACAGAAAAAGAGTAGGAAAACAATCATTAACCTTGCTTGGGATTTAACTGTCAACCTCTGGCCAATTTTGACTCTAGGCGTTTTATTTCAACAAACATAGAACAGAATAGAATGTTTCATGCCCAATATCTAACCTCTACCTCTTTTGGATTTTCAAAAGGAGATTTTTTAAAGTTTTACTATATACATAATGATATAAGGAAAATCAATGACCCCTAGGTGCAGGCCAATTTTGACCTTAGGGCTTTCATTTGAACAAACTTGGTAAACCTCAGCTAGAGCATGATTTATGCAAAAAAACTAAGCTCTAGCTCTTTTGAATTTTCACAAGAAGATTTTGAAGTTTTTACTATATATATGTATATATAAGGAAAATCAATGACCTCTGGGGCGTGACCAATTTTGACCCAAGGGCTTTTATTTGAACAAACTTGGTAGACATCCACTAGAAGATGTTTCATGCCAAATATCTAAACTCTATTATTATTATTACACTTTATTTCCCATTTTCCTAGATTTTAACATAATAGAAGGAAAAAAATATATATATAAATATACATTTAGATATATAGTGTATGTACAATCACAATCATTACAAGTTATACAATAATTCAACATCGTAAATATAGGTCATGGTGTAAACATAGGTTAAGCACATAAATTTATGATATGCATCATACATTTACATTTGTAACAAAAAATGCTGTGAGATATATTTTTTCATATAATTTATTGTCTAGAATTCCATTTAAAATTAGTGCTTTAACGAAATGAAAACAAAAACACTAAAAATGGATTAACATCTTAAGTACCCTTATTGTTTAATATAACACAATTTGTGAAATATATTTCAGTAAGTTTCTCTGACAGTAAACTTGTTGCCTACTACAAGTTTGATATAAGCAAACGACTGGAATAACTAGAACTGCCACTATCTTGGCGTGAATACCCCCGCATACCACTTTGTCAGAATCAACAGTGGCCATTTAGCGCTCAAGGACACCCTCCCTGCCAAATCTGAGGTTACTAAGCCAGTGCATTGCTAAGTTATGTATTCTACAAGCTTAAAATGTGAAAATGTCAAAATCAATACATTGCGGACAGGACATTCTTTAGCAATTGAGAAGAAAAGCTTTTTTTGTCAAGGTCCCTGTGACCTTGACCTTCGACCCAGTGACCTCAAAGTCAATAGGGGTCACCTTATAGTCATGATCAACATCCATGCCAAATATGTAGACTGTGGGTCAAAGGAATCTTAAGTAATTGGGTGGACAAACTTTTTGAAGTCAAAGTCCCTGTGACCTTGACCTTTGACCTGGTGACCTCAAAATTAATAGGGGTCATCTACTAATCATGACTTACCTACATGCCAAACATGAAGACTGTGGGTCAAAGGAATCTTAAGTTATAGGGCGGACAAGCTTTTTGAAGTCAAGGCCCCTGTGACCTTGACCTTTGACCTGGTGACCTCAAAGTCAATAGGGGTCATCTACTAATCATGTCTAACCTCAATGCCAATATGAAGACTATGGGTCAAAGGAATCTTAAAGTTATTGGGCGGACAAGTTTTTTGAAGTCAAGGCACCTGCGACCTTGACCTTTGACCTGATGACCTCAAAATCAATAGGGGTCATCTACAAATCATGACTAACCTCCATGCCAAATATGAGGACTATGGGTCAAAGGAATCTTAAGTTATTGGGCGGACAAGCTTTTTAAAGTCATGGCTCCTGTGACCTTGACCTTTGACCTGGTGACCTCAAAATCAATAGGGGTCATCTACTAATCATGACTAACCTTCATGCCAAATATGACGACTGTAGGTCAAAGGAATCTTAAGTTATTGGGCGGACAAGCTTTTTGAAGTCAAGGCCCCTGTGACCTTGACCTTTAACCTGGTGACCTCAAAATCAATAGGGGTCATCTACTAATCATGACTAACCTCCATGCCAAATATGAAGACTGTAGGTCAAAGGAATCTTAAGTTATTGGGCGGACAAGGTTTTTGAAGTCAAGGCCCCTGTGACCTTGACCTTTGACCTAGTGACCTCAAAATCAATAGGGGTCATCTACTAATCATGACTAACCTCCATGCCAAATAAGAAGACTAAGGGTCAATGATATCTTAAGTTATTGGGCGGACAAGAAAAAACCGACGGACGGCCGGACGGCCGGACGGACAAGCTGATTCCAGTATACCCCCCTTACAACTTTGTTGTGCGGGGGTATAAAAAACCCTAGGGCTTTTATTTTAAAAAACTTGGTAGATACCCACTAGAAGGGGTTTTATGCTTAATATCTTAGCTCTAGCTCTTTGGGTTTTTAAAAAAAAGATTTTAAAGTTTTTAATATCTAAATACAAGAGGGCCATGATGGCCCTGAGGTCGCTCACCTGTATATAGCCCCCCCCCCCCCCCCGGGTCAATTTTTACCCAAGGGCTTTTATTTGAACAGACTTGGTAGACACCCATAAGAAAATGTTTCATGCTAAACATCTAAGTTCTAGCTCATTGGGTTTTTTAAAAGAAGATTTTTAAGTTTTTACTATACACATATAGTTAAAAACAATGACACCCCTGGGGCAGGGCCAGTTTTGACCCCAGGGCTTTTATTTGAACAAACTTTGTAGATATTTACTTAAAGATGTTTCATGTATAATATCTAAACTCAAGCTATTTGGGTTTTTTCAAAGAAGATTTTTAAGTTTTTGCTATACACATATATAGAAAATCAATGACCCCCGGGGCAGGGCCAGTTTTGACCCCAGGGCTTTTATTTGAACAAACTTGGTAGACACTCATTAGAAGATGTTTCATGCTAAATATCTTAACTCTAGCTCTTTGGGTTCTTTAAAAGAAGATTTCTTTAAGTTTTTACTATATGCATATAGGGAAAATCTATGACCCCCTGGGACGGGGCCAATTTTGACCCCAGGGCTTTAATTTGAACAAACTTGGTAGACATTCACTAGAAGATGTTTCATGCCAAATATCTAAGCTCTAGCTCTTACGGTTCTTTAAAAGAAGATTTTTTAAGTTTTTACTATATGCATATAGGGAAAATCTATGACCCCCTGGGGCAGGGCCAATTTTGTTCTCAGGGCTTTTATTTGAACAAACTTGGTAGACACCCATTAGAACATGTTTCATGCTAAATATCTCAGCTATAGCTCTTTGGGTTCTTTAAAAGAAGATTTTTTAAGTTTTTACTATATGCATATAGGGAAAATCAATGACAACCTTGGGCGGGACCAATTTTGACCCCAGGGCTTTTATTGGAACAAACTTGGTAGACACTCATTAGAAGATGTTTCATGCTAAATATCTTAGCTCTAGCTCTTAGGGTTCTTTAAAAGGAGATTTTTTAAGTTTTTACTATATGCATATAGGGAAAATCAATGACACCCTGGGCCGGGGCCAATTTTGACCCCAGGGCTTTTATTTGAACAAACTTGGTAGACACTCACTAGAAGATGTTTCATGCCAAATATCTTAGCTCTAGCTCTTTGGGTTCTTTAAAAGAAGATTTTTAAGTTTTTACTATATGCATATAGGGAAAATCAATGACCCCCTGGGGCGGGGCCAATTTTGACCCTAGGGCTTTTATTTGAACAAACTTGGTAGACACCCATTAGAAGATGTTTCATGCCAAATATCTAAGCTCTAGCTCTTACGGTTCTTTAAAAGAAGATATTTAAAGTTTTTTCTTTCGGTTGCCATGGCAACCAGAGTTCTGCATGAAATGGAATTCTTTGAACAATCTTGATAGAGCTTCATACAAAGAGTATTCCTGCCAGGTTTCATTAACATTGGCCTTGCGGTATCATAGAAGATGTCCTTAGAATATTTAAAATGTGGACGGACGACAGACGACGGACGCCATTTGGTTGGCCATCCTAAAAGCTCACTTTGTGCAAGGTGAGCTAATAAGGAAAATCAATGACCCTAGGGCGGGGCCAATTTTGACCCTTTTAATTGAACCAACTTGGTAGACACCCACTAGAGGATGTTTAATGCTAAATAACCTCTAGCTCCTTGGGTTTTTTTTAAATAAGTGTTTTTTCAAGTTTTTACTATTTACAAATAAAGAATAAATGACCCCCGCACCCCCCCCCCCCCCCTTGAGTCCAATTTGACCTCAGGACTTTTATTTGATCAAATTTGGTAGACATTCATTAGAAGATGTTTCATGGCAAATATCTAAGCTCTAGCTTTTTCTGTATTTTAAAAGAAGATTTTTTACCAGAGTTCTGCATGGAAATTAATTCTTTGAACAATTTTCAAATTGGCTAAGCGGTCTATGAGGAGATGTTGTTTTAAGTAAAAATTTATGGACGGACACCAGACGAAAAGCAATCACAAAAGTGACAAGTGCGATCAAGGTTAAAGTTTGCGGACGGCAACGTCGACATGACTATAACAATACCTCTATCTTTTTTTAAACAAGATTGCATTTGAGAAAAATGCTATGCCACCGCATGGTTCAAATTTCATAGCTGTACATCAAAGGACAAGAAAGTAGGTCACATCATCAAAATCTAGGTCACCTGATATCAAAGTTCAATTTTACAACTAAAACTGTGCACATGGTCAAAATGTCATTGCTGTACATCAAAGGACAAGAAAGTAGGTCACTGTCCCCTTGGGCAAGGCATAATTTTGACCCAAGGGTTTAATTCAAAACAATTTTGATGCAGGTCCACCAAACAACATTTCAAGTCAAATATCTAAGCTATAGCTTTCTCCCATTCAGAAAACATTTGTTTTATTTTCTGTTTTTACTATGTGTACATAATGAGAATCACTGCCCCCGGGCAGGGCCAATTTTGACACCAGGGGAAAATTTTGAACAACTTTGGTAGAGGACCTATAAATGATATCAAAGCTCTATGCCGTGTACCTTCAGACAAAAATACTTTTTATTTTTTCACTATATGTACATAATGAAAATCAATGACCCCCGGGGTGGAACCAATTTTCACCCCAGGGCTATAATTTGAACAATCTTGCAAGAGGTTCACTACACAATGTTTCATGCAAAATATCTTAACTCTAGCCTTTGTAAATTTAGAGAAGATGATTTTTTAAGTTTTTACTATATATATATAAGGAAAACCTATGGCCACCGGGGGCGGGGCTAATTTTGACACAAGAGGCAAAATTTGAATAACTTTTGTAGAGTACCTTTAGATGATATAATATACCAAATATCAAAGCTCTAAGCCTTGCACCTTCAGAAAAGAAGATTTTTAAATTTTTTACTGTATGTTCATAATGAAAATCAATGACCCCTGGGGTGGGGCCAATTTTGACCCAAAGGTTAGAATTTGTAAATCTTGCTAGACGTTCACTACAAAATGTTTCATGCAAAATATCTAACCTCTATCATTTGTCAATTGCTAGAAGAATTTTTTTTAAGTTTTTACTTTAAGATTTTACAATATACATATAAGGAAAACAAATGACCCCCGGAGCGGGGCTGATTTTGACCCCAAGGCTATAAATTGAACAATCTTGGTAGAGGTCTACCAGACAATGCCTTATGCAAAATATCTAAGCTCTAGGCCTTTTGGGTCTCTACAAGAAGGTATTTTAAGTTTTTACAATATGTACATATAGTGAAAATCAATGACCCCCGGGGCGGGGCCAATTTTGACCCCAGGGCTTTAATTTGAACAATCTTGTTAGAGGTCTACCAGACAATGCCTTATGCAAAATATCTAAGCTCTGGGCCTTTTGGGTCTTTACAAGAAGATTTTTTAAATTTTTTTAATTCCTTTTGGTTGCCATGGCAACCAGATTTCTGCATGGAATTAAATTCTTTGAACAACTTTGGAAGCCCTTCACCCAAGGAACAATCCTGCCAAGTTTGGTTGAAATTGGACTCGTGGTTTTTCACAAGAAGATTTTTTAAGTTCACTATATATCCTATATAACACACACACAAACACACACACAAACACACACACAGGTGAATCGCTATATGCCACCGCATCGCAGATGCTGCGGTGGCATAAAAAAGTGGAGCTAACAATGAATGGAAAAGTTATAAACCTTGGCAATATCATGAACTTTGTATTGATAAGTAAGTGTGGAAAATATGAAGCCATTACTAGTATAGATAGAACTTAGATATAAGGTTAATAATATCCATTTTCAAAGTGCTGAAAAAGGGCAATAACTTGAAACAAATGGAAGCCATAGTCATGTAACTTGCCCAGATCATGTACTTTGTGTTGATTAGTAAGTGTGTAAATTAATATAAAGCCATTGGTACAGATAGAACTTAAAAAATTCCAACTTGCCGTTTTAGGCTAACCTCACACAGACTGACAGATAGATGGACATACGGACGGACGGTTCAATTACTATATGCCTAGGGGCATAAAAATATGTTGAACCACATTACTATAAAAGTATTTTCCATGTCTTTCTTTGACTTATTGACATCACATCTTAACTCATATAAACTTACCTTTCCATACTCAGATTCATTAAAATCTAGTTCCTCTCTAACAACCAACAAACTTACTATAATCATAATGTAATGTTGTCCATGTTGATGAAGATCTGCTACTACATCGGGAAGTCCATTATACTTGGAAGTATCATATGTCCAGTCTAGATGTTTATACATATAATCTATATCATTCCATTGAGTGTCCTGCATTAACAAACAAACAAGAATTTGTAACAGAGTTACCAGCCTCCCCCGCCTAAAGGAAGTTTTACAAAATTGTGCTTTTTCAAAAGATTGAGGTATGGATATTTATAATATATACTTATAATGTTATCCCTATTTCAAAGCCACAAAATGTGACAAATACAAAATCAATATAGGATATGGTCAGTTACAGGGTATATTTCGTGTCCAGTTATCAATCAACAACCAATGACATTTTCATACACTGAAACAGACTATTTTAGGCTTTGATCTCCAAGAGGGACCTTGACCTTTGAGGTAGGGGTCTAGGTGTTGCGCATGACATGTTGTCTTTTAATTGTTATCATTTGGGCCAAGTTATTTTGAAATACCTTGATTGATGAAAAAGTTATATTCTGCATACAAAATATACCCTAGAACAGGTATTAAGCTTTAGCACTCAAGTGGGACCTTCACATTGAGGTAGGTGTCTGGCTGTTGCATACGACACTTGGTCCCATTATTGTGAACATTTATGCCAAGTAATTTCAAAATCCCTTGATAGATGAAAATGTAACTGACACCACGAATACCTTCGAACAAATGATATTGACCTTTTATCACCAAATATGACCTTGATCTTGAAGTAACATGACTGGGTGTTGTGTACAACACATCACCTTCTGTGAACATTTGTGCCAAATATTTTCAAAATTCCTTGATGGAATCCAGGATGAGAAAGTTATGCACTGGAAACAAAATACACCCTTTAACAGATTATGTTAACCTTTGACCTCTAACTGTGACCTTGACCTTGGAGGTAGGCGACTGGTTGTTATGAAGACACACCGGTTTATCATTGTGAACATTTGTGCCAAATAATTTCATAATCATTTGATCCAGAAAGAAGTTATGGACCGGACACAAAATATACCGTGTAACAGACAATGTTAATCTTTTACCTCCAATTGTGACCTTGACCTTGGAGGTAGACAACTGGTTGTTAAGCACAAGACATTGTTTCATTATTGTGAAGATTTGTGCCAAGTATTTTAAAATCCCTTGATCTATAAAAAAGTTATGGACTGGACACAAAATATACCCTGCAACAGACTATGTTAATATTTGACCTCTACCTGTGACCTTGACATTAGGGGTAGGTGACTGATTGTTAAGCATGACACATCATCTTATTATTGTGAACATTTATGCCAAATAATTTCAAAATCACTTGATCTATGAAAGTCATGGCCAGGATGTAACAGACTTTCTCAATCTTTGACCTTAAATTGTGACCTTGACCTTGGAGGTAGGCAACTGATTGTTGCACATGACACATCTATCTCATTATTATTAACATTTGTGCCAAGTATATTCAAACTCCCTTTATGGATAAGAAAGTTATGGACCGGACACGACAATGTCGACCTTTTATCACCAAGTGTGACCTTGATCTTGGAGGAAGGGTTCTGGTTGTTGCGCATGACACATGGTCTTATTATTACAAACATTTGTGCCAAGTTATTTCAAATTCCTTTGATAAATGACATAGTTATGGACCGGACACGAAAATGTGACAGACGAACAGAGCCTATTTTTCTTCAAAAAGGCGGGGTACAATTAAAGTCTTAACAAGATTGCATTTGTGAAAAATGCTATGCCACCGCATTAATACAACAGTAAATAGTAGTGTTAAAAGGAACAGATTTTGTTTGTTTCTATACAATTGAAGAGTGTCATAATGCATAGATCCCTGACCTATCTAATTCTTATTATCAGATTAGTGGTTAAATCTATTGTTATTCAAATAAAAGATCAGAGTAGAAATATATCAATGCAGTTGAGTCTAGTGAATTTGGTGGTGAAGGTCATATTTCACACAGCCTAAATTTCATGACTACATCAAAGGACAACACAGTAAGACACTTTGTCAAAATCTAGGTCAGCTGATATCAAAGTTCAATACAAGAGGGCCATGATGGCCCTGAGTTGCTCACCAGAAACAACTGCTTTTCAGTGTTGGAAATTATTTTTCAAAAGAACTTTCTGAAAGGCAAGTCCAGCTCTTTCGGCAAGTTCAGTCCAACTTTAACTTGCACCTCTAGTAATATACTTTCACAACACTGATTGTTTTAACTTTTTTCTACATAATAAACAATAGAGCCACTAAGATCACTCATCTAACCCATCATTTCATTATTCACTATATAAATTGAAATATTTTGCCCTAATATTTTGGAAAGGCTTTGTTAAAAATATGTATGTTGCAAGATTAGTGTGTTCCTATGAGACTATGTAGAATAAATGCAGAATAAATAACCACTAGAGCAGGATTAATTTTGACTGGACAATTTTTTTATTATAACTTTTTTGAATGAAAACACAAAATGTCACATGCAAAAATGTAAGGTGTAGATGTTTGAGGTTTACAGTTTGGGACAACAATTTTTTTATACATTCTGTATGGTGACATAACTGTACCTCAGAAAAAGACAATAGGTCAAACATTGTAAACAATATGAAAAGTAGGTCAGTTGATATCAAAATTCATTTCGGCATCAGAATTTACAAACCTGGTCCAAATTTAAAATCTGAATGTCAAAATACAAGAAAGTAGATCAAATGGTGTCAATAATACCTACAGTAGGTCAGCTGGTATCAAAATTGAATTCAACATTAAAAATTACACAAATTACACCCCTGGTCAAAATTTTAAGTCTGTGCATAAAAGACAAAAAAGTAGGTAAAGCGATATCAAATATATCAAAAGTAGGCCAGTTCATATCAAAATTCAAGTCAGGATCAGAAATTAAACCCCTTGTCCAAATTTCCAGCAGGTACATCAAACAAGAGGGCCATGATGGCCCTGAGGTCGCTCACCTGTATATAGGCCCCCCACCCCCCCCCCAACATTGCAGGGCCAATTTAACCCAAGGGCTTTTATTTGCACAAACTTGGTAGACACCCATAAGAAGATGTTTCATGCTAAACATCTAAGCTCTAGCTCATTGGGCTTTTAAAAAAAAGATTTTTTTTAAGTTTTTACTATACACATATAGTTAAAAACAATGACACCCCTGGGGCCAGGCCAGTTTTGACCCCAGGGCTTTTATTTGAACAAACTTTGTAGACACTTACTAGAAGATGTTTCATGCTTAATATCTAAACTCTAGCTATTTGGGTTTTTTCAAAGAAGATTTTAAGTTTTTGCTATACACATATAAAGAAAATCAATGACCCCCGGGGCGGGGCCAATTTTGACCCAAGGTCTTTTATTTGAACAAACTTTGTAGACACTCACTAAAAGATGTTTCATGCTAAATATCTTAACTCTAGCTATTTGGGTTTTTTCAAAGAAGATTTTTTAAGTTTTTGCTTTACACATATAAGGAAAATCAATGACCCCCGGGGCGGTGCCAATTTTGACCCCAGGGCTTTTATTTGAACAAACTTAATAGACACCTATTCGAACATGTTTAATGCTAAATATCTTAGCCATAGCTCTTTGAGTTCTTTAAAAGAAGATTTTTTAAGTTTTTACTATATGCATATAGGGAAAATCAATGACCCCCCGGGGCGGAGCCAATTTTGACCCCAGGGCTTTTATTTGAACAAACTTGGTAGACACTTATTAGAACATGTTTCATGCTAAATATCTTAGCTCTAACTCTTTTGGTTCTTTAAAAGAAGATTTTTTAAGTTTTTACTATATGCATATAGGGAAAATAAATGACCCCCTGGGGCGGGGCCAATTTTGACCCCAGGGCTTTTATTTGAACAAACTTGGTAGACACCTATTAGAACATGTTTGATGCTAAATATCTTAGCCATAGCTCTTTGAGTTCTTTAAGAGAAGATTTTTTAAGTTTTTACTATATGCATATAGGGAAAATCAATGACCCCCCGGGGCGGGGCCAATTTTGACCCCAGGGCTTTATTTGAACAAACTTGGTAGACACTTATTAGAAATTGTTTCATGCTAAATATCTTAGCTCTAACTCTTTTGGTTCTTTAAAAGAAGATTTTTTAAGCTTTTACTATATGCATATAGGGAAAATAAATGACCCCCTGGGGCGGGGCCAATTTTGACCCCAGGGCTTTTATTTGAACAAACTTGGTAGACACCTATTAGAACATGTTTGATGCTAAATATCTTAGCCATAGCTCTTTGAGTTCTTTAAGAGAAGATTTTTTAAGTTTTTACTATATGCATATAGGGAAAATCAATGACCCCCCGGGGCGGGGCCAATTTTGACCCCAGGGCTTTATTTGAACAAACTTGGTAGACACTTATTAGAAATTGTTTCATGCTAAATATCTTAGCTCTAACTCTTTTGGTTCTTTAAAAGAAGATTTTTTAAGTTTTTACTATATGCATATAGGGAAAATCAATGACCCCCTGGGGCGGGGCCAATTTTGACCCCAGGGCTTTTATTTGAACAAACTTGGTAGACACCTATTAGAACATGTTTGATGCTCAATATCTTAGCCATAGCTCTTTGAGTTCTTTAAAAGAAGATTTTTTAAGTTTTTACTATATGCATATAGGGAAAATCAATGACCCCCCGGGGCGGGGCCAATTTTGACCCCAGGGCTTTTATTTGAACAAACTTGGTAGACACCCATTAGAACATGTTTCATGCTAAATATCTTAGCTCTAGCTCTTTGGGTTCTTTAAAAGAAGATTTTTTAAGTTTTTACTATATGCATATAGGGAAAATCAATGACCCCCCGGGGCGGGGCCAATTTTGACCCCAGGGCTTTTATTTGAACAAGCTTGGTAGACACTCACTAGAAGATGTTTCATGCCAAATATCTAAGCTCTAGCTCTTATGGTTTTTTAAAAGAAGATATTTAAAGTTTTTTCTTTCGGTTGCCATCGCAACCAGAGTTCTGCATGTAATTAAATTCTTTGAACAAATTTTAAAGGTGACCACCAAAGGAACATTCCTGTGAAGTTTGGATGAAATTGGCTTAGTGGTTTATGAGGAGATGTCATTTAAAGTAAAAGTTCACGGACGGACGACGGACGGACGGACGAACGGACGCCGGACGAAAAGCGATCACAAAAGCTCACCCTGTCACTTTGTGACAGGTTAGCTAGAAATAACAAACTAGGTCAAACAATATCAAATAATAATAACAAAAGTATAGTCAGTTGATATCTTAATTCAATTCGCATCAGAAATGACATTCCTGGTCCAAATTTCAAGTCTCTGTACATTAATCCAAATTTCAAGTCTCTGTACATCAAAAACAGGAAAGTATGTGCAATGGTTTCAAAAATATCAAAAACAGCTCAACTGATGCCAAAATTCAATTATGCACATAAAAATCAGGTTCAACAGTATGTCCCAAAATTTATTGAAATGTGCTTTCTCCAAGTTTCAGTCCAATTCAACAAAAAAATGAAAAAATTACAATTTTTAACAAAATTCAATAAAAAAATTGAGCATACAAACTCATCTTTGTAAGTAAGGTCTTTAGGTCTAATATTTTTTCCTGGTTAATGACCAACAACTGACCTGACAATGATGCAATACGATTTCCGAATTCTAGATCTGAAAGATATTTACACATCATAAACAGGTCATGACATCAAGACTTTCCATCTCTTTTGCAAAAATTACATAACATAATTATGTACACATTCCAACATGAGTTGTTTCCCTTTCATTATGAAAAGATATTCTGTCATAGAAATTTATTGAAATTTATGAAATTCTTACTGAAAATGACTAATTTGGATAAAAGAATGAATAAACTAGGTATGGGAAGCTGCATATCCTATTATAGGCCAAGCAAAATTGGTCTTTTCTATAAAAAAAAGAAGTTTTTATAATGACACTGTCATTATATTTATACTGTGACCACCTATAGTGTGAAGAGTTTAAAACATAACATATCTACTTTGTGTGAAGTCAAAACACGTTTATTTTATATTTATAAAGAGACTGTGTATCCATTGTCAACATTTTCTAAAATTAAATTTGAGCATAGAATATCTTTAAACTATAATTTGAAGAAATGCCATGGATGACCTAGGGCATTAAAGCATTAGCTTAAACAGGGAAAATCAAATTAATATGAGCAAACTTGATAAAAGACTACCTAAGAATGCTACAGACAAAGTTTGGTGATCATCCATCAATTAGTTCAGTTCTGTAGAAGGAGATGTTTAAAGGTATTTCTTTTTTTAGCTTTAGCGGCCCCTAAAACTGGCCAATCAAATATATATGAGCAAACTTGATAAAAGACTACCTAAGAATGCTTCAGACAAAGTTTGGTGATCATCCATCAATTAGTTTTGTAGAAGGAAATGTTTAAAGGTATTTCTATTTTTAACTTTAGCGGCCCCTATAACTGGCCAATCAAATATAAATGAGCAAACTTGATAAAAGACTACCTAAGAATGCTACAGACAAAGTTTGGTGATCATTAAGAGAAGAAGACCATTGTTGACGCTTGACGACGGACGCCTGACGCCGGAGTATACTAAAAGCTAACCCTGAGCCTTCAGCTCTAGTGAGCTAAGAAAAGTTAGATCTTAATCTGTGGACATGGTTCAAATTTCATAGCTGCACATCAAAAAACAAGAAAGTAGGTCACATCATCAAAATCTAGGTTATCAGATATCAAAGTTCAATTTTACAACTAAAACTGTGCACATGGTCCAAATTTCATGGCTGTATATCAAAGGACAAGAAAATAGGTCACAGTGTCCCCTTGGGCAGGGCAAAATTTTGACCCAAGGGTTTAATTCAAACAATCTTGATACAGGTCCACCAAACAACATTTCAAATACCTAAGCTGTAGTTTTCTCCTATTCAGAAAACATTTGTTTTAGTTTCTGTTGTTACTATGTGTACATAATGATAATCAATGCCCCCAGGGCAGGGCCAATTTTGACAACAGGGGCAAAATTTGAACAACTTTGACCTATATATGATATTATATGACAAATATCAAAGCTCTAAGCCTTGTACCTTCAGACAAGAAGATCTTTAAATTTTTGACTCTATGTACATAGTGAAAATCAATGAATCCTGGGACGGGGCAAATTTTGACCCATGGGCAATAATTTGAACAATCTTGTTAGAGGTTAACAACACAATGTTTCATGCAGGAAATCTAACCTTTAGCCTTTGTCAATTTAGAGAAGATGATTTTTTATGTTTTTACTGTATACATATAAAGAAAACCTATGACCCCCCGGGGCGGGGCTTATTTTGACACTTGTGGCAAAATTTGAACAAGATTGGTAGAGTACCTCTGGATGATATCATATACCAAATATCAAAGCTCTAAGTCTTGTACCTTCAGACAAGAGAATTTTTAAGTTTTTTTCTATATGTACATTGTGAAAATCAATGACCCCGGGGGAGGGGTCAATTTCGACCCAAGAGCTATAATTTGAACAATCTTGGTAAAGATCTACCATACAATGCCTTATGTAAAATATCTATGCTCTAGGACTTGTGGGTCTTTACTAGAAGATATTTTAAATTTATTCTTATAATTCCTTTTGGTTGCCATGGCTACCAGATTTCTGCATGGAATGAATTTCTTTGAACACCATTTGAAGCCCTTCACTCAAGGATCAATCCTGCAAAGTTTGGTTGAAATTGAACTAGTTGTTTTTCACAAGAAGATTTTTTAAGTTCACTATATAATCTATATAACACACACGCATGCACACACACACAACACACGCACGCACGCGCGCACACACACACACAGACAGACATACATACAGACACACAAACACACACACAGGTGAATCGCTATATGCCACCGCATTCAAGATGCTGCGGTGGCCTAAAAAGATACTGGCCTAAAAAAATACAAGAAAGTGTACAGAGTATTAATTTTTAGTGTACATTATTATTTATTGCACATTAGCTCAACTTTAGTGTACAGAGTATTGCAAATAAAAACAAAATGAGCAAATTAGAATGGAAAATTAATATTTTTGTCTAAATTATGTCTGTTTATCGATTATGCCATTTTATTTTTGCTGATAATGTACTGTTTATGATATTTATTCAAAAATTTCGGATTCAACAATGCAGTTTTAGTGATATAACTGTTCTTTTCTATGGACAAATACAGAGATTTAATCCCCTATTTGATTGAAAATCACATTATGAACGAAATAAAGTTTAAGCGTGTTATATAATGAGGATGGCATTAAAGTGTATGCTCAGATAACGCCTGAACTTTGTCGGGAGAAGGGTAGAACTAACAACATTGACGATCAAAATCTTTAAATACATGCCTCAAGAAACAGTACTGTGATCATCTAAAAAGAAAAAATATAATATTTTGATGACATTAATTAAAGTTTTTTACATAGAAAATGTGCCTTAAGAAAGATATCAGCACACTTTCGAACGCCAATGTCATCCAACACTTGCCTTGTATCATAATCTTTTCATTGCATTTGCTGCCCTGTATCATATAGAGGATATTGAATGAGTGTAGGTTTAATACTAAATTTATTGAACAAGTAGAATAAAATCATATTTTATTATTTTATTTTTATTATTTTATTATTTATTTTATGCGAGCCTCTGGCGTGCATAATATTGTTTTATTCAACGAGTTCAATAAATTTAGTATTGAATCTACACGAATATAATATTCTCTTTATCACATATATAAAATAAGAATGGTAAACTGTTAGTAAGAATCATTTTTCTTTGACACGCCTATAGTGTAACGCTAACATTACCACGCTTTAACGCTATGTTTATAGCGCAAATGATGTGACGTCAAAGTGTTATTCCACTAGTGTAATATCGTCTAATGTAATATCGTTTTTAAAATACCGGCTAATATTGACAACTTTCAATGCAATTTTGGTACTATTTATAGTAAGATATGCAATAATGGATTATTAATTAATTCTGAATGGTTGAGTCTTCGATGGCAACGAGAACATGGAAACACAGAAAATTGCTGATTTTTTTCGACTGAGTATTTTCATGAGCAGGAATGAAAATTTCACTGCCTATGGATTATTCGCAAATGTTTCCAGTAAAGTATCTCAAACCTCTGCATATAAATTGTAATAAGTATATAATACACAATAAGAAATATTTAAGATTGAATGTGGTATTAATACTCTGTGATTACTCCTCGCATTTACTGGACATTAATAACCAATACTCATTCCACTAAAAAGCAATACTCGTGACACCAACGAGCAACTCCAAAGCAATACTCGGTACACTGACATGAGTATTTATTCTCAAAATGCACTGTCATCTAAGATTCTATTGTTGATTGAACATTTACAGCATTATCATCGCTATCACATTTCATTCGATTCAAGTTTTTCTTTCAAGGAAGTATATACACAAAAACATCCAATTTGAATGACCCGAGCTCATTTATAACGTGAGCAAAGAGACAAATTTAATCTCCTAATTACATTTCAAAGCAATTTCTAAACATCTATGGGTTTTCAGTGACTAGAGAAATTATTGAAGTATTTGTCGGTCTATAAAATTTATATCAAACCCATCCAAAATGACTAAATATCGACGCTTAACTAACATTTGTTCCCCGTTCAAAGTCGCGAAATTCCTCAAAATATCGAGCAATATCCAGGGTACAGTATATTGCAGTGAATACTCAGTAATTGAAAATTGAGTAAACTGTAAATTTTACATAGAGCAACAGATTTATACACACAAACTGCTACAAATCCTGCAATTATGTCATCATAATTTCTAATTCAACTTAAGTATTTGAAATAAGAATAGAAGCTAACGGTATATGTTCTTTGCAGCATGCTCAGATAAAGATGATATTTCATGTAAAATTCTATATCAATGAAATTTTATCACATACTGAATACACATTGTATTATAAGACAAGAATCATGGCAATGCCACGAAACCAGGTTTTCAATTATCACCATTGTAGATATATATGTTGTAGTTCAAATTTATACAAATACAAGCAACAAGCAATGTAACTATGTGCAATGTAAATCTTAAATAATGAATTTTCTTTTTTTACTAACAGTAACCTTGACCCTAAAAGCCATTCCAAGTGTGGTCTTGCTTTAACTTGCTTTACATCAAATTTCATAAAAATATCTTATTCGAAACTCTAGCTATTGACCTGAAACCTATTTTCTATTTTAAGTAACAGTGACCTGACTGGAAACATTTTTCTACTTTTAGCAACAGTGACCTTGACCTTGACTCTAGGGGATCCAAAATCAGGCAGATGAGCTGGCAGGCCTGCAACAAACTAGATAGTTTCTGTTTAATAACTGTATAAAGTTAAATGATTTAGTTGTGATTAGAAGGATATATTAGACTTTTAACTACATTTTATGGAAATAAAAAACAAATTAATATGAGCAAACTTGATAAAAGACTACCTAAGAATGCTACACAGTTTGGTGATCATCTATCAATTATTTCAGTAGGAAATGATGTTCAAAGCTTTTTCTATTGGCCACTAAAAGGGGTCAATCGAATTTATATGAGCAAACTTGATAAAAGAGTACCTAAGAATGCTACAGACAAAGTTTGGTGATCATCCATCAATTAGTTCTGTATAAATAGACGTTTAAAGGTATTTCTATTTTTAGCTTTAGCTAAAAGGGGCCAATTAAATTAATATGAGCAAACTTGACAAAAGTCTACCCAAGAATGCTACAGACAAAGTTTGGTGATCATCCATCAATTAGTGCTGTAGAAATAGATGTTTAAAGGTTTTTTTATTTTTAGCCCTAGAGACCCCTAAAAGGGGCCAATCAAATTAAAATGAGCAAACTTGATAACAGACTACCTAAGAATACTACAGACAAAGTTTGGTGATCATCCATCAATAAGATCTGTATAAAAAGACATTTAAAGGTATTTCTATTTTTAGCCCTAGAGACCCCTAAAAGGGGCCAATCAAATTAATATGAGCAAACTTGATAAAAGACTACCCAAGAATGCTTCAGACAAAATTTGGTGATGATCCATCAATAAGATCTGTATAAATAGACATTTAAAGGTATTTCTATTTTTAGCCCTAGAGACCCCTAAAAGGGGCCAATCAAATTAATATGAGCAAACTTGATAAAAGACTACCCAAGAATGCTTCAGACAAAATTTGGTGATGATCCATCAATTAGTTCTGTAGTAGAAGATGTTTAATGGTTTATCTATTTTTAGCTCTGTTGACCCCTAAAAGGGGCCAATTACAATGACATGAGCAAATTCAAGTGTGACTGTCACAAGGATGCTACAGACCAAATCTAAAGTAGATCTGCTCAGCAGTTTCAGAGAAGAAGACGATTGTTGATGCATGACGACGGAGGCCGGAGCATCCCCCTTTGATACTAATAGCTCACCCTGAACCTTCGGTTTTGGTGAGCTAAAAATTATCCAATCACAAAACTCTGACAATATGCATCATGGCACTTGATGACAAAGCTTCTGTGAAAGTTTGAACAAAGTTTGAACAAAATCGTTTGAGAAATGTAGGAGGAGCCGCCCACAGAAGAAATTGTTTACGCCTGCCCACCTGTCCGCCGACATACCTCATTCTAATAACCAGTTTTTTCCTTTGGAAAACCTGGTTAACAAAGGCCTTTACTTTTGTTGTAAAAGACTTAGGACTCTTTACTCCAATGTACACAACACTTGAAAGTGTATTTTATCTTAATATCATCATGATCTAATCAAGTCTCTTTATTACTTACATAGGGCATTTTAGCATCCCTCATTCTGTTGATGACAGCTTTCATGCCATCAATTCCATTATAGCCCCAGCGGCACAAATGGAAGCCAAGTGCCCAGTATGGTGGCATAAAGGGTCGACCAATAAGTTCTGTGTACTGTTGCACCACATTATCAGGGGTTGGTCCTGTGAACACATAGAAATCTAGTACACCCCCTGTAGTCCTGTATGTCAGGGATGGGGCTGGTTGTACCTCAACCTCTATGATGAAATATGAAAACATAAACAAGATTTGTGAATAAATGCTATGCCACCGCATAAATACAACACTAGGAATAGAAGTAGAGTTCTATAGATTCTAAACAATTTTGCCATAATGCAGTCGTGTCTTGTAAAGTGTGGGGTCAAGGTCAAATTACAGCATTTTAAATGAAAGACAATCTAATGTTAAGATAACAAGAGCCACCGCAAGGCAAGCAGGAGCAACACTCAAATTTTTTCTTTTCCTATAAGCAAACAAATAAATCTTTAAAAAGAAAAGAAAAAAATTATTTTTAAAATATTTATATGTTTGTCTAGTCACACTTGTTGCTTTGTCCAAGTATGAATCCTTTCCATAAATACATGACAAAGTTAAGAAAATACAATATAATCAAAATTCAATGTCATTTAAAGGTCAAGGTCTTAATTAAATTACTCCAAATGTCTGTTTGGTCACAAGTGTTGTTTTGTCAACATAAATCAAATCCATACAAAATTATGACAATTTAACCAAAATTAAATTGTATGACCTTGATAGTCAAGGTCATTTAAAGATCAAGGTCATGGTCAGTTCAACCTTTTTGAAGATCTTGTCCAAAAGGTTGTTTTGTCCAATTATGAAAATAATCCATTGATTAATTACCAATTAAAGAGATAATCAGTGAAGTCAAGGTCAATTTGAGTTTGATTTACATTAAGGTCCTTACCTAAAAAATGTTGTGTCTTAATATCAAGTTAATCTATTTATAAATAACAAAGTTATAGCCAGTAACAGAAAAAGCAAGAATGTGTTTGTTTAAACACAAATGCCCCCTCCGGCTCAGATTCTTGTCAGTAACAATTTTTCAAATAATGGTTACCCATTCACTCAGTTATGTATGGATAACTGCCAAAACTAGAAATGTGTCCATAGGACACGGGTGCCCCCCCCCCCCCCACTCACTCTACCAATTTGGCAATCTTATGTCTCTAGGTGAAAATTTCTTTTTTGGCTACATGTGCCCAAGTGGAAAACTAAAAAAATTTTATTAAGTAAAGAGCAAATAATACAAATACTGAATAAATCCACAAGAAAACCCCAAGGTGCATAAGTACACATGCTGACCAACATTCTTGTAAACTTTCAGGCCTACAGGTCATAAACTATTTGAGTTACGTGCAACACAAGTTAAATATTGTAAATTTTTATTAAGTCAAGGGCAATTACTCTAAAAATACTAAAAATATCCACACTAAAATACCCAGGTGTACAACTACACATGCTGAGCAACATACTTGTAAGGTATCATGACTCTAGGTCAAATACTATTTTAGTTGTGTGCGACACAATTTGAAATTGAGAAATTTTTACTAATTCATAGGCAATAACTCTAAAAATACTAAATATATCCACGCAAAAATACACAGGTGCACAACTACACATGCTGATCAACATTCCCATAAAGTTTCATGACCCTATGTAAAATTCTTTTTGAGTTACATGCGACACAAGTTGAAAATTGCAAATTTTTACTAAGTCAAGGGCAATAACTTTAAAAATACTCAATAAATCCACACGAAAATAACCAGGTGCACAACTACACATGCTGATCAACATTCCTGTAAAGTTTCATGATCCTAGGTCAAATACTTTTTGAGTTACATGCGACACAAGTTGAAAATTGCAAATTTTTACTAGGTCAAGGGCAATAACTCTAAATATACTGAAAAAATCCACACAAAAATACCCAGGTGCACAACTGAACATGCTGACCAACATTCCTGTTAAGTTTCATGACTCTAGATCAAATACTTTTTGAGTTACATGCGACACAAAAGAGAACAGACGGACGGACATACTCACAAAATGGTACTTATGTGACTTTTCCTTTGATCTTTTTGGCCATTTTTAGTAACACAAGGCTTAAAAAAAGACACACAAGTAAAAACGGAATGAATAGGATCAAAGAGAATTTACTGTTACCCATTGTTCTCCAAGTCACACAAGTACCTCTGGTTTTGTACGAAAGGATGGATGGACGGACAGACAAGGGTAAATCTAAATGCTCCCCCCCAAAGGGGGGTGGGGGGGGCACAAAACATACAAAGGCCAAATAAAAAGTGTAAAAAAAATCTATTGTCATTACAAGTGACATTGACTTTCTGACTCCCAGCACTGGATTATCCAAGATATATTCCTTTCAAATATGAAAAACTTCAGGCTATAAATAAAGGCTGTATGAGCCAATGTATAACAAGAGCCACCGCCGAGCGGGGGCAACGCTCTACTTTTTACATTTTTTTAAAAGCAAACAAAGAAACCTTTGAACAAATCTTAATGTTTCCTTTCTATCAATTAAATTGGTGTGTCTTGTCACATTAGTTTTGTCAAAGTATGAATCCTTTTTTAATATATCCCCATGTGTATTACAGAAGAAAAAGAAAAAGATATGTATATGAATACGCATTTATATATATATGCATTTATATATATATATATATATATATATATATATATATATATATATATATATATATATATATATATATATATATATATATATTGAGATGTAATTGAGATGAAAATATGTTGGACTTTAATTGACGGGACCAAATTTTCTTATATTTATATATACGCATTTATATCTATACGCATTTATATATTAATATTATATGTTATTTTGATTCAAAAGTCAAATATATTACTAATTACCTGTCAAGATTTTAATCACCGTCGATCCTTTTATCGGGTGAATTTATCTTAGGTAAATTTATTACCAATATTTTACTCGAAAACCAAAATTAATTTTATTACCAACTTCCAGGTGCCGATTCAAGGGGGATTTTAAAATCACAATCATTGCTTAATTCATATATTATCAAACGTCGAAATAGATTACTTTAGGATTACTGTTTTCACAGTAAAAGATCACTAAATAAGATGTATTAATTCTTTAAGAAATAACGGATTGAAACAAAAAAAGGTATGTAGTGTGTTTGAATGCATTGTTTTTTTCGAAATTAATATAATCTTCCGACGAAAGTTGCTACTTTTGTTTTCGTCGATATCATTCGTGTATATTACCCGTCTGGCTCGGTAATATCAATTTCTTTCGGGTGATCAATATCCAGTCAAAAAGGCGGAAAAAATCTGGAAGGGTAATAAACATGTATATATACACAGTTGACTCTCAAAAAAGTCAAAATCGCTTTACTCAAAATTACGCGTTTGTCGAAGAATTTCTAAAGTCCCGTCGAATTTCCTTCTTTATCTTTGAATTTCAACTCCACTTAGGTCAAATTTTGACTTACCGAGACTCCTGTTTAGTCGAAAAGAAATTTTGGTCCCGTCAATTAAAGTCCAACTGACAGATCAAAGGTCGGCGATATCAAGGTGAGATGTTCTCACTAGTGATTCACACGTTTCATAGTAGTTTTAATTGCCGGTTATCATGTATTATCAACACGTCGTAAAAGTGGTATTAATCGGTTTCAGGACTTAATTGGTTTTAACAGTTAGATAACTAAATTAAGATTTAATTACATTTCTTTAAGAAAGTTGACTCGTGCCAGTCTGACAGGTGTTAGTCAAATAAACAGCCTAGGTATTGATGTGTGTTATCAACGTAAATGACATTTGTATAATTAATGTTCTGTCATTTTGCATACATTAATATATACTTCCGGTTCACGAAAGTTGCTACTTTTGTTTTCGTCCGATGATCAATTCACTTCATATAATAGATAAATTGTTGTTGAAATAAATGTGTTATTGTGCTTTTATTGTAATGAATTGTCATGAGTTATTATCAAAAACATGTGCTTTACTGATGAATACTGACAAACTTGCATTTATGTCATTGCCACAAATGTTGTGTTTATGTTTCACTATTAATATACATGTATTAAATTTTGTTCATTTATAATTTGTAGTTGTAAGTGATTTACCATCATTTCAACTGTTAAATATTGCAGCATTGCCACTATCAACAATAACAAACCTACTTCTTTGCACATTCAATCAGGCACATGTATATACATGTTCGAATGTCAATGTAATGGCGACAGATCCAGGTTACTGGAATTCTGTTTCTCTTGAAGTAAAATGTCCAGTCCCTTGGATTTCGAGTTACCGAGAGTCAACTGTGTGTGTGTATATATATTTAGTTATTTATATATTTATATATATTTATATATATGCATACACACCAATATAATTCAATAATTTAACCTTCAAGGTCAAGGTCATAAAAGAGCCAAAGTCAATTTGAGTTTGATAAAGATGAAGGTCCTGTTATAATATAAAGTCAATCCATTCAATAATAGCAAAGTTACAGCCAGTTACAGCCAAAAATAAAAAATGAAAATTTCAATAATTTGACCTTCAAAGTCAAGGTCATTTATGAGGGAAAGTCAAGGTCTGTCTGGTTATTTGAAGGGCTATCCTTGAAGATTATTATGTTCAAGTTTGATGACAATCCATTCAAAAACAACAAAGTTACAGCCAATAATAGCAAGAACAGGTAAAATTTGGACTTTTGACCTTCAAGGTCAGGTCATTTATGAAGGCCAAGGTTAGATGGTCTACTGAAAGGTCTTGTCCCAAGGGTTGTTGTGGCCAAGTATGAAGACAATACACCAAGAAGTAAAAAAGTTATGATCCAGGTACAATTTTGCGGAAGGCAACGGCAACGCCACTGGGACTATCACAATACCTCTACTTTTTAAAAAAAAAAAAATAGATCTATCACTAAATGTGATTAATACCCCTGCAAGACTGCTTCGGAAATGAGGAAGTCCTTGCAAAAGAATTGAAATAGAGTTATAGTTGTGGGCAATAAAAGATAGTTGTGGTTCTTGTATGTTGCATTTCCTTTTAACGTGGTTGACCATTGATGAAGTTTTATTGAATTACTCTGTAATTAGTCCAGAAAGAGTTACGCTTCTTGCGCATTGCACTTCTTCTCATTGCGCTTGACCATTGTATGAGTTGCATTGAATTCTAAACATTAGTTTTTAAGTTATGCACCGGACAAGGAAAAGGAACAAAGGGCAATAACTCTACAAATACTGAAGATGTAGTTATGGTTATTGTACACTTCACTTCCTGTCATTGCCCTTGACCTTTGTATGAAGTAGTATTGAATTCCAACTACTAGTTTTCAAGTTATGCACTGGACAAAAAAGGTAACAAAGGGCAATAACTGTAATTTATCCAAATAGTTATGGTTCTTGTGCACTGCACTTCATCTCACTGCCCTTGACCATTGTGTGAAGTTTCATTGAATTCCAACCATTCATTTTAAAGTTATACACTGGACAATAAAAAGTAACAAAGGGCAAAAACTCTTAAATGAGTCAAGAAAGAGTTATGGTTTCTGTGCACTGCACTTCCTCTCAATATACTTGACCATTGTATGAAATTGTATTGAATTCCAACTAGTAGTTTTCAAGTCATGCTCTGAACAAGAAAAAAGCAATGGAAAGGTAACCAAGGGCTATAACTCTATAATTACTCTGGACAGAGTTATGGTTTTTGTGCACTGCACTTCCTCTTATTGTGCTTGACCATTGTATGAAGTTGTTTTGAATTCCAACCAGTACTTTTCAAGTTATGCTCTGGACAAGGCAAAGTATCAAAGGGCAATAACTCTGTTATTACTTTAGATAGAGTTATGGTTCTTGTGCACTGCACTTCCTCTTATTTTGCTTGATCATTGTATTTAGTTGTTTTGAATTCCAACCATTAATTTTCATGTTATGTTCCGGACAAGGAAAAGTAACAAAGGGCAATTACTCTGTAATTAGTCAAGATAGAGTTATGGTTCTTGTGCACTGCACTTCCTCTCTATGTGCTTGATCATTGTATGAAGTTGTATTGAATTCCAACCATTAGTCTTCAAGTTATGGTCCAGACAAAAGAAAGCTATGGAAAAGTAACAAAGGGCAATAACTCTGTAATTACTTTAGATAGAGTTTTGGTTCTTGTGCACTGCACTTCCCCTTATTGTGCTTGACCATTGTACGAAGTTGTTTTGAATTCCAACCAGTAGTTTTCAAGTTATGCTCCAGACAAGGAAAAGTAACAAAGGGCAATAACTCTGTAATTAGTCAAGATAGACCGCTGGACCCATCGACCTACTGACTGACCGATCAACCGACCGACCACCTAGTGACTCCTACATACCCCCCAATCTTTGTTTGGGGGGTATAAAAAATGGAGCTAAAAATGAATAATGCAGTAAACTGTTAAATATCCATACCCATAGCATTACTGTTTAGAAGGAACACTCCATGTGCATTGTTATCTCTCTCAATATTTAGATAGAATGGGTGAACACCATACAAATTGCTATCCGGCTGTAATGTATAAGAATATCAAGTATAGTTAACTTTATACAAATTGCCATCCCTCTGCAATACATTATAAACAAAATATGCCTCCACTGTTTAGGGAAATGTTGGAGGATATAATGTATAAACATACAAATTATCTATAAATAATTAAATATACGGTTCATGTAAAAAAAACCTTGATAACCTACTCAATAATCTATTGCTATATTATATGGAAGACAGCAGGTTATCTCACCTTGTGTATCGCAACAAAGATGCATAATTCCTTAATTTACTTGGTGTTTAGCATACATGTATTAAAGAAGAAGAAGAAAAACAGTCATGCTTCAAATAAATTGTGTATGTTATCATTTAATAATTTACAGTGTCCTTCATCAGCTTCAAAACTTTGTTTTTTTCTATAAAGATATTGTAAAACTCCAGAATTACAGCAAATTTTTAAATTTGACTGTGTTTGTCTTCAACACAAATAAATTTTGCCAGTATATCTATCTATTTGCAAATAACTTAACAAAACTGGGTATAATTTTAGAATTTTTTATTATCATTATTTTGAATAATATCTCACAGATGGTGGCTGATCCCTGCTCCAGAAAGCCCTTTTTGTCCAGTTAGTGCTTACAAGGAATGCTGCCCTGTGCTCTCCAAGCCCATAAAGATACTTTGTGCTAAGCTGAGTACCAAGCTGAATAAACTGGTCAGCAAATACCAATGGCGAAACATTCTGTGAACTAAACCTGTTTGTTAATACGAGAAAATATTTTAATCAGCACAATAAAAGCAAATCTTACTGACAATATGCTGTATGAAACTATTGATGAGGGGGAAAATATGTAAGTACAAAAAAATAAAGTCTAAAAGCGATTTCATGTAAAATTGTTGTACAGGTTTAAGGTTTTCTTGACATTGTTTATAATGTCTCTTATTTAAAGCTTGACAAATTTATAATACAAATTCACAAGGTTAATTACCGAACATAAAATTTAGTATCAAGATGTCTAAAATGGTTGACAAGTGATGCAGTGGTCAAATGGTATTAACTATGCATGACTTAGTTTTATCCACATAAGTAAAATTGATAACAGTCTTTCAAATGAGAAATATAAAATAAAACTTCTCTGAATTTTGAAACTGTGTAATTTTTTTACTATTTCCTATTCAAAATGATTTAAATGGTAGACTGCTTGAAAACATCATGTTTAAAATGTCCACATGACATTTAAATTCGGTAAATAAGAATAAAATTTTTTGTTAAGCACTTACAATACATGTCCAGAAGATTTTCTTGTAACAGTTATATAAAAAGGTCCATGTGATGGGATATATAAGTTATAATTTGTTTTTACTGCTGTCACAGGATTGATTGCCCTTGACAATTTGATCGGTACCTCATATCTAGCATTATTTGGGTCATAGATCTGAAACATAATAAATTTGCTACATTAAAACTTTATTGTGTGACCTGATAGTCTTCTGCATCTTTTGATGATTACATTCATGGCAAAGAAACACATAAACAAGAGGGCCAAGATGGCCCAAGATCACTCATCTGACCCATCCAACTCATCCGAGCAATTACTTAGAAAAGCATCCTGACCAAGTTTGATGACAAATGAGTCAACAAGAGCCACCGCCGGGCGGGGGCAACGATCGATTTTTTACTTTTCTAAAAAGATACAAAGGAACAGTTTGAATAAATCTTAATGTTTCCTTTTTTAATTCTAATAGGTCCGTCTTGTCACACTAGTTATGTTGAAGTATGAATCCTCTCCATAAATAGATGACAATGTTAAGAAAATATTATCAAAATTCAGAAGAAAACAAGATTGCATTTGTGAAAAATGTTATGCCACCGCATTAATACAACACTAAATAGTAGTGTAGGAACATACTTTTTTTTGTTTCTATACAATTGAAGATTGTCATAATGCATAGATCCCTGACCTATCTAATTCTTATTATCAAATTAGTGGTTAAATCTATTGTTATTCAAATAAAAGATTAGAGTAGGAATATATCAATGCAGTTGAGTCTATTGAATTTGGTGGTGAAGGTCATATTTCACACAGCCTTAATTTCATGACAGCACAGTAAGACACTTTGTCAAAATCTAGGTCAGCTGATATTAAAGTTCAATTTTACAACTAAAACTGTGCTCATGGTCAAAATTTCATTGCTGTACATCAAAGGACAAGAAAGTAGGTCATTGTCCCCTTGGGCAAGGCAAAATTTTTACCCAAGGGTTTAATTCAAAACAATCTTGATACAGGTCCACCAAACAACATTTCATGTCAAATATCTATGTGTAGCTTTCTCCAATTCAGAAAACATTAAATTTGTTTTAGTTTCTGTTTTTACTATGTGTACATAATGAGAATCAATGCCCCCCGGGCAGGGCCAATTTTGGCACCAGGGGAAAAATTTGAACAACTTTGGTAGAGGACCTATAGATGATATTATATAGCAAACATCAAAGCTCTATACCTTGTACCTTCAGACAAAAAGATTTTTTATTTTTTTACTACATGCACATAATGAACATCAATGACCCCCGGGGCAGAGCCAATTTTGACCCCAGGGCTATTATTTGAACAATCTTGGTAGAGGTTCACTTCGCAAAGTCTCATGCCAAATATTTAACCTCTAGCCTTTGTCAATTCATAGAAGAAGATTTTTCAAGTTTTTAATTTATACATATAAGGAAAACTATCGCATCTGGGGCAGGGCAATTTTAACACTAGGGGCATAATTAAAACAACTTTAGCAGAGGACCCATAGATGATATTATTTACCAAATATCAAAGCTCTAAGCCTTGTACCTTCAGACAGGAAGATTTTTAATTTTTTACTATATGTACATAGTGAAAATGAATGAGCCCCTGGGGTGGGGCCAATTTTGACCCCAGGGCTATAATTTGTACAATCTTGCTAGAGGTTCACTACACAATGTTTCATGCAAAATATCTAATCTTTACCCTTTGTCAATTTAGAAAAGATGATTTTTTAAGTTTTTACTATATACATATAAGAAAACCTATGACCCCCCAGGGCAAGGTTAATCTTGACATTAGAGGCAAAATTTGAACAACTTTGGTAGAGTACCTGTAGATGAAATCATATAACAAATATTAAATCTCTAAGCCTTATTCCTTCAGACAATAAGATTTTTTGATTTTTAACTATATGTACATAGTGAAAATCAATGACCCCTGGGGCAAGGCCAATTTTGACCCCAGGGCTAAAATTTGAACAATCTTGGTAGAGGTTCACTACACAATATTTCATGCAAAATATCTAACCTCTAGCATTTGTCAAATGTTAGAAGAAATTTTTAAAAAGTTTTTACCATATACATATAATGAAAACCTATGACCCCCGGGGCAGGGTTAATTTTGACACTAGAGGCAAAATTTGAACAATTTTGGTAGAGTACCTATAGATAATAACACATACCAAAAATCAAACCTCTAAGCCTTGTACCTTCACACAAGAAGATATTCTAAGTTTTTACTATATGTACATATAGTGAAAATCAATGACCCCTGGGGCGGGGCTGATTTTGACCCCAGGGCTATAATTTAAACAATCTTGGTAGAGGTCCACCAGACAATACCTTTTGCGGATTATCTTAGCTCTAGGCCTTTTGGGTCTTTACGAGAAGATTTTTTTAATTTATTCTTATAATTCCTTTTGGTTGCCATGGCAACCAGATTTCTGCATGGAATGAAATTCTTTGGAAACTTTGGAAGCCCTTTACCAAAGGATCAATCCTGCCAAGTTTGGTTGAAATTGGACTAGTGGTTTTTCACAAGAAGATTTCTTAAGTTCACTATATAATCTATAGAACACACATACAAACAAACACACACACACACACACACAAACACACACACACAGGTGCTGCGGTGGCATCAAAAAATTATATACATATATGAATATGTATTAAAGCAAAAATCAGTGAACATTCAATAATTTAACCATAAAGGTCAAGGTCTTACATGAGTCAAGGTCAACTTGAGTGTGCTATACATGGAAATCTTATCCTAAAGAATGTTCTGTTATAATATGAGTAATAACAAAGTTATAGCAAGTTATAGCAAAACAAAAGGGCCATAATGGCCCTTATATCGCTCACCTGACTCATAATTGAGGCTCTGAATTAATATTGTAAGCAAATGAATGAAATGAATGAAAGGCAGATTTAATGCCATAAACTTAAACTGATATCATAATATTCATATCTGTACCTGAAATAGTGCAAATGTTTAAATAAGGTTTTTCCATTTATGCCTTTTTATGTGCTGTGACATGTTTTTGACCTCAGATAACCTATATGCAAATCTGTAATAGAAATCATATAAACAACCGTTCTAACCAATCTAAGATATTTGAACCAAAACAGTGGTTTTTCAATATTTGGGCTGTATAACATACATTTTGACCTATGATGACCCTTATTCCAAATTGAGCAAAAAAATCATCTTAACAATCTATCTAACCAATTTCCAGGATATTTGGACCAAAACAGTAGCCTTTAAAGTGTTTACAAGGTTGTTCCATATTTGGGCTGCGTGACCTAGTTTTCAACCCCAGAAAACCCATATCTGAAAAAGCCCTAGCAAACATCAAAACAAACTTTCTCACCAATTTGAGTTGAAACAGTAGCCTCTATAGTGTTTTTCCATATTTGGAAACCTATTCCCCCCATCGTGGTGCCAATATTTACACTAGAGAAAACTTTGAACAACTTTGTTAGAGGACATACATAATATCATTTACCAAATATCAAGGCTCTTAAAGCCTCATATCTTCAGAAAAAAGTTTTTTTAAGTTTTTACTATATGTACATAATGATTTTGACCCAAGGGCTATAATTTGAATAATTTTTGTAGACTTTCATTAGATGATGCTACACACAAAATATCTAAGCTCTAGGCCATGCATTTTCAGAGAAGAAGATTTTAAAAGATTTCATTCTAAAAATCTATTTTAGCCCTGCTGATCCAGATATTCAATTGAGCAAAACCATTTGAAGAATTTTAGTAGAGCTTCATATAATGAACATCCAAGGAAAATTTCATCAAGTTTGGGCATGTGGTTTCTGAGAAGAAGTTGTTTGTATAAACTAGAACTCCGCGGGTCGGATGTGTCGCCTTGTGAACAATATAGTTTTGGAGAAATGGCCAGAACAAAAATGAAATATGAAAATTAACAAAGGGCAATAACTCAAACAAGAGGGCCATGATGGCCCTGAGTCGCTCACCAGAAACAACTGCTTTTCAGAGTTGGAAATTATCCATTGTCAATATTTTCTGATATTTAATTTGAGCATAGAATATGTTTAAATAATAATTTGACTAAATGCCATGACCTGGGGCGACTAAGCTTTAGCTTAAACGGCACCAATCAATTTAATATGAGCAAACTTGATAAAAGACTACCTAATAATGCTACAAAGTTTGGTGATCATCTATCAATTATTTCAGTAGGAAATGTTCAAAGGTTTTTATATTTTTGGCTTTAGTGGCCCCAAAAAGGGGCCAATCAAATTAATATGAGCAAATTTGATAAAAGCGTACCTAAGAATGCTACAGACAAAGTTTGGTTATCATCCATCAGTTAGTTCTGTAGAAATAGATGTTTAAAGGTATTTCTATACTCAGCTTTAGCGGCCCCTAAAAGGGGCCAATCAAATTAATATGATCAAAATTGATTAAAGACTACCCAAGAATGCTACAGACAAAATTTGGTGATCATTCATCAATTAGTTCCGTAGGAGAAGACATTTAAAGGTTTTTCTATTTTTAGCTCTAGAGACCCCTAAAAGGGGCCAATCAAATTAATATGATCAATCTTGATAAGAGACTACCCAAGAATGCTACAGACTAAGTTTGGTGATCATCCATCAATTAGTTCTGTAGAAATAGATGTTTAAAAGGTATTTCTATTTTTAGCTTTAGCTGCCATAAAAGAGGCCAATCACATTAATATGAGCAAAGTTGCTATCAGACTACCCAAGAATGCTACAGACAAAGTTTGGTGATCATCCATCTATTAGTTCCGTGGGAGAAGACATTTAAAGGTTTTTCTATTTTTAGCCCTAGAGACCCCTTAAAGGGGCCAATCAAATTAATATGAGCAAACTTGATAAAAGACTACCCAAGAATGGTACAGACAAAGTTTGGTGATCATCTATCAATTAGTTCTCTAGATATAGATGTTTTAAGGTATTCATATTTTTAGCTTTAGCGGCCCCTAAAAGGAGCCAATCAAATTAATATGAGCAAACTTGATAAAAGACTACCCAAGAATGCTACAGACAAAGTTTGGTGATCATCCATACATTAGTTCTGTAGAAGAAGATGTCTAAAGGTATTTCTATTTTCAGCCCTAGAGACCCCTAAAAGAGGCCAATCAAATCATATGAGCAAATTTGATAAAAGGCTACCCAAAAATGCTACAGACAAAGTTTGGTGATTATCCATCGATTAGTTCTGTAGTAGAAGATGTTTAAAGGTTTTTCTATTTTAAGCTCTGTTGACCCCTAAAAGGAGCCACTTGAAATGACATGAGCAAATTCAAGTGTGACTGTCACAAGGATGCTACAGACCAAATTTGAAGTAAATCTGCCCAGCGGTTTCAGAGAAGAAGACGATTGTTGACGCACGACGGAGTATCCCCCTTTGATACTTATAGCTCACCCTGAGACTTCGGCTCTGGTGAGCTAAAAATAAGAAATGCAGAGCAGCAGTTTCTTTGCAATGCACTTCTTATCAATAAGATCTATCATCCTATGAAGTTTCAAGTCTATAGCTTTTATAATTTATGAGAAATGGCCTGGACAAAAATAAAGTAGCAAATTAATTATGGGTAATAACTCAAAAATAAGAAGTGCAGAGTACCACCTCTTGTACACTGCACTTTTTCTTAATGAGATCTATCATCCTATGAAGTTTAAAGACCATAGCTTTTATACTTTAGGAGAAATGGCCTGGAAAAAAATAAAGTATGAAAAATAACAAAGGGCAATAACTAAAAAAAAAAAGAAATGCAGAGTACCGGTTCTTGTGCACTGCACTTTGGGTAATTATAAGAAGCATGAATACCAAGTTTGAAGCCAATCCGACTTATAATGACTGACTTATGCCCCGGAAAAGCTTAAGGGGCCGCCGACAAAAATAACCCCTATATGTCTTTTTCAAGGCGACACAAAAATTGAAGATGGAAGCACAGACACACTGACAGATGATGGACGCCGAACAAATTGTGATAAAAAAAGCTCACCTTGAGCACTTTGTGCTCAGGTGGGATAAAAAAGTACAGCAGCTGTAATTTTTAACTGAACATTTAGGCAGTTCGAAGGACAGCTACATCCCCTTCCGCAGTGAACATGAATGTGTACTTCTTGACCTTTTACCAACCATGACCTTGTTGTTAAGCCATGCACATCATAAGCACATAGTCTCACGATAGTGAATATTTGTGCCAAGTTATTCAAAATCTTCCATAAAGTCAAAAAGTTATAGAGAACATATAACCTTGACCTTGGCAGTAGCAACCTGGATGTTGAGCTCTGCAGATTGTTTCATGGTAGGGATCATTTGTGCCAAGTAAGTTTTAAATCTTTGAATTGTCAATAAGTTGTAGAGCAGACATAAAAATAGATGTTTTTACATTGGACCTTTCTTCTCTGAAAATGGTGTCATAATGGTGATCATTTCTGCCAAGTTATCATAAAAACATTGCAGCGGTTTAAATGTTATGGACAGACACGAAATGTAGACTTTCTAACATTTGACCTGTAAGTGTGACCTTGAATTTGGGGGTAGCAATTCAATTATTGTGCTCTGCACATCGTCTCATAATGGTGTACACTTGTGCCAAGTTATTTTAAAAACTTTTCAGCGGTTTAAAAGTTATGTAGCGGACATGAAATGTAGACTTTTTAACACTTGACCTTTAAGTGTGACCTTGACCTTGGGGGTAGCAACCAAATTATTGTGCTGTGCACATCGTCTTATAATGGTGATCACTTTTGTCAAGTTTATAAAAAAAAAATTCAGCGGTTTAAAAATAATTAAGCGGACATAAAATATAAACCTTTAAACACTTAAACTTTACGTGTGACCTTGACCTTGGGGCCTTGGGGGTGGCAACCCAATTATTGCACTCTGAACATTGTCTCATTATGGTGATCACTTGTGCCAAGCTATTTAAAAAAAATTCAGAGGTTTAAAAGTTGTGGAGGGGACAGGAAATGTAGACTTTTATACATTTGACCTTTTACTGTGACATTGACCTTAGGGGTAGCAACCCAAATATAGAGCTCTGCACATGTTCTTATAATGGTGATCGATTGTGCCAATTTATTTCAAAAACATTTCAGCAAAAAATTTATGGAGCGGACACAAAATGTAGACTTTTTATTATGAAATGAAGACTTTTTAGCATTTGACTTTTAAGTGTGACCTTGACCTTGGGAGTAGCAACCCAATTATTGTGCTTTACACATTCTCTCATTATGGTGATCACTTGTGCCAAGTTATTTTAAAAACTAGAAATGTGTCATCATGCCACGGATGCCCCCGCATGCAGCCAAAATTTCAGATGGTGCTTTAATTATTTTTTTCATTTTAAGTTCAAAGCCCTTAAAACTTTTCAATGTTAACACAAACCATTTTCATACAATGTTCAAGGCACTGAAATTATTCAGTCTAAACCTTTTAAAAATAGCATATTGCATATTTGTAGCCAAAATAATGGCTAAAAGTAAGAGTGCTGAAAGTGAAAGTTCAAAATTTTTCCAACATTCAGGAAAGATAAGTTTGTCTTAAATCATTGAACTACAACCAAATTCAAACTTAAACTGCTTATTTCTAAGATGTATCTATATTATTTTCAAAGTGAAAGGGACATAACTCTTCCAAAAAATCATCAAACCATGACCAAATTCCAACTTGACCTGCCCATTCCTTTGACATATCCATATGTCAAATTTAATATGAATATGTAACACTGTTGGGTAGATAATGAACAGAAACTGTAAATTTCATATTATTTTCAAAGTGAAAGGGGCATTACTCTGCCAAAAATCATTGAACCATGACCAAACTCGAACTTGGCCTGGGCATTCCAAAAACATATCCATATGTCAAATTTGAGTTGAATGTGTTGTACCATTGGGGAGATAATAAACGGAAACTGAAAATTTCATATTACTTTCAAAGTGAAAGGCGCATAACTCTGCCAAAAATCATTGAACCATGACCAAATTTGAACTTGACCTGCACATTCCTTTGACGCATCCATATGTCAAGTTTGAGTTGAATGTGTTGTACCTTTATGGAGATAATGAACGGAAGCTGAAAATTTCATATTAATTTCAAAGTAAAAGGGGCATAACTCTGCCAAAAATCATTGAACCACGACCAAATTCGAACTTGACCTGTATTTTCTCATGACATATCCATATGTCAAGTTTGAGTTGAATGTATTGTACCTTTGGGGAGATAATGAACGGAAACTGAAAATTTCATATTATTTTCAAAGTAAAAGGGGCATAACTCTGCCAAAAATCATCGAACCATGACCAAATTCGAACTTGACCTGTATTTTCTCATGACATATCCATATGTCAAGTTTGAGTTGACTGTGTTGTACCGTTGGGGAGATAATGAACGGAAACTGAAATTTCATATTATTTTCAAAGTAAAAGGGGCATAACTCTGCCAAAAATCATCGAACCATGACCAAATTCGAATTTGACCTGTATTTTCTCATGATATATCCATATGTCAAATTTGAGTTGAATGTGTGCAACCGTTCTTAAGATAATGAACGGAAACTGATGATGACGGAATGACAGAATGACGGAAGGACGGAAGGATGGAAGGACGGAATGACGGAACAGGGTAACACTATATGCCCCGGCCATTACATGGCGGGGGCATAAAAATCAGCGGTTAAAAAGTTATGGAACGGACACGAAAGTGTTCATGTTACTGACCGACAGACAGACGTCCTGCCGAAATGGAATAAGGTGCCATTTCTTTTGTTATTTTGTATTGTTTAATAGAGGGCCAAAGGCCTCTTACTCTATTGCTACGGAATGAACTCCATTGTTCTCTTTTGTTCTGTTTACAGTTAGATGGCCCCCTATCTCTATTCTGTAGTGCTGACAGACAGACAGACTGATAGATGGATGCCATTCCTATAATCCCCTTTCCGCTACGTGGAAAGGGATTAAAATACAGGTGTATTTTAGTCAAAAATACAGGAGTAAAATTTCGTAGTTGAGGCCATAATGTCAACAAATTGCCAATTGGACTTAAAGACTTTAATGACAGGAAGCTCGGCTGGGGTCCAGGTTCCAATAAACAAGGACTTAGATTAATATAAATTTTACTCTCATTGTGCCTGAAAAAAATTCAGGCCAGGATGTCTGCGGGAAAGGCTTCAACCCTTTAAGCGATGGATCCATGCCTGTTTAAAACATTAGTCTATTTAACCTTTTCCCTCATATGAGCGTGTTTTGACGGCTTTTCACCCCCCCCCCCCCCAACACACACTTTCTGAGGCCTCAAACAGTGAAAAAATGCCCTATTTAGACCCCAAACACCGTTTTTCGTTTGAGAGATGTTGTTAAAAAAAGTGACCACTTTTTCGGCGCCGTCCCCCATCATAAAGGTACATCAGGGGGTTGCCAGACGGGGGGTGTGCCCCCTTCTGTTTGGGGGGTTTGAAGGGTGGCGGCAGTGACCCCTCATCGCCAAGAAAATGTTGGACTTGTGAGAGGCTAAAAATGACCCGATGTCGATCATAAGGTAAAGTGTTACCAACGCTGAGAAGCCTTTGACTCTATCTCAATCCATTGAGAAGTTGCAGCACTTTGAAATCAGTTTTGATGGAAAAAAAAAAAACATTGGAGAATAGTGATTTTTACTATTTGTTAGATGTTATTCTGTTGGAGCAGGATAATTCAATTTTAATGGGTCTTTTGGTAATGAAAACTTATGGCTGGAGTGATAAAAGCTATTGAAACCTTTGTGAATACTGATGGCTGAAAATAACAAAGGGCAATCACTGAAAAATAATGCAGGGTAGGCTATCATTTTTGTGTGCTGCACTCCTCCTCAATGAGATCTATCCACCTATGAAGTTTCAAGTTGATACCGCTAACACTTTTTGAGATAAGCTCCGGACAAAATGTATGAAAAATAACAAAGGGCAATAACTCAAAATTATAAAGTCAAAACCGTTTTCAAGATAACAAGCTGAAACCATTCTGACATTTAAGGCCCCTGTTACCGTGACCTTTGAATCAATGACCCAAAAAGCAAAACGGGTCATCTGCTGGTTATGACCAATCACTATGTGAAATATGAAAACTTTGTGATGAATACTTTTCAAGATAATCAGCGGAAATAATGTGGTATACCTACGGACGGACCAACAGACTGACGACAGACATAAGCAAAACAATATACCCCCTCTTCTTTGAAGGGGGGCATAATGAAAATTTCATTAATTTGACCTTCAGGGTCAAGGTCATATATGATTGAAGGTCAAGGTCTGTCTGTTTAACTTAAAAGGCTATCCTTAAAGATTATAATGTTCAAGTTTGAAGACAATTCATTCAAAAACAAGAATTTGTAACAGAGTTACCAACGTCCCCCGCCCCGGGAGTTTTATATGAAGCATAAAATTGTGCTATTTCAAAAGATTGAGGTATGGATCTCAGGACATTCAGTCCAAAATTATGATCAATGCTAGATCTGCAAATGTAACAATAAATTTGTTAAAAAAATAAAATGAAACACGGAATTTAAAAATCTATCATGTTAAGCTTTGACCTCTAAGTGTGACCTTGACCTTGGAGGTAGGGGAGCAGGTGTTGTGCATGACACAACGTCTTATTATTGAGACTATTTGTGCCAAGTATTTTCAAAATCCCTTGAACTATGAAGAAGTTATAGATTGGACACAAAATATACCCTATAACAGACTATGTTAATTTTTGACCTCTAAGTGTGACCTTGACCTTGGAGGTAGGGATGCAGGTGTTGCGCATGACACATCCTCTTATTATAGTGACTATTTGGGTGAAGTATTTTCAAAATCCCTTAATCTATGAAGAAGTAATGGACACGACAAAAAATATACCAAATAACAGACTCTGTTAACCTTTGACCTCTAAGTGTGACCTTGACCTTAAGAAGTAGGGGTGCAGGTGTTGTACCTGACATATCGGCTTATTATTGTGACTATTTGTGCCAAGTTATTCCAAAATCCCTTGAACTATGAAGAAGTTCTAGATTCGACACAAAATATACCCTATAACAGACTATGTTAATTTTTGACCTCTAAGTGTGACCTTGACCTTGGAGGTAGGGATGCAGGTGTTGCGCATGACACATCCTCTTATTATAGTGACTATTTGGGCGAAGTATTTCAAAATCCTTTGATCTATGAAAAAGTTATAGACCTGACACAAACTAGAACTATCACTAAATGTGATTAATACCCCCACAAGTCTGCTTCGGAAATGAGGATGTTACTAGTAACAGAATACCTTGTAAAAGAATTGAAACATAGAGTTATGGTTGTGGGCAATTAAAGATAATTGTGGTTCATGTATGTTGCATTTCCTTTCAATGTGGTTGGCCATTGATGAAGTTTAATTGAATTACTCTGTAATAAGTCCAGAAAGACAAAGAAAAAGAACAAAGGGCAATAACTCTATAAATACTTAAGATAGAGTCATAGTTCTTGTGCACTGCACTTCCTCTTATTGTGCTTGACCATTGTATGAAGTTGTTTTGAATTCCAACCTGTACGTTTTAAGTTATGCTCCGGACAAGGAAAAGTATCAAAGGGCAGTAACTCTGTATTTTGTCAAAATGGATTTATGGCTCTTGTGCACTGCACTTCCTTTGAATGTCCTTGACAACTGTATGAAGTTGTACTGAATTCCAAACAGTAGTTTTCAAATTATGCTCTGGACAAGGAAAAGTAACAAAGGGCAATAACTCTATAACTAGTCAAGATGGAGTTATGGTTCTTGTGCACTGCACTTCCCCTTATTGTGCTTGACCATTGTATGAAGTTGTTTTGAATTCCAACCAGTAGTTTTCAAGTCATGCTCTGGACAAGGAAAAGTAACAAAGGGCAGTAACTCTGTAATTAGTCAAGATGGAGTTATGGTTCTTATGCACTGCACTTCCTCTCAATGTGCTTGACCATTGTATGAAGTTATAATGAATTCCAACAATAAGTCTTCAAGTTATGGTCCAGACAAAAGAAAGCAAAGGAAAAGTAACAAAGGGCAATAACTCTGTACTTAGTCAAGATGGAGTTATGGTTCTTGTGCACTGCACTTCCCCTTATTGTGCTTGACCATTGTATGAAGTTGTTTTGAATTCCAACCAGTAGTTTTAAAGTAATGCTCTGGACAAGGAAAAGAAACAAAGGGCAGTAACTCTGTAATAAGTCAAAATGGAGTTATGGTTCTTGTGCACTGCACTTCCTCTCAATATGCTGGACCATTGTATGAATTATAATGAATTCCAACAATTTGTCTTCAAGTTATGGTCCGGACAAAAGAAAGCAATGGAAAAGTAATAAAGGGCAATTACTCTGTAATTACTTTAGATAGAGTTATGGTTCTTATGTACTGCACTTCCTCTCAATGTGCTTGACCATTGTATGTAGTTATATTGAATTCCAACCATTAGTCTTCAAGTTATGCTCCCGACAAAAAAAAGAAGGCATTTGAAAAGCATCAAAGGGCAATAACTCTGTAATTACTTTAGATAGAGTTATGGTTCTTGTGCACTGCACTTCCCCTTATTGTGTTTGACAATTGTATGAAGTTGTTTTGAATTCCAACCAGTAGTTTTCAAGTTATGCCACGGACAAGGAAAAGTAACAAAGGGCAATAACTCTGTAATTAGTCAAGATAGAGTTATGTTTCTTACGCACTGCACTTCCTCTCAATGTGCTTGACCATTGTATGTAGTTATATTGAATTGCAACCAGTAGTTTTCAAGTTATGCCACGGACAAGGAAAATGCAACAGTCAAAAAAAAAAGCAATGGAAAAGCAACAAAGGGCAATAACTCTGTAATTACTTTAGATAGAGTTATGGTTCTTGTGCACTGCACTTCCCCTTATTGTGTTTGACAATTGTATGAAGTTGTTTTGAATTCCAACCAGTAGTTTTCAAGTTATGCCCCGGACAAGGAAAAGTAACAAAGGGCAATAACTCTGTAATTAGTCAAGATAGAGTTATGATTCTTGTGCACTGCACTTCCTCTCAATGTGCTTGACCATTGTATGTAGTTATATTGAATTCCAACCATTAGTTTTCAAGTTATGCTCCGGACAAGGAAAATGCAACGGACGTCTGGACCAACCGACCGACCGACAGCCCGACCGACCAACCGACCGACCGACCACAGGGTGACTCCTATATACCCCCCCAAACTTCGTTTTTGGGGGTATAAATATACCCTGTAACAGACTATGTTAATATTTGACCTCCAAGTGTGACCTTGACCTTGGAGGTAGGTGACCGGTTTTTGCGCATGACACATCATCTGATTATTGTGAACAATTATGGCAAGTATTTACAAAAGTCCTTCATAGATAAGAAAGTTATGGACCGGACACGACATATACCCTCAAATAGGCAATGTTGACCTTGAATGAGCAAGTATGACCTTGACTCGAAGGGATGGGTCTAGTTGTTGCGCATGACACATCGTCTTATTATAACAAACATTTGTGCCAAGTTATCTCAAATTCCTTTGATAGATGACAAAGTTATGGACCGGACACGAAATATACCCTGTAGCAGACTATGTTAATATTTGACCTCCAAGTGTGACCTTGACCTTGAAGGTCGGTGACTGGTTTTTGCACATGACACATCGTCTGATTATTGTGAACAATTATGGCAAGTATTTACAAAATCCCTTCATAGATAAGAAAGTTATGGACCGGACACGACATATACCCTCAAATAGACAATGTTAACCTTGAATGAGCAAGTACGACCTTGACCCTGAAGGTACGGGTCTGGTTGTTGCGCATGACACATCGTCTTATTATAACAAACATTTGTGCCAAGTAATTTCAAATTCCTTTGATAAATGACAAAGTTATGGACCGGACACAAAATATTCTCTGTAACAGACTATGTTAATATTTGACCTCCGAGTGTGACCTTGACCTTGAAGGTAAGTGACTGGTTTTTGCGCATGACACATCATCTGATTATTGTGAACAATTATGGCAAGTATTTACAAAATCCCTTCATAAATAAGAAAGTTATGGACCGGACAGTCGACATATACCCTCAAATAGGCAATGTTGACCTTGAATGAGCAAGTACGACCTTGACTCAAAGGGATGGGTCTGGTTGTTGCGCATGACACATCGTCTTATTATAACAAACATTTGTGCCAAGTTATCTCATATTCCTTTGATAAATGACAAAGTTATGGACCGGACACGAAATATACCCTGTAGCAGACTATGTTAATATTTGACCTCCAAGTGTGACCTTGACCTTGAAGGTCGGTGACTGGTTTTTGCACATGACACATCGTCTAATTATTGTGAACAATTATGGCAAGTATTTACAAAATCCCTTCATAGATAAGAAAGTTATGGACCGGACACGACATATACCCTCAAATAGACAATGTTAACCTTGAATGAGCAAGTACGACCTTGACCCTGAAGGTACGGGTCTGGTTGTTGCGCATGACACATCGTCTAATTATAACAAACATTTGTGCCAAGTAATTTCAAATTCCTTTGAAAAATGACAAAGTTATGGACCGGACACAAAATATTCCCTGTAACAGACTATGTTAATATTTGACCTCCAAGTGTGACCTTGACCTTGAAGGTAGGTGACTGGTTTTTGCGCATGACACATCGTCTGATTATTGTGAACAATTATGGGAAGTATTTACAAAATCCCTTCATAGATAAGAAAGTTATGGACCGGACACGACATATACCCTCAAATAGGTAATGTTGACCTTGAATGAGCAAGTGTGACCTTGACCCTGGAGGTAAGGGTCTGGTTGTTGCGCATGACACATCGTCTTATTATAATAAACATTTGTGCCAAGTTATTTCAAATTCCTTTCATAAAAGTTATGGACCGGACACTAAAGTGTGACGGACGGACGGACGGACGTCCGGCCGAATTGGAATAAAGGGCCATTTCTTTTGTTATTTTCTATTGTTTAATAGAGGGCCAATGGCCCCTTACTCTATTGTTACGGAATGAACTCTATTGTTCTCTTTTGTTCTGTTTACAGTTAGATGGCCCTCTATCCCTATTCGGTAGTGCGGACGGACGGATGGGACGGACGGACTGACGGACGGAGCCTATTTCTATATCCCCCTTTTTTCTTCGAAAAGGCGGGGGACAATAACATAATTATTGCCTCTAAATGCAAGAAACAAGCAAAATTTAGATATTTGACCTCTGTCTGGTCACCTTGAAGGTCTATCCTAAAAAGATTATTATGTTCAAGTTTCAAGACAATCCATTAAAAGATAACAAAGTTATAATAGCAAAAATCAGTGAAAAACAAGCAAAATTTAGACATTTAACCTTGAAGGTCAAGGTCATTTATAGATGAAGGTTAGCCTGGTCTACTAAAAGGTATTGTCCTAAGGGTTGTTGTGGTCAAGTATGAAGACAATACACCAAGAACTTAAAAAGTTCTGATCAACATACATGTTTGCGGACGGCAACTGCAACGGCAACGATAACAATTACCTCTATTTCTTTTTTTTTTAAAAGTCGAGCTAAAAATACAAAACTTTTAAATATAAACACTTAAATTTCTACAAAACAAACTTATTTCCTATTTTCTAAAAGGAACGGATAGATTGAAAAATTCAGATGATTTTATTACAATCCAATGCAACACCAATGTGTTTTGTTCCATATGAAACAGTGACCCTTTTGTGTGTATTTGGATTTGTTTACCCTCGCCATCAGAAAGAGACCATATGGACGAGCATATTCCCCTTTAGGTTTATCTTTGCTATGTTTACGCATGATTTATTTTGAGCCTGGTTCCACAATATCAAATCTTGAAAACCTATATACAGACAGTTACACAGTCCATTATATATATACGTAGATAAGAAAACATTGTCTTTCCATTTGAGGAAAATTGGTCATGGAGTGTAAAGCTGATAAATGTAAATATTTTTATATCCTTTTGTTTTTATTGATGATTCGCAAAATTAATTGTGTCATTCCGCAGTATATCAAACATCTTGTTCAAAGTTAACAGCCGAATAATTATTATTTTTTAATATGGAGTAAGCAAAAAACAAACATCTCTTTTATGTCTCACCTTAAAATGAAGCCTTGTAGGAGTATCATATATAACATCTAGGGCAACTTGCTGTACATCGCCAGGCCAGACTGTTGGTTGGGACAGCTGTAACTTCACCTTCATTCCTGTATCTGACTTCTGTAAACTTGTCACTTGGTAACCTTCGTAACCACTTGGAAAGAAACAAAATGGAACACCACCAAGCCTAGTAAATAAACAACAGATATCACATAAATAAAATCATCATCAAAAATTCAGTATATTGCCTAAAATACAAAAGTGACTTTTTGACGAAAGTGATCAAAACTGACTTTAAAAATATGAATTATAGCATTTTGATAGAATTTTATAGGAAAATTGCAGTTTGTAGACATATATAATTGGAAACTAATAATATTTATTTTCAAATACATTGTCATACACATGGGATTTACACGTGATTACTGTCAATTAAATTGGGTGCGAAATATTATTACAACACGTAAAACAATTGAGCAAGATAATCTACATGGCTATTCAATATCAATGTTGTTGTATAGTGATAATATATTTTAAAATATATATTTGCTCTGAACATCAGGACATAATGATTTTCATGATACATTAATATTTATACAAAATATATACATGTAACATATTTACTGTACTTTCTTCAAACTGCAGTATTAATATTCAACTGTTTAAACGCTATATTTGATATTCTGTAAGTCACTTTCGTCAGGTTCACAGTTAGCAAAAGGAAGATCAATGTCTCAGCTTATGTATAGACATTATGCAAATAAATGAAGATTAAATCATCATAATCAACCAAAACAAAAATTTAGTTTTGATAATATACAGCTTTAAACTGCAATATTAATATAAACCTACAAACAGCAATATTAATATAAACTTCAATTTAAATGCTACATTTAATATCTTATATTATACCTCATTTGCATACGCCCTTCTATATTTAATATGACTTCATCCGGTCCATAAACCGCATACAGACCGGGGGCGGTCCATAATTCTTATATGGACTGGATGATGTCATATTAAATCTTAAAGTTTTTTTGCCTGTTTAATTTGATTAACAAAAATTGAATAACAAAAGAAGAGCATGTTTTTTTTGCTGTATCGCTTGAAAATAATAACAAGTGGGCCATGATGGCCCTGAGTCGCTCACCAGAAACAATTGCTTTTCAGTGTTGGAAATTATCCATTGTCAATATTTTCTGATATTAAATTTGAGCCATTCAAATTAATATGAGCAAACTTAATAAAAGACTACCTAATAATGCTACAAAGTTTGGTGATCATCTATCAATTATTTCAGTAGATGATAGATGATGTTCAAAGGTTTTTCTATTTTTGGCTTTAGTGGCCGCTAAAATTAATCAAAGCACTGAAAGCACTGGAGGGTCGCTTGCGCTGACAAATTTATATGACATTATATTGCTGGTGATCACTTGAAAGGCCAAATTTCCTGTCCTTTAGCAACTTTTTTGAAAAAGTTCATGTCATATTCAAGTGGAAATGACTGAGTACAAAGGAAAGTGCAATATTTTGCCATATGATTTAATTCAGGGAGATTTATCATTAACATCCAACAATTACAACACGGTTTATCAAAAGTACTTAAAATCAGTATTTTTTCTCAAGTGGTTCAGTTGAGATCGAAAAATCAAATTGCTTTATATCCTCAAAATAATACTTTGAAAGTTGAATAAATTTTAAAGAGTACACTACTGACTGAAGCAGAAGCTGGAAGTAGGTAACCAAGACCTCTATTAACAATGACTAAGTATTGATAATTTGAGCCGCGTCTCATCAGGATCCATGCTGTTCGCTTTCAAACCCTATAACAAGTAGAGAAACTGATAGTAAATAGCATGGATCCTGATCAGACTGAGCGGATGCGCAGGCTGGTCTGGATCCATGCTGGTCGCAAATCCATTATGTTGGTTTTGTCGTGACATGGCTCATTTCATCTACTTATAAGACATATGAAAAACATGCTCATTCTTGGGGATAAGAGTTATTATCAATCTGATATTAAAGTTATCATTAACCCATGTGCATATAGACTGGATAGTGTCAAACAACTCGAAAAGAAAATGGTTGAAAAATCTTTCTTTTTATATGCATACTAGTAATAAGTGTTCCATCAGGGATAAACTTTCAGTGATAGTGAATACATGATTTATCAATGTCACAATTTCATCTAGAGAGTGTCAGAAATTCTCACAAAACAATAAGTCAAGTATGATCAGTTAAAACTAGAACTATCACTTAATGTGATAAATACCCACACAAGACTGCTTTGGACATTAGGATGTAACAGAATACCTTGTAAAAGAATTGAAATAGAGTTATGTTTGTGGGCAATTAAAGATAGTAAGTTGTGGTTCTTGTATGTTGCATTTCCTTTCAATGTGGTTGACCATTGATGAAGTTTTATTGAATTACTCTGTAATAAGTCCAGAAAGACAAGGAAAAGGATCAAAGGGCAATAACTCTATAAATACTGCAGATGGAGTAATGGTTATTGTACACTGCACTTTCTCTCATTTTGCTTGACCATTGTATGAAGTGGTATTGAATTCCAACTACTAGTTTTCAAGTTATGCACTGGACAAAAGTTTCAAAGGGCACTAACTGTAGGGTCATTCCTGCAAAGTTTGGTTACTGTGCAGTCTTTGGTTTCTGAGGAGATTTGTTTAAAGAAATTTTTGACGACCCACGACAACTGATGGTGGGGGATCACAATAGTTCACCATGAGCACGTTGTGCTCAGGTGAGCTAAAAAGTAATGATCAAAGTACAAGTTTGTGGGTGACCTCGACAATGCCAAGATGACTGTAACAATACTTAAAAAAGTCGAGCTAAATAGGGGCATAACTGCATCAAAAAATGTATTGTTGTTAAAATTGAACAAAAGCTGTCTTTTGATACTATAAAACATGGCAATTACCAACACACTTCATTTCCTTCATAAGTTGTCCTGCAGAAATCAATTGAACACCATAACTTATAACATGCTTTTCAGTAAAAAATGACAGTACTTTTAGATTATTTCACAATAAAGTATAATTTCAAAAGAAGTCAGACTTTATTTGAATGAGGATGAAAAGCCTATAAACAAACAGATATTTTGTGGGAAATACATTTATTTCTCAGAAAAATGTGATAAATAAAGAGTAGATAATTAATATTTGCAAATCATGAAGGAAATTCAGGAAATATGACAGAATCACTTTCAAATATGAACATTGAAAATTAATGATTCTACACAGAAAAAAAATCTGCTCTCTTTGGCTTGTATGATGGGCTATAGATCTCGGACATAATAAGGCGTCATATCTGAACTACTTTCAGTCACAGTAAAATAGCAGCCTCCATTTACCAACATTGTGGCAAAGTTATACATTGCATATGTTTTTCAATGCCATTCATGAAAATACCGGTATTGAACCTGGTTCTCACTCTATGAAATATATTTGGATCATGCATGTAAAAGAAACAAATACCCTTTGTATGTTCCAAATTTCTTCATGCTTACAAAAATTAAATATTTATGTAAATTACTTTATTAACAAGCAAAACTGTAATTTCATTGTTATGACGAACAATCTGGATTGTTTTTGTTAAACAGCCATAATCTAAGACTGACAAGTTTTCTGTGGCATTATATTATCCAAAATTAACAATATTGGGAAATAATGGAAAACAAAAATATTAACAGATACATGTATAAAATAAAACCAATGTATATTAATTTTATGTCAATTTATAGTTTAAACTGTGGAATTTAGCTATGTCAACTTCTGAAGGGATTCCAGTTCAATTAATCTTGTGTTCTCCCATAACTAAAGCTACAAATATCTGAAAATAAAATATATTTGTCATGTTGCAAGTTATTGTTTATCTGGCACTGAATATATTCAACATCATAAAGACAATGTGCTCCACTACGTTACAATTTACCAGTGAAATCGAAGACATATTTCTTCTATAATTTTTTTATCATATCTTTGCATGAATTATCATAGTAAGCTTACACCACTATGTAAAATGCTAGTTTCTGGTCACAAGAAAATCAAAAGCAATGGATGGTGTGATATTCAGACTTAAACTTTACAAATGCTGCTGAAAAACAAACAAGAATATTGTCAATTACTTTCAATTAAATGATAGGACAAATATTGGTTTCAATTAATGCTGCTGTACAAGAAAAGAACATCACTTCTAACTGCAAGCAGAACCATAGTGTATTCTGATGTCAGGAAAATAATTTTATTACGTCATACTACTGTCGGTCTCAAATGAGATGCGCGCCGGACCATGTCGTATAAATCAGTGCGCCTATCGTACAAGTAGAGTAAAGACGTTGTTTTTACTCTCTCCGATAAACGAGGTTTATCGACCATTGTCGTAAATTAGTTTTACATTTTTATTTTGTATTTTGTCATTACGTTGTAGTGGCTTGAAAGTAAAACTATTTCTTTTTAGTTATTTTACGCTGTAAATAACGTTTTTTGGGTTTTGACTATTTTTGTATTTTTTACCACATGTTGTGTTTGTGGTAGTGCTAACGCTTTTCGGTAGTAATGGCCGAAGTTGAAGTGCGTGAGGCCAATAAGGCTAAAGCAAAGCAGAAATTAGCCGATATGAGCGTTTCTGATGGTCACCAGACAAAACCAGTGGATGTGACTTCAGTCAAAAAGCCCCCGAAAGTCCCATCTACAAAGAAAACTTTGACGACGCAGCCGTTGAGTTAGCTTCGAACTCGTTGTGTTCCTTGTCTGAACAAAATGTGCAGAGTGAAAAATTTCACCAAGAACTGATGGGTATTTTGAACTCTATTAATAAAAATCAGAAAGCCCAAGATATCCATTTGAGGTCTTTGGAGTCCCAAATGTTATCATTTTGTGAGGAAACTCCAGTTGATTATTATAATGATCATGATGAGGAAGACCATTTCGGCGATGCTGATTTGGGAGTTACTGATCCAATATGTAGTAATATAGATAAACATCCTTCTGATCAGTCAGTGCAGATTAACAAACAGGGGTCATCCGGGGCTTTTAAAGGTGTTTGTTCCAAGTATGATTTGTTGGAAACCGTCGATGACGAGGTTGACACCGATTTAGCAAATTTGGTTAATAATGTGTTTCGTGAGGGTATTTCTGATGATAAGTTTGCCTTGCTCATGAAAGAGACATCTCGTCCAGAAAATTGTACAGCATTATCGAAAACAAGAGTAAATAGTCTTGTTTGGAACTTATTATCTCCCCATATGCAGACTATTGATGCTAAGATGCAGTCTATACAAGAATCTATTGTTAAAGCTGCTGCCATTGTTACCAAGGTTCTGAATTTGGCTTCAGACAGACTATCTGGATATGAAATTGAATCTGGGACAGATGCTTTAGGTTTATTAGGTCAGGCAAATAAATTAATTAACATAAGAAGAAAAGAGACTCACAAAACTGATCTGAACAAAGAGTATCATTATTTATGTTCTGCCTCTCAGAAATATACAGATTTATTATATGGTGATGATGTGAGCAAGCATGTTAAGGAAATTCAAGACATCAATCGCATGGGTTCAAGAATGAGGGGTAGATATCCTAATGCTCGTGCCAGAGGTCGTTTTCCTTTGAGAGGTGTTTACCGTGGCAGAGTAATGAAGAGGGGCCGTGGTCGTGGAAATGGTGGTGCATTTAGATTTCCAAAAAACTACCAAGAAGACCGCAGCAAGAAATAAATATTGATAAGGTGAGTCAGTTTGAAGCAGGTAGATTGAGATATTTTGTGAAAAATTGGAGAGATATTACCCAAGATCAAAATATTTTAGATATTGTTGAGCATTGCCATCTAGAATTTGAGTCAAATTTTGATCCTGATGATTTTTGTTTAAAAAACACAATTTGTAATTCTTTTTCGCTTAAAGAACAAGAAGTTATCGATAATGAAATTGATAAATTGTTAAAACTGAAAGTTTTAATTGAAGTGAATCATGAAGATGGTGAAATTATCTCTCCAATTTTTACAGTGCCAAAGAAAGATGGCGAAGCCAGAATGATTTTAAATTTAAAAGAATTAAATAAGCAAATTACTTATTATCATTTCAAAATGGACACTTTTGAGTCTGCCATTAAATTAATTAATAAAGGAGATTTTATGGCTTCTGTTGACCTTAAATTGGCATATTATACTGTTCATATTGCACCAGATCATCAAAAGTATCTCAGATTTCTATGGAGAAACAAACTTTACCAATACACTGCTCTTCCAAATGGTATTTCATCAGCCCCTCGTTTATTTACTAAACTGATGAAGCCTGTTTACTCAACATTAAGACAGAAAGGTCATGTTAATACAGGTTATATTGATGATTCTTTACTTCTAGGCAGCACTTTTTCACTTTGTCAACACAATATTGACGATACAGTGAGTTTAATGTCCTATCTTGGATTTATTATTCATGATAAGAAATCAGTGCTGGTCCCTACACAAAAGATACGGTTTTTAGGATTTGATATTGACTCTAAACTATGTTTGTAACTTTACCAGCAGAAAAAGTTGCTGAAATAGTTTCTGAGTGCTTATATATCTGGTCACGAGAAAGTGTTCCTATAAGGAAAGTGGCCAGAGTATTAGGTTTATTAGTTGCAAGTTTTTCTGCAGTTGAGTATGGGCCGTTGCATTATCGGCACATTGAATGGCAGAAAATTGAGCAGTTGAAGATAAATTTTGGTAATTTTGATGCTTTTATGCAGATATCTCTGTCTATGAAATCTGAGTTACTTTGGTGGATTTGTAATTTGCATTCACAAAAGAGACATATTACTCATGATAGTCCTTCTGTTTTTATAACCACCGATGCTTCGTCTCATGGATATGGGGCGGTGAAAGATAATTTGTCAATTGGTGGTAGATGGACAGAAAAAGAAGCTGATAACCACATAAATTATTTAGAAACTTTGGCTATTTATTATGCATTGAAAGCATTTTGTAAAGACATGAGAAATGTTCACATCAGAATTCAAACTGACAATACTTGTGCAATGTCTTACATAAATGCAATGGGTGGAATTAAGTCTATGTTATGTAATGATCTTGCAAAGCAAATTTGGTTGTGGTGTATAGATAGAAGTATTTGGTTGTCAGCCTCTTATATTTCAGGAAGAACTAATGTAGCTGATATTTGTTCTCGTAAATTTAATGAAAATGTAGAGTGGATGCTAGATAGAACAATTTTTCTGAAATTGATTGATCGATGGGGTACTCCTTCTATTGATTTATTTGCGTCGAGGCTTAACAAACAAATAGATAAATTTGTATCTTGGTACCCAGATCCAGAGGCCAAATATGTCAATGCTTTTTCTTTAAATTGGTCATCTGAATATTCATATATTTTTCCACCTTTCAGTTTGATCATGAGATGTCTACAGAAAATTCGCCTAGACAAGGCAACATGTTTGATTGTTTGTCCTCGATGGACCACTCAGAATTGGTGGACTCCTTTGATGAATCTTTTGATAGACTTTCCAGTTATTCTTCCACGCAAGAAAAAATTACTAATTCTCCCAGGAACAGACAAGACTCATGTTTTAAGCGACAAAATAGTGCTAATAGCATGCAAGTTATCAGGAGTTCTCTCTCTTCAAGAAAACTTCCATCAAAAACTGTTGACATTATCTTATCCTCATGGAGACATAGAACACAAAAACAGTATAACTCAACAGTCAAAAAGTGGTTTCAGTTCTGTAATGAGAGGAAAATTAGTACCATTTGTTCTTCTGTAAATTATGTTTTAGAGTTTTTAACTCAACTTTTTGAATCTGGCATTGGTTATAGTGGAATTAATACTGCCCGTAGCTCACTTTCAGCGATTGGCATTCTTGTGGATGGATTTGCAGCAGGATCTCATCCGTTGGTCATAAGATTCATGAAAGGTGTTTACAATTTGAGGCCATCTGTACCTCGTTATAAAGAAACATGGGATGTTTCAGTGGTTTTAAAATATTTAAGGTCTTTATCGCCAGTGAAAAGTTTATCACTGAAGTTATTAACTTTGAAATTAGTAATGCTTATTGCATTAACACTTGCTTGTAGGACTCAGGCAATTCATCTTCTTGATATAAGAAATATGAAGAAGCAGAAGGATTCTGTTATTTTATTGTACAGTGATGTTTTAAAACATTCTCGACCAGGTTCTGATAATGCACAGGCAGTGTTAAGGTCATATCCGCCTGACAGGCGTCTTTGTGTAACTTTTGTCTTGAAGGAATACTTAAATCGCACACAGTCTATTCGTGGAAACATAACAGCTCTTTTTATTAGTTATATTAAACCATATCATAATGTGTCAAGGGATACAGTCAGTAGATGGCTTAAGACAGTCTTATGTGCTTCAGGAATTGATACTAATATTTTTAAGCCACATAGTATTCGAGGGAAAGCAACATCTAGAGCAAAAGCAAGAAATGTCCCTATAGAACATATTTTGTCAATTGCTGGATGGTCTAATACAAAGACTTTCGGTCAATTTTATGATAAATCTATACACATCAATAAAGACAAGGGTAGTTTCGCAAGGGCAGTACTTCAAGAATAAATTTTTATGAAACAGTATACAGAATTTTAATTACAGTTATCAGGTATTTTGATTTATTTTAATATTATGATATAAGTATTATGCCTACTTCATATTGCTTAATGCCCTTAACAGCTTTGAAGTCTCATTTGAGACCGACAGTAGTATGACGTAATAAAATCCCCAAACTAAACGAGACTTACCTTGGTAAAGTTGAAGTTTGGTTGAGATTTTATTCAGTCATACTGCTACTGGAGGGAATCAAATCCCACCCATTCATATGGATTCCCTTCCCTTTTTTGATCTGTTGTGAATAGGTCGATATGTTAATGAGTATTTTAATTTTTTGTTAAGTGCATTAATTTTTTGCGCTTTAAAGACTGATTTATACGACATGGTCCGGCGCGCATCTCATTTGATTCCCTCCAGTAGCAGTATGACTGAATAAAATCTCAACCAAACTTCAACTTTACCAAGGTAAGTCTCGTTTAGTTTGGGGATTATTATCGCTTATTTTTTGTATCTCATGCTTTCTTTAGATGGATAAAAGTAAAAATTTAAAGTGGACTACTATACCTCAATTGGTATTCTGTATGCTGAAGTTTCCTTTTGAATACAGAAATAACTCCTTCACATAGTAAGCTTCACTTCAATTAAGTTGTTCCAGAAATAAAACATTGTTCTACTGGGTACTTCAGACAGCTTCATTTGAACAGAGTGGGCGGCAACTTCTTACTGCAAAGTGGGAGCAAGGTTTAGTAAAACAATGAAACAGCATAATTTGTTCAAATACAAGAAACTAGAAGCAGGGCATAAACTGTTATTGTTTTTCAGAAAAATAATTGAAAATTTAACTTTTGAATGGATGAGCATACATTTCATTTTTTTAATTTTCTAGTGTAACATGTTTACAATAATATATATTTTTTTGTATGATTACTAGTCCTACAATGAATTAATGTAATTCTGGAAAGGAGACTTATAATTTTAAATACTTTGTCATGATTTTGAATTAGTAAAGGTCTGCAATGATATCAGTCAAACATTAGAAAGTAAAATCCTGATGTACAACAAGATCGGTGCAAATTGAAAATTTGGAAAAACCCTAAAACTGTAATTCATTTATTAATCATTTTCCACATAATCTAATAGTAAAACATGATGATATTTGTCACAAAATACTGGGCCTCAGGCATATGCACCATGCAACAAGTGATTACAGTAAACATGTTTAAAAAGTTTGATGACTGTAATTAATTACTAAGGGATCAGTAATTACCACAAGATGACATACCTTAGAACCTTATGATAAGGAAAGACCTTTACTGTACATGCAATCAACAACAGACCTAAATTTATTATTGAAAAAATGACAAACCTGTATGAATTTTTTCTTCTCTGCAGCAGAAACCTCTTCCTTACAGATAATTGCAAAGAATTTATAAATAGGATCATCATCATCATCATCATGGCTGAAACTTCATCACTTTTTGCTGTTATAACAAACTGCCGGTTTGTGCTGTCTTGTCCTGTATACATGTATATAACTTGTCTGAACCTACTGTACCTTCACTGTTATCAAACAGTAACATGACAGAAGTCATCTAAAAAAAAAGGAGAACAAAATTTAATGTCTTATATTAAAGATCATGCACAAGTAATCAGTGTTAAATAGGCAAGTTATATCATTTAACCACAATTTTTCCTGCACATATGATATCTGTGTTAAATATATATTAAAATAATAACTTTTTAAAGGTCCATTAAGCCTTAGAAAAGATAACATTTTTATTTTTCAAACTTTCCTTTTACATATCTTGTTGCAGTTCTCAAATAGTTACATGTACTCATTGACCATGTACATGTAGATAAATTATCTGGCAATTGGTATAATTACATTAATTCAGTATTTTGTATGGAAGTCAAATAATACTTTGCTCACATTTTGCTACCTTTACAACACATCATGTTTGTTCAGTGGTACTCTTTTCATTTGTTAAACATTTAAAATGCTCTAAATACATCATTAAAACATTATTGAACACATATTTGACCTTTCTAAATAATTACAAAATTATTTATCTCTGACACATTATATGTGCTTTTCAGATTTTCAATATTTTTTACCAGAGATTCTTTTACCTATACACTTACTCTATAGATTAATTACTAAGAACAGAAAATAATGTAAAATGTACTACACATTTAGTTACACACAACTTGATAGCAAATTATACATTTTTCAATATAATAAAATACAAAAAGGAAAACTGTTTCTCTCGGTAACCAAAGAGAAATCATAAATATTGTAAACTTCAGACTCATACTCTTATTACTACCTTTAGCATTAATTGCCTCTGGTGGCTGAATTCTAAGGTTGTTATAATATATGTACTTTTCCAGTCAAAATGAGGTAAATATTTTTCAAGGAATTCTTCTTTATAAATATATATGCGAACACAAAACAAATAAATATTAACAATATGACAATAAGTTAAATTCAGTATTTGATCTTGATGGTCAGTCATCTAATTAAGGTCAATGTCATATATGAATTACTTAAACGGACTCCACTGAGAGGCTTTTGACATGACCAGGAAATGGGAATAATTTTTCAAGATTGATAATATGATATTCTATTTGATGTAGATCTTGGCAAAAAAACCTATATGCAAAAATTTCAGATCATGCACTCGCTCTGTTTTCCAAGAAATATTGTAAAATGTCCCAAAAATGAACAGTGTTGCCGAGCTTTTGATTCATATATGTATCGGGAAGAATAGAATAAGAATAGTACAAATATACAATTTTCAATGTATTTCTGAATATATTTCTTAATAGTATGTGCATATCATTCTGGACACAATGAAAAAACAACAGCATTTATTGCAAAAAAAGCTGGTATACTGCTTTTGTACAGGAAATACTTCCATGACAGTAGTGTTGTTCTTAAATTTGACTACTAAGTCAAATATGTGTTCAAAATTTTCCAGAGCTCAATAAAATAAATGTGGGTTTTTCTTATAAACAAACATCTAAAGAGAACTTACACTGCACAATACTATCATAGTATGTCTTGACCATGTCACATTAAAAACCTCACACAACAGTTTGTTATATCACACACCTGAAATAAATGCATTTCTTATTTAGCATTTATATGATTTTCATATCAACAATAAAGCATTCCCAACTTATAGTTATCTAAATTAATCATTTGGCTTAATAGTCAAATCAGCTACATCATGTACATGTATATATACCAACTCAAAACAGGTCAATGCATCAAACTATTGGAACAAATCATAAGCAAGTAAAATGTTGACCTTAAGACAATATCATACATGTTTATAATATCGTATCGATTTATTCAGGGAATAGACATATACACATACAATTTTATCACATATATCAAATTGTTATATAAAACCCAAATTTTTTAAAAAAAAAAAAAAAAATTTAAAAAAAAATTTTTTTTTTTTTTAAAAAAAAAAAAAAAAATTTTTTTTTGGGGGTTTTTTTTAAAAAATTTTCCCAAAAATAAAAAAAAAAAAGGGGGGAAAAAATTTAAAAAAAAAAACCCCAAAAAAAAAAAAAATTTTAAAAAATTTAAAAAAAATTTTTTCCCCAAAAAAAAAAATTTTTAAATTTAAAAACCCAAAACCTTTTAAAAAAAAAAAATAAAAAGGTTAAATAAAAAATAAAAAAAAAAATTTTTTTTTTTAAAAAAAATTTTTTTTTTAAAAAAAAATTTTAAAGGTTTTTTAAAAAAAAAATTTTTTTTTTTTTTTTTTGGAATTTTTTTTAATTTTTTGGAAAAAAAAAAAAAAAAAAATTTTAAAAAAAACCCCCCAAAAAAAAATTTTTTAAAGGAAAATTTAAAAAAAAAAATTTTTTTTAAAAAATTTTTTTTTTAAAATAATTTTTTTTGGGTTTTTTTTTTTCCTTTTAATTTTTTTAAAAAAAAAAATTTTTTTAAAAAAAAAAAGGGAAATTTTTATTAAAAAAATTTTTTTTTTGGAATTTTTTGTTTTTTGTAAAGAAAAAAAAAAAAAACCCCAAAAAATTTTAAAAAAAAAAAAAAAAAATTTTTTTTTTGGGGGAAAATTTTTTTTTTTTTAAAAAAATTTTTTTTTTTTAAAAAAAAAAAAAATTTTTTTTTTGGGGGAAAAACCCTTTTTTCCCAAAAAAAATTTGGGGGGGGGTTTTTTTTTGGAAAAAAACCCCCAAAAATTTTTTTTTTTGGGGGTTTTTTTCCCCTTTTTAAAAAAAACCCCCCCAAAAAAAAGGGCCCCCCTTTTTTTTTAAAAATTTTGGGGGGTTTTTTTAATTTTCCTTAAAAACGGAAATTTTAAAAAAATTTTTCCCCCAAAATTTTTGGGGGGGAAAAAAAAAAAAGGAAAAAAACGGAAAATTTTTTTTTAAAAAAAAGGAAAAATTTTTTAAAATTTTAAAAAAAAATTTAAAAAATTTTTATTTTTTGGAGGGGAAAAAAAAAAAGTTTCCCCCCAAAAAAAAATTTTAAAAATTCCCAAAATTTTTTTAAAAAAAAAAACCCCCAAAAAAGGGTTTTTTTTAAAAAAATTTTTTTTTTTTTTTCCCCCGGGGGGGAAAAAAAAAAAAAGGGGGTTTTAAAAAATTTAATTTAAAAAAAAGTTTGGGGGGCCCCCCCAAAAAAAATTTTTTTAAAAAACTTAAATTTTAATTTTTTTAAAAAAAAATTTTTTCCAAAAAAAAAAATTTAATTTAAAAAAAAATTTTTTTAAAAAACAAATTGGCCAAAAACCCCCTTTTTTTTTTTTTTTTAAAAAAAAAAAATTTTTTTGAAAATTTTTTTTTAAAATTCCCCCCGGGGGGGGGGGGCCCAAAATTTTTAAAAAAAAAAAAGTTTTAAAAAACCCCCCTTTCCCCCCCAAAATTTTTTTGGGTTTTAAAAACCCCCAAACCCAAAAAAAATTTAAAAATTTTTTTTTTGGGGGTTTTTTTTCCCCTTTTTTTTTTAAAAATTTTATTTTTAAAAAAAAAAAATTTTAAAAATTTTTTTTTTTTCCCCTAATTTTAAAATTTTAAATTTTTGGGGCCCCCAAAAAAAAAAAATTTTTTTAAAAAAAACCCCCTCCCTTTTTCTTTTAAAAAATTTTCCCCCAAAAAAAAAAAAAAAAAACCCCAAAAAAACCCCCGGGGTTTTTAAAAAAATTTGGGGTTTTTTTTTTTTTGGGGAAAAAAAAATTTTTTTTAAACCCAAAAAAGGGCTTTTTTTTAAAAAAAATTTTCCAAAACCCTTTTTAAAAAAAAACCCCTTTTTTTTACCCCTAAAAATTTTTCCCCCCCTTTTTTTTTAAAAAAAAAAAATTTTTATTTTAAAAAAAAAAATTTTTAATTTGGGGGGTTTTGGGACGCCAAACCCCTTTTTTAACAAAAAAAAACTTTTTAAACCCCAAAAAAAAATTTTTTCCCCAAAAAACCCAAAAAAATTTTTTTTGGTATTTTTTTTTTCCCTTTTTAAAAAAACCCTTTTTTTTAAAAAAAGGAAAATTTTAAAAAGTTTTTGGGGTAAAAAAAACTTTTTTCAATTTTTAAAAAAAAAAAAATTTTTTTTAAAAACCCCAAAAAAAAACCCCAAAAAAATATTTAAAAAAAAAATTTTTTTTTTAAAAACCCAAAAAATTTTTAAAAAATTAAAAATTTTTAAAAAGTTAGTTCTGTTAAACCTTTATCTGATATCTATTAAATATAAAGGATATACTAAACAAATGCCAAAAATACGCAAACCATAAATTTTTTTTAATCCAAATGAATTTTAAAAATGTTAATTTTAGGTGGGGGGAATCGTCACTAAATTGGGACAAATTTTATTAACAAATCTCACACGGGTGGCTCAGTTTCATAAAGTCTTTCTTATTTGATCGAGCTAACTGTCAAAATTACTAAAGAACTTACAATTTCTTCAAAATATCCTGGATGACGAAATGTTTACATCGAAAAAATATGGCTGACCCCAGTGACCTGTCACGTGATTCAATCGCGCATTGATATTTTTTCTGTACACAGCCCAAATTTACTGTAATTTTCGATATCAAGATACATTTCAAAATGTATGATAACCCTCCTGTAGTGAATGAAGGTACGGATTTTCTAACTTGTTACCGACCATACAGAACTATTTACTACATGCAAGTATATTTCAGCCAAAATTCGGTTCGCCATAAGCTTGAGATGTAGCTTATAACTTTGGCTCGCTATGCGCATGCGCAAGCGACCCAATTAATATTATCAAATTAATATGAGCAAATTTGATAACAGCATACCTAAGGATGCTACAGACAATTAGTTCTGTAGAAATAGACATTTAAAGGTATTTCTATTTTTAGCTTTAGCTGCCCCTAAAAGGGGCCAATCACAATAATATGAGCAAACTTGATATAAGACTACCCAAGAATGCTACAGACAAAATTTGGTGATCATTCATCAATTAGTTCTATAGAAGAAGACGTTTAAAGGTTTTTCTATTTTTAGCTCTAGAGCCTCCTCAAAGGGGCCAATCAAATTAATATGAGCAAATTTGATAAAAGACTACCCAAGAATGCTACAGACAAAGTTTGGTGAACATCCATCAATTAGTTCTGTAGAAATAGATGTTTAAAGGTATTTCTATTTTTAGCTTTAGCGGCCCCTAAAAGGGGCCAATCAAATTTATATGAGCAAACTTGATAAAAAACTACCTAAGAATGATACAGACAAAGTTTGGTGATCATCCATCCATTAGTTCTATAGAAGAAGACGTTTAAAGGTTTTTCTATTTTTTGCCCTAGAGATCTCTAAAAGGGGCCAATCAAATTAATATGAGCAAATTTGATAAAAGACTACCCAAGAATGCTACAGACAAAGTTTGGTGATCATCCATCCATTAGTTCTCTAGATAAATGTTTAAAGGTTTTTCTATTTTTAGCTTTAGCTGCCCCTAAAGGGGCCAATCAAATTAATATGAGCAAACTTGATAAAAGACTACCCAAGAATGCTACAGACAAAGTTTGGTGATCATCCATCCATTAGTTCTGTAGAAGAAGATGTCTAAAGGTTTTTTCTATTTTTAGCCCTAGAGACCCCTAAAAGGGGCCAATCAAATTAATATGAGCAAACTTGATAAAAGACTACCCAAGAATGCTACAGACAAAGTTTGGTGATCATCCATCAATTAGTTCTGTAGTAGAAGATGTTTAAAGGTTTTTCTATTTTTAGCTCTGTTGACCCCTAAAAGGGGCCAATTGAAATGACATGAGCAAATTCAAGTGCGACTGTCACAAGGATGCTACAGATTGAATTTGAAGTAAATCTGCTCAGCAGTTTCAGAAAAGAAGACGATTGTTGACGCATGACGACGGACGAAGGATGCTTTGATACTTTGATACTTATAGCTCACCCTGAGCCTTCGGCTCTGTCGAGCTAATAATAATTCCAACTAGGGTTTGAAATATTTCACACACTGAACAAATATATTATTATTTGAAAGTAAATTATAGTAAAAATGTCAGCAACAAAAGGGATGAAAGGATTTAGATTCGGTATAATATAACAAATAAAACATGGCCTTTCGGGCATAATGCAAGTTTACAGACTGGTTGGTTAGACCTCGGAATGTATACTGCCCTCAGCTGCACTTCGGACCATATACCTTCCTCAGTCTGACCAATCAGTCCATAAACTTGCATATTGCCCTCAAGGCCATGTATTATTTGTTAATAATGTCACTTTCATATCTTCTCCTTCACATTCGTCCAAATAAATCACTTCCTACCTGTTATTTGTTCTCAGTGAGCGAAAGGAAGATCTCTAACTTGTATACTGTAGAGCAATTATGAAAATAATTTGATATTAAGGAAGCTATCTACTTTCCGACCAAAATTTTACAACATCTCAGATTTTAATTATTTTTGGTATGCAAACATGTAGATATCCGCAGCATTATTTTGTAAAGAAAGAGCGTTGGTATGCTGTCAAAGCACCCCCTATCCCCAGCGACAGAATTGCAACTTTTTGTACCCCCCATTTTAGGAGGAGGGGGATTTACCCTTTTAGGTCGGTCCGTCCATCTATCCGTCCTGTCCATCCGTCGGTCCTTTTTATTTTGTGTCACATGTAGCTCAAAAAGTATTTGAGCTAGAGTCATGAAACTTCACAGGAATATTGCTCAGTATGTGTAGTTGTGCACCTGGGTATTTTCTAGTGGACTTATTTAATATTTTTTATGAGTTATTGCCCTTGACTTACTAAAAATTTGCAATTTTCAACTTCATCTTGTGTCGCATGTAGCTCAAAAAGTATTTGACCAAGAATCATGAAACTTTACAGGAATGTTGCTAAGCATGTGAAGTTATGCACCTGGGGTTTTGCTTGTGGATTTATTTTGTTTTCTTAAAGTTATTGCCCTTGATGTAGTTAAAATTTGCAATTTTTAACTTGTGTCCACACAAATTGAAAATTGCAAATTTATACTATCTAAAGGGCAATAACTCTGACATAAGTTGAAAATTGCAAATCTTTAATAAGTCAAGGGCAATAATTCTAAAAATACTTAATAAATCCACAAGCAAATAGCTGAACCAATCAATATACAGCCTACAATATTAATACAACTGTGTCGTATCATTTGGTACTAATCATTTTTTTTTTTCAAAATAAACATTTCTTTTAACCTGTTACCAGATATACACGCCTTTTAAGGGCTTTTTCACCCCCCCCCCTTTTATTGTTGTCTAAAATGGTGAAAAAATGCCTTATTTAGGCTCTCAATGCTTGTTTTTGTTTGAGAAATGTTGTTTAAAAAAGTGACCACTTTTTCGGCATGGCCCCCCCCAACCGAAAGATACATCAGGGGGTTGCCTGAAGGGGAATGTGCCCCCTTGGGGGGTTTGAAGGGGGGCGGCAGTCCCCCTCACCACTAAGAATATTTTGGACTTGTGAGAGGCTAAAAATGACCCCAGATCGATTATAAGGTAACATTTAATGAATGCTGAAAAGCATTTGACTCTATCTCAATCCATTGAGAAGTTGCAGCACTTTGAAATCAATTTTGATGGAAAAAATCAACGCAAAATAGTGATTTTTGGCAATTTTGAGATGTCCCCTCATTGCCATGGTAACAGGAAATTTAAGCCTGGGCATGTTGTTACAAAGGCAATGGTCCAGTCAATTTGATTAGTATTGAAGCAGTTTTAAAAGTTTTATAGCAATTTGAACTTGTAACAGGAGACTTTTCAATGAAAACAGCCATTTTTCACAAAATGCTCATGAAGTAATGGGTTAATGAAATTTTAGTAAATGATGTAAAATTATATTTTGAAGTTTATGGTTAATTATGAAATGAGTATATAATTGATCTGAATGAAATAAACAATGGATATAGCAAATTGAACTGAATTGTATCCACAAAACTCCTTAAAAAATATGTCCCACTTCAAGTTGCAAGTTTGCTTTAACTTTTGTTATACAAAATAGTTCTGCAATCAACATATACCAAACGAAGCGGTAAAAAGTGGAGCGTGTTAATACATATATTTGGTTTTCTGTCATTTCCAATAAAAAGAGTAATTAACAAAAACATAACATTTTCGTTCCAAGATGGCGGCGTTTGTTTACATATCTTGTAGGATACGACACAGTTTTGATTCCAAGCCCTGATAAAAGCATTTAAATTTTTATAGTGAGCAAGTTATTTTATTCCAGTTAGATTTTGAGAAATGGACCACAAAAATATTGTTCAACTTAGCACAGATTAAATTTAGGATTACATGTATTTTCCTCTGCATATTTATGATGTTGATAGTAAACATGTATACCAAGTTTGAAAGTGAACACTTTTGAAATGGACCTTAACAATAACAAAAGAGCCATGATGGCCCTGAAAATGCTCACCTGAAATTCTCCATGAAAAGGAACAAGTAATATTGTAAACAAAAGCAGATATAAAATCTAAATCTTAAACTGATATCACAATGTTTATATTTGTATCTGAAAAAGTGCATGTGTAAAAACATTAGTTCCTAATATATACATGCAAAGAAAATCAATGACTCACCCCCCCCCCACCACCAGCCAGGATAATTTTAACCCCATGGCTTTTATTTGTACAAGGTTGGTGCTAAATATCTAAGCTCTAGCTCTTTGGTTTTTATAAAGGAAGATCTTTTAAGTTTTAACTATACACTTATAGGGAAAAACAATGACCCAAACGTGGGACCAATTTTTACCCCATGGCTTTTATTTGAACAAACTTGGTAGACACTCACTACTTAATATCTGAACTGTCATTTAAATGGACTAAGGGGCCATTTGTTTTGTAATTTTCTTTTGTTTACTAGAGCGGCCATGGCACCCTATTCTTTTGTTACTGAATGAACTTTATTGTTCTCTTTTGTTCTATTTACAGTCACATGGCCCCCCTACTTCTCTTAAATAGCCCAAATGGACGGACGGCGGACGAAAATCAATCACAAAAGTTCACCTTGTCACTTTGTGACAGGTGAGCTAAAAAGTTTAACCAACACCAATGAAAGGATCATAACAATAGCTCCACATTTTTTCCACAAAATGTGGGTCTAATAATATCACTACCGGTGAGAGTTTCCAGAAAAGGGTCTCCAACAGCATCCCCTATTTTCACACTTTTGTTGTGTGACCCCATCAGACTGAGGCCAGCAGTCATATCTGCTAGAATGGGGTATATCTGAACAAAAAGGTGAATCTGTAAATGGTATCTTCTGCGGTTTTATGCTTGTTTTTGTTCCATTTGCTTCTAAATTGTGTTCATTCTGAAAAAAAAACATAAATCTCAATTGCACAGAAAACACAACAAAGCTTAAATTTGAAAAAAAAAAAAAAAACCCAAGAAACACAGTTAGATAGGAAATTTTCTAAGATTCAATCTGGTGTATTTTCTATCACAGTGACATTAGTCTGGAGACTTTGATGGTACGTCAATCATGTTGATGCTGTTAACATTCAGACAAGAGCCAGTTGAACCGGGTGATGCTCCACCAATAGGTTTTGGACACAGAAAAGTATACCTCTTGTTGTGTCCCAGACAAAGTTCAAAGTGTAAAAAATAAACAAAAGGCAATAACACCAAAATAAGGCAATGCAGAGTTATGGTTCTTTTGAACTGCACTTCTACCCAATGAGATCTATCTGCCTACAAAGTGTCTTGTTCATATCTATTATACTTTCAGAACTATTTTCTGGACAATGTTCAAAGTGTAAAAATGAACAAAGAGCAATAACTCCAAAATTAAGCAAGGCAAAGTTAAGGTTCTTTTGCAATGCACTTTTTTAATGAGATCAATTTACCTACAAAGTTTCATGTTGATATCTCTTATAGTTTTAGATTATGTCCCAGACAAAGTTCAAAGTGTAAAATGAACAAAGGGCAATAATTCCAAAATTAGGCAAGACATAGTTATGGTTCTTTAGCACTGCACTTCTACACAATGAGGTCTATCTACCTACAAAGTTTCATGTTGACATCTCTTGAATTTTTAGAGTTATGTCCTGGACAAAGTTTCAAGTATAAAAATAAACAAAGGGCAATAACTCCAAAGTTAGGCAAGGCAGAGTTATGGTTCTTGTGCACTGCACCTAATGAGATTTATCTACCCACAAAATTTCATGTTGATACCTCTTGTTGTTTCAAAGTCCCGACAAGAATAGCGGATGGGGACGAACGGACAGACCCCAATTTTTTTCCGCTTAAAATGTTTCTGTTATCATATTCTAACAACATGCCAAGTTTAAAGAAATTCTAAGGAACAGTTTTAATTTTGCCTATATGTCTATAAGAAAACTCCCGAAAACGTCCTTAAGGTATTACCACCCTAACGGGCACTATAAGGAACTGAAAAATTTAAATCATAGGTCAGATATATACCTTAAAGTACACCTGTACGCAAAATTTAAACAAACTTTACCGTACGGAAATCGAGTTATGGCCACTTTTATGAACTGAAGCTAGGGTGTATCTCTGAGGGCCCTTTTTCAGAAATGACATAAAATGGGAAAACATATTTAATGACAATGAAATAGATTGGAAACCAATATTTAATATACCTTTTAAGTCTACAATCGACACAAATCTTCGTAGTTTTCAATACAAATTTTTAATATGTTTAGTCCCAACAAATAAATATCTTTTTAAATGCAAATTATCATCTAGCAATTTGTGTGATTTTTGTTCTATGGAGATAGAATCTATTGAACATTTAATATGGGAATGTCAATTAACACAAGTTTTCTGGAACAAAATTCAAACATTTTTATTCTCTAAAGGTTATGAAATACCTCTAAACTTAAGACAGGTGTGTTTCGGTATATTAGGTAAACATAACACTGTAAATTTTATCATAATTCTGTGTAAATACTTCATATTTAAATGAAATATAGCAAAAATATACCCACTTTTGAAAAATTTATGCCATTTCTCTCTTACATGATTAGAATTGAAAAAGAAATATCATTAATACAAGACAATCTACAAAATTTTGAAGAAAAATGGTCAAATTTCAATGAAACTTAACTTTTACAGACCCCAAAACCACACAATTTAGACATATAATTTATGCATATACAAATAGAAAAGGAAACAATCTTCAATTCTTATCTCCGTTTAGTCCATTCCTTAATTAATTATATTTTCTCCATTTTTTTAGATATATTTTTTTACTAAGTATAAGGGACATAACTAATCTTTATCTTTTCTCTCTCTTTTTTTTTCTTCTCATTCTTTATTTATCTTTCCTTTCTTTATACACTTTCTTTTCTCTCTTTCATACTTACTATGCACTTTATACTATCAGTTTTTCTTAGCACTCATTTTCTTCTGTCAAAATCTTTTATAAAAAGATCTTAAGTCAAGATACAAATATACTTGTCATAATCTGATAACATTGATTTGACATTATTTTTTTATGTATTCATTACATGTACTATGATTTGAACGTTTGTATATTATGATTGAAAAATAAAAGAGAAAAAAAAAACATTCAAGATTCATGCTAGAAAACCAGTACAGTAACGTTCTAGTCTAGCTACGCCTTAAACTAAATATATTTTTTAATTTTTCACTTGTAATCTCTGTACTGATAAGGGGAGATCACTGCGTAGGAGATTGGCTACGCCCGTGTGTTACGATGACTGTATATTAAATAAAACGTAGATCTATCAAAGAAAAATATTTTACCAGTTCATCCAAGTTCATAGAAATATATATTCCAAATGCTCCTAAAATCGCTGCCACGCATATAGTGCCGATAGTTTTAATGAAAGAATATCTTTTTGTCTCATAACTTCTTACATGTGGATCTAGTCTACTTTCACTTTGAGGTTTTTGGTCGAGGAGAAATTCACTATCCATTATGTCAGAATTTTCAGAGCTCTATTTCTAATAACGCACAATGAACGTTAATTAAACGTAATTCTCAAATAGTATATTCACTCTTGTTTATTCATGTCCATACGCAAAATAGCCAAACATAAGTGCTTCTGACATATTTTTATCATGTGATATAATAGGTCACCTGACTTCGCGGCTGAAGAGGCCCGTCTATACAGACTAGATATTGGACTTGCACAAAGACACATAGATAACAGAGATAGGCAACTTCCTAGCCAGTTAAAATACCACGCATGCCTGCTAAACTTAAAACTTGTAGCAAGTAAAACTTATTAACCGGGTATCAAAATCAGTAAAATAATACATTTTCTGGCTGCTGTTAAAAAAAATATTACGGTTCCCATTTAAATAAATGATACATCAATTTTTAAAGGAGACTACTTAATAACTTTTGTTACAAAACTTCATATGACGAAAAAACTGGCTCAGTGAGTATTTGTTTTTTCGAAGTGAAAGGCATGGAAAGTTACAAAATGAAATATTTTAACATGCAGCAATAGATAAAAGATTTTCCTTTTAAATGGTACATAATATTAAAGGATCAAATGTACATGTATATCCATTATGTTTTATTTGCTTCAAAATGCCAAATTTTTCACTTTTTGATAGGCATGAGTGATATTTCAAATGAGTATATAGGAGCTGCTTAAATTATCTCTGTTATCTATGTCTCTGATTTTTGGAAGAAAAAGAAACAATGTTTTATTGTTGTTGTTGTTGTTGTTGTTGTTGTTTTGTTTTTTTAATTTTAATAAGAAAACAAAACTTTAAGATAAACATGCTGCATAAGGCCTTTATTTTTGTTTTATATTATTTTTATATGCTTCTCTTGTGCTTCTTGTGTACTCCATTTGTGCTTAAAACTGTTCAGTATATATATTACCAGCTAGGTCTTTCAAATAGAAGTTTAATTGTAGCGCGAAGGGTTTACACACCATTCTATTTGAAAGACCCTGGTATATACGAATACGAATTTTATTAAGCATAAAACAAAATACATTGCTTATAGCCAATTAACAATGATACACATGTACAGTCAGGCGCGTAGCTGCCTATACGCGAGTACGCAGCTGAATCCACATTATTTTGACAAAAAAAATTTTTAGTAAAAAAAATGTGGTTTGAAATTCAGCCGCGTTCGCCAGATCTGATAATTACCACACTGAATACTTTATAAATCATATAGCCTAAATCGTACACCATACCGTAGTTTTTTTTTTTGAAAAGTTGTCGGCCTTTGCAGCTCTTCAAAGTCGGAAGTTTGCACGCGCCGTATTTTCGAAAGCAAAGGCCGCAAGTTAGACTTGCTGTGAAATGTAGACTAGTTGAAATAGACTAAAGTAAAGCTATTCATCTCCATTTTTATGCTAAAATAAATGGATTTTCGATGGTCAAGAAAGCTCTCCGGAGGCCCCAAAACGCACCAAATTTCACCATTTATTTAAAAAATTTCAGGGGGGGGGGGGGGGGGGGCATGCCCCCTGACTCCCCTGGATTATTTTGAATCCACATTCTTTAAAAGCTAGCTACGCGCCTGACAGTGAGAAAAATAGCAGTTAACAATTATACACAAGTTTTCTGAAGAATACAAGTTAATATTGGAACAAATAAGACTTGTACTTATATATAATTATTATTATACAATATAGTTTTTCAGAAAAAAATATCAGATTAAGATATACGTTTATGATTTGCCCAATACAAAAATTTAGCTAAGGTACAAATAGTTTTCTTTGAGTCTGACGACAAGATACTATCTAATTTATTCATAGTAGGACAATGGCAGTAGTATTTTTTTTAAATATTTTGTTCGAAGATCTCGGTAGTGTGGACACACAAGGAGAAAGTGGTATTCACTCTCTATTTGCTTCATATTGCATGATTTACATAATTGCTGTTCTCTAGGAATGTTTTCGTATCTACCAGTTTCTATAAATAAATTATGGGAAGAAGTTCGAAATCTAGTTAAAGCAGTTCTGTATTTACTTTCTTGGACATAATCTAAATACTTTTCCATTTCAAAAGAATGTTTAAATATACAATATGTTTGTAATCTTGGTGAATTATTGATAGATGCATACCAACTTTGTAGAAAGGTGTCAATTAATCTTTGTTTAATAGTATTATATGGTATATCTATATCAAACTGATTGTCCCAAATATATGAAAAGCCAAGACTTGACAAGGTGTCTTTAATAAAAGAAGCCCAATTTTTTCCGTTATAATTTCGACCAACATCTGTGTCTGACTTAAGAAGTAAATACGCTTGCTTAACAAGTGATGTATCATTAAGTTTAAGTATTTTTGACCAATATCTTATCATGTTAAGTTTTCTAGTAATATGTAACGGGTAACGACCAAGCTCACCATAAAGTGCTGACAAGTTAGTAGATTTTTTAACCCCTAAGACTCTCCGCAAAAATTTAGTATGAATAACTTCTATATCTTAAGCATCGTGCATTCCCCATATCTCCGAATTATAATTCAAAATGGAACCGACTAGAGAATCAAACAATTTACATTTCTGATAGGTTGGCAGTTCTATATTTTTAAATACTTTAAACAGGTTATGTAAAGCAAATGAGGCATGTTGAGCTATTCTGTTTTGAGTTCTAAACCAATTGCCATTTTTAAAGAGGGTAAATCCAAGGTATTTAAATGATTCTACAAGTTCGATTGGTGTGTTGTAAATATAAAAAATATGCTGTGTATGCCTGCCTTTTTCAAAAATCATTGCTTTTGTTTTAGACGTATTTATTTTCAAACCCCATGTATTACAATAAGTTTCAATATCCGCTAGCATTGCCTGTAGAGATTCAGGGGATTTAGCAAAAAGTACTTGGTCGTCTGCAAATAAAATGAGAAAAAGCTTAAGTTCGTTAATTGTAAAAATACCTTCTAAATCAGTGTTAATATTGTCTATAAGGTCATTTACGAAGAACATGAAGATCAGAGGTGAGATTATTGTTTCATATTTAATTCTACATTAAATATATATTGTTTTATATTTAATTCTACATTAAATATTGCATGCAGTACCTTGAAACTTGATTGTTAGGCTCCGCCTACTTAGTGTACTGACCAATTGACTTCATATTGTTAGACAGTCTTAGAAATAAACTCATTTTAGTCCACACCACAATGGTATATAGTTTTAGGTAGTTATTAACAATGTCAATAGTATCGAATCTTTTGTAGCGCACATATAACTCATCGATCGTACCAAAACCCATCGGACACATAAATATTTCAATAACTATCTTTTGCTATACAAGTTAATATTGAGTATTTACATAATTTGCAAGCAACTAGCATTCACGATATCGGCTCTGATTTTATGACTTTTTAACGTTACAGCCAATTTACCATCAATAACTTTTTAACCAGGTTTTCCGAAGGAAAGAAAGGTTATTAGATTGAGGTAGTGGCGTAAACAATTTCTCCTACATTTCTCAAGTGATTTTGACGAAAGTTTTACAGAAGCTTTGTCATCAAGTGCCCTGGCGCATATTGTCAGGATTTTGAGATTCGGAACTATAGGGTAGAAAATAAACACGATTACATTTCAATTGATGCATGCGATAATGGTCTAGATTATGATAATTATTACCCAGATGTTTCGTTGGGACGGGCCTCTTCCGATAAAATATGTAATAAAGTGGTACACAAATGCTCGAATTTCGCAAAGCAGCTTCAAAACGGATTGCTAAAACCCCAGTTACACAGCCATCGGTGATTGATCGGTAGTTATTTTAGCCAAATTATGGAGTGAACCGATGACAACGTATTTAACACCGATATCACCTATATTGGTCACCTGTTTTCGACCTATCAACTACTATTGGGGAAAGATAAGTTTTATCGGTGAAAAAATGTTTAAAATTCTCGATCGCTGAAGATATTTTATAAATACATGTAACCGACAGCAACGAGATATGCAAGCTCTTAATCACCGATATCGCCAATCGGACAATGATAACCAAATATGAATCACCGGCCATTTCTGGCGAAAGTGTTTTACCACTGATGACTATAAAACTATAGCTATAGCTATCAAACACCGATTAATCAGCGTTACGCCCGATTTAGCTCCGATTTACAAACGATAAAAACCCATAGTATTTCAGCATTTTTATCACCGATCCAGCCCCGTTTGAGTTTGCTTTCTGTCACCGATGGCCGTTTTCGCAGAAAACCAGAAATAAAATCACGCATGACAACCGATCATAACAGCGAGTTAATTTAAAATTAAATGACCGATTGGGGACCGACCGTCTGTGTAACTGGCCCCTAACGGTAGAATCGGTAACGATTATAATATTGGCGAGTAACAGAAATCTATCTACTGATTGATTCGTTCAGTTCGTTTAAGCTGTATAGCGATCACGCGCCGATTACGTTCTCACTAAAAATAAACCTATAAGTGGAATGCTGCATATAAAGGATGATATCGCTAAACAACCGCAATTTAATGAAATTTTGTCACAAATAAACACTGATATTGTCAGTAATGATAATATTGATCAAACTGATGATTCTTTTTCTGCGCTTATTCAAAGTACTGCTGATCCATATTTTAAGCATTATTCGAATTGTAATGTTGATAGACTGGTATGATAATGAATGCAGAGTTTCGCGGCAAGAGTATCAACATGCTCTTAGCTTCTTTAATCTTAATAAAATGTAATAAAACAGGGAATTACTATGTAATGCTAAATGCAAGTATCAATCATTGAAAAGAAAAAGGGATTTAGGTTACGTAGGTCTCAAGAATTAAGGCCTTTATTCAGAAACTATTCTTAATCTCAATCTCGACTTAAACTCACGAAAGGTCACCTCAAGTAACGCTGGAGTAGAACTCACAATGTGCAAATTGGTATTCGTTTTGTTTACTCAACCTTACCTCTCTAAGGGAGATGAAGACCAATATGCATTGCAAAAGTGTAACCATGTCGTGTAAAACCGTGTAAAAAATGTTAAAAGAATTAATTATTAAAAATCTTAATGTAAAAGAAAAAAAGATTTTAAATCTATATATGTTCGATAAAACAAAAGCGTGGGAAGAAATTTAAAGAGAATTTTATGATTTTCAAGTAGTAAATGCCAGAACAGCAAAACAATGTTGGAAAACCTGAAACACACGACGAAAAATGGAAGCTAAAGAAAGAGCTGAAAGGCATCTGACAGGCATTTAGAACTGAAGACATTTTGCATTTCAATAATGTATTTTGAAAGAAGCATTCAATTTTTTGTGTCAATGAATAAAAATTTCAATACACAATTATGTTTTCTCTATGACATTTTAAAGGCCTATCATGCCTCATAAATTCTATCATTTTTATTTCTCAAAACTTTTCTCTGGGTATCTTGTAATAGCTCAAAAAATGCTCATTTGCCACATACATGAACTATCCTTTGTTTGCAAAGGGTATAATCATAGTGCATAATCATTTTGTATAGAGTCAAAATACTACTTTGTTTACATTTTCCTACCTTCACAACTATAAGTGCAACTTTAAGTAGTTGATAAACATCTTATATACCATAAGTCCATTATTAAAACATTATTAAACCCATTTTTCTAAAAGAAATAAAAAATGAGGCATAACGAGCCTTTAACAAGACTGTTTTATTATTTACCCCCTCCCCCAAAAAGACCTGTTTGAATGTGACGTCAGACGTCATCAAAGTTTACTTTATGCTATGGTTATTCATGACGCCATGAAGATATCTTTCTGTCGTGTTTCCTTTGAAATATATATCTTTATATATAAAATTTGAAATATCTTTAAATATATAGATTGGGAATTCTATGTCAATCTCAAAATTCAAACAGTGTGATATAACTTGTATTTAATATTCCCAAACCAAAACAAAAGATAACTAAGTGGCATTTGTTTAAAACAAAAACATTTATACAGGTCTATATTTAGACGCATATGACAAATCATCTGAGGGCTCGAGTCCATTAGTCATCGACGGTCACATTGACAAACACGGGAACTTTTCATGGAACTTGAAATTGTATAAATTCACTTCTTTTTGGCATAAGTACTGATTTCCCGCGAGCTGAATACACTCTTAATAGTTCATACTACTTGTATCATTACTGGTATAAAATGTGCACACTCCTTCGAATAAGTCAGACTCCTTTCTGATAAAATTCAACTTCTGACATAAGTTTAATGGGATCATCTCTATCCCTAGGTATCTGTTATTCAACATTTATTTCCCCAAATATTGTCAGTTCCCATATATGATGCACTTGAATGAATATGGGACGAAATTAATTCAAAATCAATACTCAAAACTAAGTGGTATTCAGTATTATTTTATTGAGGATACCTCACAAATCTCACAAATTCTCAACTTACCTTAGTTTACTGGAAACTGACTTTATCATCAGAATACAACTTTACTGAAAAGTTGAGGACTGTCTTGAACGGATTTACTCAATGAGTGTGAGTGTAAGTATCGATTCTGAATACGGGCCTAACTTCCGCCTAAGTGATTTACTACATAAGAAACCTCAGGACTTTTGGAAATTTTTAAACAAAATAAAATGGAAAATGCAAGCAATATTTCGCCAGCAGAATTTCATGATTACTTTGCAAATATCTTTCATGAATTACATGCGACTCAGATAGAAAAAAATCGATAACTTCGTAAATAATCATGATTTTAACAATGTGGCCATACCACGTGACTTTTCGGGTACGGAGCACGCCGATTTTTCACCCGATTCAGGTATGCTTTTTATTCATAACTTATTTAAACTCAACCGATTTTGATCAGATAAGGCGCAGAGTACCGTAATTATATCAGCTTTCCATGGTATATCAAAATTCTGAAAACCCCTGAATGGTTTTTTGAGAACATTCGAGTACAGTTTTCTTCTCATAGCCGAGGCCGAGGGGAACGGTACACACTCATTTGTCATAACAAGCGATTTCTAGCAAGTCATATGTGTTTTTGTCGCTATTTCATAGAAAAATACATGTTAAATCTGATATATTTACTCTGTCCAATGTATCGAGTGAATGCAGTGATGTTTTAGCATATTTTCATAAAGTTATGTTGAAATGGTACGGAGCACACTGTTATTTCAAAAGATACGGTACACACACAATTTCTGTCTTTGAAATAATTCTAAAATAAAATATATGAAAATTTAATTTAAATTATAATGTGAGTGATTTTTTTCATAGTTATACATTTTATTAATTTAAACAAGAACCCTGGGACCTGTTTTGCAATGTATCATTATGCTTACTTTAAATGTTAATATGTATTTGTGCATTATATTTCAAGAGATCACGCTTAACATTTACAACCTCCATGTAATTGTCCTATTTAAAATCACCTAGGGTATGTTAAACACTTCGATCTTCACAGAATCAGGTAGTTGCGTTTAAAATGATTGTTCTATAGAAAAAAAATGTTGTTATAATGCTGTGTTTATTGTTGTTGTTTTTTATTTCTTTAAGTTTCAGTGAAGTGTAAGATATGTTTTTTTTGCTTCAACCTGATAAAATAAAACAAGGTCATGACCTAAATCGCTGAAGAATATCATTACTTGATAACATTATATATATTTATATTTTGTTAATAATAAGTTAGTCACTAGGTACAATTTTGCAATATCATGGTCATGTTTAATTAAATCAAAGTATAGAAGGTGCTGAATTTGTTTGGGTCTCAGAATGTCAGAAAGGTGAAGGTTGTGAGATGATTACCCAATTTGTTTTTGTATAGTGCCACCAATGCTGTTTCAAGTGTTATAACTGTAGTAAATTGGCTATAAGGCTTATTGCAATTGATATTCACTTCAATGTTTATTTGGCTTAAACAATTAAAAAAACACATGAGTTGCCTTAACTAGGATTTGAACTCAGGACTTCTCTCTTCCTAAACGAGCGTGTAACCCCTCGACCATGGGGAAGTTATAAGATAACAGCCTGAAGAAAACCATATCATTCTTAATTAGGGTTTGTAACCCTTAATAATTTTGTTTAACACTGATGTAAATAATCATGGAGCTTAATATTATATGTATATCTGTAAAGAATTACACAATATTTGAAATCTTCGACCAATCGGAAACTACTTTTTCTTCCCCCGAGAAGGCTTGAAAATTAATGCGCCTGTCATTTGACAATCTTTACGCAGGGATTTCTCCTTATTTTTTCGGCGTTAGAGTACTTATAAAGGTAAGTAACCACTTCGAGGAGTTCGGACTACTTTCTGATTTTGCAAATAAGCATATCAGAGTCTGACGACCCCCCAAAAAATGTAGTTGCTATGGCTTAAATTTTTAATGTTTAAAGACATGAAGCTTTAAAAATAACTTTTAATTCAGGTAATATAGGTCATTTTTGGTTTGGTTTCACGGCTCACCAAAACTGACATGATCATGTGGCGTCTTTCCAGTTTTACAAGTGCCCCTTTGGGTATAAATAAAGGTTCGAACGGGCACCTGAGTAGAACTACCGACGTTCTGTATGGTAGTTAGAAAACTTTCTCACACAAAAAATCGAAACATCGAAGTCACTTGTGGTCTCGTACCTACATGCATGTATATGTATACGATATAACTCTGACACTTTTTCAACAGAAAGGTCCCCAAACTATGATACAACGTTACGTTATATAACAGGCCTTGTTCCCATATGGGTTCTTCAGATTATCCGGCTTTTAATTTTGATTGCACGTAAAACTGCGGAATATCTGTGTCTATGTGTAGATAATTTGATAATTTAAATACATACAGTCAGTTTGGGACCCTGGCAGATGATTCATACCAAATATCATGTGGCAGAAAAATACTTTAAACTTTCCGTGATTTAAAAAAACACTTGCATCAAAACCAGTGTTTTTTCTCCAAATTCGATTATTTATTCTAACACTCACGTGATTTTGTCACTATAGACAAAGAAGGAAAAAAACTGGTGTTAAACTGCCAATAAACACCGGTTAGGGACTACTTGTATATGCGCTGTTATGTTTTCACCCTCGATTCTATAGTTTACAAAGCATTTTAAAGCAACAATAAAAAGCATTTTTATTTATATTTTCAGTTCGTATAATGTTTTCTTTTCATACAATACCGAAATAATATCTCACATACACTAACGCCACATATTAGATGCATATCAGTTAATAAATAGTTTGACAAAACGGCGCCAATCCGTAAGCAGCGTAATGACGTCATCCTAAGTAAACAACTCATTCATAAACAAGCTGACGTTATTTCATACATACAAGAATTATAAATGGGGCACTGATGTAAACACAATACGACGTAAGTTTTTATTGTTGAAAACTTGATAAAATAACGTTTTTTTTATCATTTCTTTTGATCGATAATTTCTATATCTTCGCAACAGTGGGGTGCGAAAATCGAACAGCGTTATACGAAAATCGGTACCGGAAGTTATTTCCGCTTGAAAAATAACATTAGTGATTTTCCTTATTTTATCGTGTTAGAATCGAAATAACATCGGTCTGAGAGGTGTATATTGGCTATTTAACACCGGTTTTGTCGTTTTGATGCGACAAAATTAACCACTCAGGCCTACGGCCTTCGTGGTCAATTCCTACGCATCCAAACTCCAAACCGGTGTTAAATAGCCGATATACACCTCTCAGGCCGATGTTATTTCTTAAATCAACATTTTGCAAGGAACATATATTTCCAACTTACTCCTAACTTTTTGTTTGTTTTTTTATATTCATACTAGGTTTAGACAGTCATTTATATATTCGAACAAATAAATTAAATGAAAGAATAATCGCACATAACAGATGTCCATGAATTTCACAATTCGTTTTATAATCCGAAAAAATATACTTAATTATTTCAATGAAAAAAAACAAAACAAAACAAAATTTTGAATGTCTTCCGTATCCCTCCCGTAAATATTAACATTTTAATTATTGCCAAATATTAATTGCTCAGCATTTAAAATCGAATTTTGCGCGACGTACTCTTATTTTTTTAATAATCCTGTTTACATCAAACTATAAGCATAATGATACATTGCAAAACAGGTCCCAGGGTTCTTGTTTAAATTAATAAAATGTATGACTTAAAAAAATCACTCACATTATAATTCAAATTAAATTTTCATATATTTTATTTTAGAATTATTTCAAAGACAGAAATTGTGTGTGTACCGTATCTTTTGAAATAGCAGTGTGCTCCGTACCATTTCAACATAACTTTATGAAATTATGCTAAAACATCACTGCATTCACTCGATACATTGGACATAGTAAATATATCAGATTTAACATGTATTTTCTATGAAATAGCGACAAAAACATATGACTTGCTAGAAATGGCTTGTTATGACAAATGAGTGTGTACCGTTCCCCTCGGCCTCGGCTATGAGAAGAAAACTGTACTCGAATGTACTCAAAAACCATTCAGGGATTTTCAGAATTTTGATATACCGTGGAAAGCTGATATTATTACCTGATCAAAATCGGTTGAGTAATAAATAAGTTATGAATAAAAAACATACCTGAATCGGGTGAAAAATCGGCGTGCTCCGTACCCGATAAGTCACGTGGTATGGCCACATTGTTTAACGTAAATAGTCCTACGTTTGAGTCGTTAAATACCACAATAACCACAGAAGAAGTTCGTGAAGCTATAAGTCGTGTGAATCTTAATGAAGCCACATATCCTGCTGATAATTTACTGATAATGAGTATTTACTACAAACTGCGGAAATACTAGCAGTTGCATGTCATTTCAACCGACTGTTTAAATAAAATATTTGATTCAGGCCTTTTTCCCAACGCCTGGTCATATGGTTATCTCATCTCAATTTTTATAAACAAGAAATGCCCAACGACACATCTGCCCCCCTTTCTAGACCACTCACATTATTGGTTAGTTTGTTATAGAAACTTGCCATAAATGGGTACATGGAAGTGTTCAGTTATGGAAAAAAGAAAAATAATGAAGACTTTGTGATAAATAGTTTTCAAGATAATGAGCGGAAACCATTCTGACATTTAAGGCCCCTGTGACCTTGACCTTTGAACTAGTGACCAAAAATCAATAAGGGTCATCTAATAGTTATGACCAATCACTATGTGAAATATGAAGACTTTGTGATAAATAGTTTTCAAGATAATCAGCAGAAACCATGTGGTCTACCGACGTACAGACGTACAGACAGACGGACCGACATTTGCAAAACAATATACCCCCTCTTCTTCGAAGGGGGGGACCCCTCATCTTCGAAGGGGGGGGGGGGGCATAAAAAAAGAGGGCAATAATTCTCCCAATAACTACAGAGGAATAACACTTAAAATTGTTTACTAAAGTGTTTTAACAAAGCCTTTTGAAAATTGGGTAAAAATCTGGAGACAAAGTGATTCCTCGGAAGCATTAATCACAACAAAATTACAAGAGAATTGCAGACTCGGTTTGATTGAGTCTGTACATGAGCCAATTTAACGTATTGTCGGATGCTCAGTTCGACTTTCTTCACAGTGCGAGCGCAGTTGCCACGATTTTCGTTTTAATTTCTTTAATCGAATATTTTTATCACAAAATTTTCGCCTTTATTGCGATTTTATAGATATAAAGAAGGCCTTTGATTCTGTTTACAGGCATGCTTTATGGTTTAAGCTCTGTAAGGTTGGTTTACATGGAAAAATACTCAGAATATTTTAGCATTTCAATTAGGGTACTGTATATCTGTCACAACGTGAGCAAAATGTGCAGCCTGACCGTGACTTGAACCCTAGACCCTCGGAATACCGTATCGCGGCTCTACCGACTGAACTATCCGGCCACTTACACCTAAATAGTGAACAATTCTGAACCGTGACATACTCCCCTGCTATATTGAAATTCATCCTCAAATTTCACAGAGTTACAGAGCAATGTAAATTAAACTCTGAGCTTTATTCAGTCACGGTCCCACGTTGGGCGCCAAATGTCAATGGGTGAGAAAAATGTGCAGCCTGACCGGGACTCGAACCCGGGACCCTCAGAATACCGTACCGCGTCTCTACCAACTGAGCTATCCGTCCGCTTACACACGATCACCCCTAAATAGTGAACAGTTCTGAACCGTGACATATCGTTTTGCATGTGTTCTGCGTATTTCATAATGTAATGTTCGTTGTGATTAGCGCATATTATAACGTGCAGTGCATGTATTCATTTTCAAAAGTGTACGTTTTGCGTGTAAACCAAAACGTTCACCTTACAGTAAGTCTAGCTGGGTGATTGACTACAAGCCCGCATGTTGGTCATTTCTTTTTAGTAATAGATAATAACACTGAAGACTCCATATTACTGTTTTAATATTGTATACTGTAGTCAATAAACAGGTGTTTCGCAAACTGATTTTTGTATTGCTCTTCATTTTCCGTTTTTCGCAAAACATAAAGTACGACTAGCCTTTGGCCTGGCATAACACAACCCTTGTCTGTAGAAAAGTCACCTCTTCCCTTGTTCCGTCAATAACTTGAGAAGAATATTTAAGCATAGGTTTGTGTAACTTGTTAGGAACATTGACCGTTCCCCTATTTATTTTGAAGTCAGTTGGTTAAAATCAACATGGCCTTTATGTATAGTGTCAAGCAATGTATACCTCAGTGCTTGCAGTGCTTTGATTTATAAACGTAGCGAGACCATTTTTTATTTGTTTGGGTCGTCAGACCAAACAAATAATGGTATTCTTATGCTGTTAATTGCAAGTGCCGAAAGTAGTCCGCTTTTTTTGAAGCGGTTACTTCCCTTTATATGTAACACTTAGGCGGAAAAATTTAGGGGAGATCACTGCGTAAATATGGTAACATGACAGGCGGATTAATTTTCAAGCAAAATAATTCCCGAATGGTCGAATATTTCTAATATTGTTTTATTCTTTACAGATATACATGCTTATAGTAAGCGCCATGATTATTTACACAAGTGTTAAACAACAGCTATAGCGTCGTTACAAACCCTAACTAGAATAATATGGTTTTCTTCAGGCCAATAACATATAAATTCACCGTGGCCGAGGGGTTTCCACGCTCGCTTAGGAAGCGAGAGGTCTGAAGTTCAAATCCCAGTTAAGGCAACTCATTTTTTTTTCAAATTGTTTAAGTCAAATAAACATTGGATCGAATATCAGTGTTGCAATTAGTCTTATAGCCATTCTACTACAATTAAAACGCTGGAAAGCATTGGTGGCACTATACAAAAACAAATTATCACCTTTTATTTTAATTAGATTCTAATAAAATACCGTACAGTATATCCTGTTTTGGATCAAGAAAGTGCTAACTATTTCTTTTTCCGAAAACTAAATCTTAGTAACTGAAATATTTAGCCGTTGAACGGTCGACAAACCCTGATGGCTTACAGACACTTCACCCCCCAGACACTTCACCCTAGGCCCATTTTTGCAGACACTTCACCCCTCAGACAGTTCACCCCTCATTTTAAGAAATTTGATTGAGACACTTCACCCCTCATTTTTTTATTTTGTGTTTAACAATTATTTATATAGAAATTGTTAAATACATTCAATAGTGATTGAGTATGTTATTGTTTTAACATATATAACTTTCTAGTAAAGTGTGTGAACCTTTGTGTGAATTTTCCTTTGATATATTATAAGAGTATATAATCTCTTTCACACTTACTTTGTGTCTTTAATTGACAGTATCTTGTTAAATGGATTAAAAGCAAAACAGGAATACAAAGCTGTTAGTTATCTGTAATGAATTATGATTATTGTCAGTGTTTTTTTCTCTACTTTGGGAATGGTGCCGGTACCAGATTGATTGGGAAAAAATGCGTTATTTTGACTTATATTGGGATTTTGTTCATGCATTTTTTCTGCTACAAATAAGATTAGTCATCATGAATAAAGATAGCTAACAGCTTCCACTGTCCAGGTAGAACTATTGAGTGGTGATTTATATGAATATATTGGATTTAAATGATTTCAGAGAAATCACATGGCCTTGTGGCAATTTTGAACAACCATTTTGGGAATTTAAACATTGAAAATTGGGAATTTTAATGTCTACAATGTATTTTCTATTGGGAACAGTACCGTTTTAGGGTAGTAGTTATATAAAGAAAAAAAACACTGATTGTATTGACATTATGAATGATCTTTGTATTAAATGCAGGATAATTGTATCTGATAATGATGGTAAATAACTTATGTTTACTATATTTTATAAAGCAACTAATTCATTCATTCATATTCATTTATATTCATTTCATTTCATTCCATGCCATGCCATGCCATGCCATGCCATGCCATTCCACATTCCATTCCATTCCATTCATTCATTCATTCATTCATTCATTCATTCATTCATTCAATTCAATATTATAAAAATTAAAAATTTAATTTTCATACAATTATACCATTTTAATTCAATTATCTAATCAATTATGAGATAACTGTTGAATAAACAACCAATCAACATGTTGAATAAACAAGGTGACATGCAATAAACACTTAATAGATGAAAGTGCTTTGTATATCATTTGGCAATACAACCAATTAACCTAAATCAGCTTTAAACTTAGTAAAAATAAAGGTATTAAGCAAAATTTTTAATCAAATAATACTAAAAGTAATTAATATAAACATATATAAGCATTTTGTTGTTGACTAATTTGTTTTATTTACTTTATAGAAAAAAAATGGATGAGGGGTGAAGTGTCTTACTGATTTTGGGGGGTGAAGTGTCTTAAGGGGTGAAGTGTCTTCAAAATTTGAGGGGTGAAGTGTCTGGAGGATGAAGTGTCTTGCTACCACCCTGATAAGGTCCTCAATCGAGGTATGTTTGAGACGACCCCGGCTGAATATATTGAAACCCTCCCTGTTGTCCAAGGTTTTGTTGTTTACGAAGACTACAACTTTACAAGCTGTATTATTTCCGAAAAAATATAACTATGTTTTTGTTGCTGTTTTTTTTTCTCATTGTAAAGAACAATTTCAGCATTTAATGGCAACTATAAAGGAAAGATCTCGTTTTCTCTCGCGAAACCTCGTTAGTCATCCTTTTATAAGACACAATGTTATTTTTGTTACAAGTGATTTGATTGGTCAATACTATGTGGTCGATTTTAGTTCGTTCAGTTAAAGTACACTATTTACTAAAATTCTAAAGCCCCCAATATCGAATTCCTCTTAGCCTGTATAAGTTTAGTTGATTCTTATGAAGAAAGAAGTTTAAAAACTTTATCTTTTAAACGTTTCTCAATTTTCCAATCAAACATTCATCCAATGCCGTACACGGTTTCAAAGCGGCACGCATAGCCGCGTTGGATCGGTAACAGCTAAGAAAAGAGGAGAAAACGAGTGAAAGACAGTAATTTCTGTCTTTATGATAAAAGTTAAAATCAAGAATTACCGAATAATGATTAAATAACGTATGAAATATTTGATTGGCCTTTCCGAAAAGTTGGGTATATAGCGGATGTTTGAAATCGCCGCTTTGAAGGAATACACAATTTATCACGTGACTTCATTATGGAAAATGGCGGCCTCCAAATTTACAAACATGGATTCTTATTCGCGTAAATCTGAGGCCATGAGCACGTGTGTTTGTTTACATTTGCATAACTGACATTTTGAGGTGTCAGTCACCTCAATTCGCTGTAGACATGCCTGGCAGAGGCAGCAGAGGTCGTGGGAGGCCACCAAGGACTGCAACACCAAGATCTGCAAATTTTTTGAGAAAGCCAAAGGCCTTTGGAGGTGGATTTGTTGGTGACAGTAATTCTCGATCGAGTACCCCTCTCAGTATATCCCCAGCATCAACACCAACAAGAAATAAATATGACAAAGGTAGAAGGGATGCTGCAAGTAGGGGAAGAAGTTTTATTCAGAATCTTTTTGATGATGATGATGAAATGTCGAGAGATAGTGCTGGTGCTGGTTCTCTTGGTCCAGACAGTGAAAACCTTGACAACATGTCAAATCTTGATGGAGATTCTGATATCTCGTACAACGAAGATGATGAATCTGATTCAGACTTTAGTGTTGAAAGTAACAGTACATCTGGTAAAAGACGAGTTGTATTTTTTCGTCGCCCCAAAAGTCCAGAATTGTTAGATGATATTGAAATACCGCCATTAAATTTACCTCCAAGTTCTACTGACTTGTTAATGCCAACTGAATATTTGATGCAATGTTTAGGAATTTATGAAATTGTACGCCATTTTAGAACCATTGTTAGGTTATCGCCTTTTACATTTGAAGATTTTTGTGCATCATTACTAGGTGAAGAACAATGTAGCTTATATACAGAAATACATGTTATGATGATTAAAGCTATTCTTAGAGAAGAAGATAGTAATAGTACAACATTTGGTCCATCAGACTCCAAAGATAGTATCAACATAACATACTTTTTTAACGATGCAATGACATGGCCAGAAGTTGCAAAATCCTACTTAGAAAGTGATAAAAACAGTTCTGATGATTATCAGGAAGCAATAGGAATTTTAGAGTTGCCAGATTTTCCATTTGTTAGTGTGTCTGATAAACTGAAAGTGCTTCAAACCCTTACAGACATATTCTTAACAACAAACAAAGTCCGAGAAGAGATTCTTAATGAAGGCAACATTACATATGATGACCATTGTAGAGCATGTCATAAGTATGAATTAGTTTTTGCGTTGCCTGCTATAGAGTAGTGGCGACATATAGGGTTCACTTTTCCGTTGCTGTCACAAAACTTGTCCGAACTACTCAGTGTTTTTTTTCCTTATATAACTGATACCAGAATACGGCACCGTTTCCAATAGAAAATAGACAACAAATTTCCCAATTAATGACTGATAAATTCCCAAAATAACACTGAAAATTTTCTCAAAAATCGGCAATTTTAAAGGTAAACAAAAACAGAAATGCCATTGATAAGTGATCTGTGATAAAAACCAAGTATAACCACACGAGTGATATTCGTACCCAGTTAATTTCGTACTTTTAGTGTTTCACACCCTTAACATTATTTATGTACAATTGTTGTGGTTATCTTTTTTTTTTCAACCTCAAGAAGCATAAAGTTAATAATACATGATTTTAAAGTATTTATTATGCATAATTTTCATGTCTCCAAAGAATGTTTTGCATCTTATGTAAAATTCCCAATTTGAGTCAAACCGATGGTTTTTTTCCCAATCTGTCTGGTACCGGCACTACTCCCAAAGTACTGCTACTCTTCGAAAACTACTGACCAGTGCATTTTTCATCCTAACTACAGGAATGATCATTACCAAGTCTAGTTTTGCATATTGTTGGCATTTCCCGGTTCAATGATTTTTGTCAGAGTTATGGCCCTTTATGATATTTTAATTGGGGGCGTTCTCATGTGTTCTCATGTTGGGTCACATGTAGCTCTAAAATGTGCTTAAGCTTGTCAACAAAATTTACAGGAATGTTGATCAGCATGTAAAGTTGTACACCTGGTCCCGTGTTCACTAAGAAAAGATCAGGATCAAGTGATCCTGATTTTATTTTCATTATTATCCCCCGCCGCCTTTTCGGTATAGTAATAGTCTCCGTCTGTCCGTCTGACCCGTCCTTCCGTCCGACATTTTTGTCCGGAGCATATCTCTAAAAGTATTTTAGTTTTCAACTTGAAACTTCATAGGTGGATAGACCTCATTGAGGAGGAGTGCAGTGCACAAGAATGATAACTCTACCCTGCATAATTTTTGAGTTATTGCCCTTTGTTATTTTTCAAAATTGATTTTTGTCCAGAGCATAACTCAAAAAGCCTATGAGATATCAACATGAAACTTCATAGGTGCATAGATCTCACTCAGGAGGTGTGCAGTGCACAAGAATGATAACTCTACCTTTCATAATTTTTGAGTTATTGCCCTTTGTTATTTTTCATACTTAATTTTTCACCTGAGTGGAGCATAACTCAAAAAGTGTTTGAGATGTCAACATGAAATGTCATAGGTGGATAGATCTTATTGAGGAGGAATGCTGTGCACAAGAATGATAACTCTTCCCTATACAATTTTTTAGTTATTGCCCTTTGTTCTTTTTCATACTATTTTGTCCGGAGCTTATCTCAAAAAGTATTTGAGGTATCAACTTGAAACTTCATAGCTGGATGGATCTCATTGAGGAGGAGTGCAGTGCACAAGAACGATAACTCTACCCTGCATAATTGTTTAGTTATTGCCCTTTGTTATTTTTCAAAATTAATTTTTGTCCAGAGCATAACTCAAAAGGCCTTTGAGATATCATTATGAAACTTCATAGGTGCATAGATCTAACTGAGAAGGTGTGCAGTGCACAAGAATGATAACTCTACCTTTTATAATTTTTGAGTTATTGCCCTTTGTTATTTTTCATACTTAATTTTTCAATTCAATTTTTTTCTCAAAAAGTATTTGAGGTATCAACTTGAAACTTCATAGGTGGATAGATTTTACTGAGGAGGGATGCAGCACACAAGAATGATAACCTACCCTGCATTATTTTTCAGTTATTGCCCTTTGTTATTTTCAGCCATCAGTATTCACATAGGTTTCAAATCTGTACATGTAATCACTATAGCCATCAGTTTTCATTACCAAAAGACCTCTTAAAATGGAATTATTCTGCTCTACTACATATACATTCTTCCAATGAGCAAACACATTTGGCAGGGGATGGCCATGTTGACATGGCTCTTGTTTTATGTTACTATTTAATTAATAGTGTTTTGCTAGAATTGAATGGTAAATATGCAAAATGTAAAAAATTGTTGATTTGCAAAGAAGGAACAACTTTTTTGGGATAAAATCGACAAATTACAAAACAAATACATAAATATACGGATCAAAATAAGGATCAATTTTAGGATCAGGATTAATATTTGGATCAACTGTAAAATGCCCGTATCTTGCAAAAATAACAACAAATTTATTCTAAAATTTCATAAACTTGCTATTGCAAGTCCAGTTTTATCAAATTAAGATTAGATATTTAATCTATGTGGATAAACAATGAAGAATATTAGAGTTTTTAAATTTGATCCTGATCTTGATCCTTAATTTTTTGTGAACACAGGCCCTGGGGTTTTATTTGTGGATTAATTTAGTTTTGTCAGAGTTATTGTCCTTGAGTTACTGTTATTATACCCCCAAAAACGAAGTTTGGGGGGGTATATAGGAGTCACCCGGTGGTCGGTTAGGCGGTCGGTTGGTCAGTCGGTCAGTCCAGCGGTCCGTTGCATTTTCCTTGTCCGGAGCATAACTTGAAGACTAATGGTTGGAATTCAATATAACTTCATACAATGGTCAAGCACATTGAGAGGAAGTGGAGTGCACAAGAACCATAACTCCATCTTGACTAATTACAGAGTTATTGCCCTTTGTTACTTTTCCTTGTCGGGATCATAACTTGAAAACTACTGGTTGAAACTCGAAACAACTTCATACAATTGTCAAGCACAATAAGGGGAAGTGCAGTGCACAAGAACCATAACTCTATCTAAAGTAATTACAGAGTTATTGCCCTTTGTTATTTTTCCATTGCTTTCTTTTGTCCGGACTATAACTTGAAGACTAATGGTTGGAATTGAATATAACTTCATACAATGGTCAAGCACATTGAGAGGAAGTGCAGTGCACAAGAACCATAACTCCATTTGACTAATTACAGAGTAACTGCCCTTTGTTACTTTTCCTTGTCCGGAGCATAACTTGAAAACTACTGGTTGGAATTCAAAACAACTTCATACAATGGTCAAGCACAATAAGGGGAAGTGCCGTGCACAAGAACCATAACTCCATCTTGACTAATTACAGAGTTATTGCCCTTTGTTACTTTTCCATTGCTTTTTTGTCCGGAGCATAACTTGAAGACTAATGGTTGGAATTCAATATAACTTCATACAATGGTCAAGCACATTGAGAGGAAGTGCAGTGCATGAGAACCATAACTCCATCTTGACTAATGACAGAGTTATTGCCTTTTGTTACTTTTCTTTGTCTGGAGCACTAACTTGAAAACTACCGGTTGGAATTCATTACAACTTCATGCAGTTGTCAAGCACATTTAAAGGAAATGCAGTGCACAAGAATTATAACTCCATTTTGACAAATTACAGAGTTATTGCCCTTTGTTACTTTTCCTTGTCCGGAGCATAACTTAAAACATACTGGTTGGAATTTAAAACATCTTTATACAATGGTCAAGCACAATAAGAGGAAGTGCAGTGCACAAGAACCATAACTCCATTTTGACTAATTACAGAATTACCGAGATTTAATTGTGTAATCCGACATAATTAGCAGACAAGCTGAAACGTGGCCACAGCAACAGTTGTAAACCGACATCGCTAAAAATAGCGCTTTGTTTATACATTAAATTATAGGGTAAATTAAAGCTGTGAAAGACCATGAATGATAACGAATGCGGCAGATGATTAAAAAAAAAGCAAGCTAACTTATAATTAAGTTAAGTGAAACATATATTTGTGAATGATTTACAATATCCCCTATACGTTTGCCGGTCTGTTGCTGTTATGCTTCCGGAAGGGTGAGCATATAGCAGTCTTCGCCTTAATTTTTTATCAGCACTAGCCCAGTCGGGCTAGCAGCTTACAAATTTCACTAGCCCAAACACATTTTAACTAGCCCGAACCAAAATGGTATTTTTTGCATACATTTTGTACAAAAATAACACTTTCTATGTTTTATATACCATTTAACATTATTAAAATATCAACTAATCAACTTTTCTTCCTTTCATTATTTAAATAAGAAGAGTTTAAACTACATATGAAAAGAAGATATTTTGATATTTCTGTGGCGTGGCATTGTCCACAGACACTGAAAAAAATTGTTTAAAAACTGAAAATACTCTTCTCCTCGTTTACTGTAACCATGTCGGCTGATACATGCATTGACGACATATTTATATTCCTTTTCGTATTACTTTTTAGCTCGACTATACGAAGTATATGGAGAGCTGTCCTACTTGCCCCGGTGTCGGCGTCCACGTCCGCGTCCAGATTTCAGATTAAAGTTTTGGTGCAGTAAAATATTTTTCACTATAACTTTGTCATTTCTTAAAGTATCAACTTCAAACTTGAAATATATGTTCCTTATCATCAACCACATCTTATGTGACAAGGTTCATAACTCTAGCACCAATTTTTTTCAGATTTATCTCCCCTTGAACTTAGAATTTTCCTTAAAAAATACTATTTTTTACTGTTACTTCTTTATTTCTTAAGGGATCAACCTCATACTTCAAATATATGTACCTTATCATCATCCCCATCTTATGTGACAAGGTTCATAACTCTAGCACAAATATTTTCAGATTTATCTCCCCTTGAACTTAGAATTTTCCTCAAAAAATACTATTTTTTACTGTTACTTCTTTATTTCTTAAGGGATCAACCTCATACTTCAAATATATGTACCTTATCATCATCCCCATCTTATGTGACAAGGTTCATAACTCTAGCACCAATATTTTCAGATTGATCTCCCCTTGAAGTTCGAATTTTCCTTAAAAAATACTAGTTTTTACTGTTACTTACTTATTTCTAAAGGGATCAACTTCATACTTCAAATATATGTAACTTATCATCATCCACATCTTATGTGGCAAGGTTCATAACTCTAGCACTAATATTGCAAGAATTATCTCCCCATAAACTTAGAAATTACTAGAAAAATGTTATTTTTTACTATAACTTTTTTAGTTTTTAGCTCACCTGTCACAAAGTGACAGGGTGAGCTTTTGTGATCGCTTTTCGTCCGGCGTCCGTCCGTCCGTCGTCCGTCCGTCGTCCGTCCGTAAACTTTTGCTTTAAAAGACATCTCCTCATAAACCACTGAGCCAATTTCATCCAAACTTCACAGGAATGTTCCTTTGGTGGTCACCTTTTAAAATTGTTCAAAGAATTTAATTCCATGCAGAACTCTGGTTGCCATGGCAACCGAAAGAAAAATCTTTAAATGTCTTCTTTTAAACAACCCTAAGAGTTAGAGCTTAGATATTTGGCATGAAACATCTTCTAATGAGTGTCTACCAAGTTTGTTCAAATAAAAGCCCTGGGGTCAAAATTGGCCCCGCCCCGGGGGGGGGGTCATTGATTTTCCCTATATGCATATAGTAAAAACTTAAAAAATCTTCTTTTAAAGAACTGTAAGAGCTAGAGCTAAGATATTTGGCATGGAACATCTTCTAGTGAGTGTCTACCAAGTTTGTTCAAATAAAAGCCCTGGGGTCAAAACTGGCCCCGCCCCAGGGGGTCATTGATTTTCCCTATATGCATATAGTAAACACTTAAAAAATCTTCTTTTAAAGAACTGTAAGAGCTAGAGCTTAGATATTTGGCATGAAACATCTTCTAATGAGTGTCTACCAAGTTTGTTCAAATAAAAGCCCTGGGGTCAAAATTGGCCCCGCCCCGGGGGGTCATTGATTTTCCCTATATGCATATAGTAAAAACTTAAAAAATCTTCTTTTAAAGAACTGTAAGAGCTAGAGCTAAGATATTTGGCATGGAACATCTTCTAGTGAGTGTCTACCAAGTTTGTTCAAATAAAAGCCCTGGGGTCAAAATTGGCCCCGCCCCAGGGGGGTCATTGATTTTCCCTATATGCATATAGTAAACACTTAAAAAATCTTCTTTTAAAGAACTGTAAGAGCTAGAGCTTAGATATTTGGCATGAAACATCTTCTAGTGAATGTCTACCAAGTTTGTTCAAAAAAAAGCCCTGGGGTCAAAATTGGCCCCGCCCCAGGGGGTCATTGATTTTCCCTATATGCATAAAGTAAAAAATTAAAAAATCTTCTTTTAAAGAACCCAAAGAGCTAGAGCTTAGATATTTGGCATGAAACATCTTCTAGTGAATGTTTACCAAGTTTGTTCAAATAAAAGCCCTGGGGTCAAAATTGGCCCCACCCTGGGGGGTAATTGATTTTCCCTATATGCATATAGTAAAAACTTAAAAAAATCTTCTTTTAAAGAACCGTAAGAGCTAGAGCTTAGGTATTTGGCATAAAACATCTTCTAGTAAATGTCTACCAAGTTTGTTCAAATAAAAGCCCTGGGGTCAAAATTGGCCCCGCCCCAGGGGGTCATTGATTTTCCCTATATGCATATAGTATAAACTTAAAAAATCTTCTTTTAAAGAACTGTAAGAGCTAGAGCTTAGATATTTGGGATGAAACATCTTCTGGTGAATGTCTACCAAGTTTGTTCAAATAAAAGCCCTGGGGTCCAAATTGGCCCCGCCCCAGGGGGTCATTGATTTTCCCTATATGCATAAAGTAAAAATTTAAAAAATCTTCTTTTAAAGAACTGTAAGAGCTAGAGCTAAGATATTTGGCATGAAACATCTTCTAGTGAATGTCTACCAAGTTTGTTCAAATAAAAGCCCTGGGGTCAAAATTGGCCCCGCCCCGGGGGTCATTGATTTTCCCTATATGCATATAGTAAAAACTTAAAAAATCTTCTTTTAAAGAATCGTAAGAGCTAGAGCTTAGATATTTGGCATGAAACATCTTCTAGTGAATGTCTACCAAGTTTGTTCAAATAAAAGCCCTGGGGTCAAAATTGGCCCCGCCCCAGGGGGTCATTGATATTCCTTATATGCATATAGTAAAAACTTATAAAATCTTCTTTTAAAGAACTGTAAGAGCTAGAGCTAAGATATTTAGCATGAGACATGTTCTAATGGGTGTCTACCAAGTTTGTTCAAATAAAAGCCCCAGGGTCAAAACTGGCCCCGCCCCGGGGGTCATTGATTTTCCTTATATACATAGCAAAAACTTAAAAATCTTCTTTGAAAAAACCCAAATAACTAGAGTTTAGATATTAAGCATGAAACATCTTTAAGTAAATATCTACAAAGTTTGTTCAAATAAAAGCCCAGGGGTCAAAACTGGCCCTGCCCGAGGGTGTCATTGTTTTTAACTGTATGTGTATAGTAAAAACTTAAAAAATCTTCTTTTAAAAAACCCAATGAGCTAGAACTTAGATGTTTTGCATGAAACAACTTCCTATGGGTGTCTACCAAGTCTGTTCAAATAAACAAATAGAAGCCCTTGGGTAAAAATTGGGCGGGGGGGGGGGGGGGGGCTATATACAGGTGAGCGACCTCAGGGCCATCATGGCCCTCTTGTTAAGGTATCTACCTCAAACTTCTAATACTTATTCCTTATCATCAATTACATTTTATGTGACAATGTTCGTAACTCTTGAAGCAATATTTACAGATTTATCTTTCTTTGAACTTTTGATTATTATAACTTCTTTACTTTTTAAGGTATCTACTTCAAACTTCAAATATATATTTCTTATCATTACACACATGTTGTGTGAAAGGTTCATAACTCTAGCATGACTTTTTCTAGAATTATTCCCCTTGATCTTGGAATTTATGTTAACAAATGATATTTTTTTAGCTCACCTGAGCACGAAGTGCTCAAAGGTGAGCTTTTGTCATCACTCTGCGTGCGTCGTGCGTCGTGCGTCCTTCAAAAAATGGCGTCAAACTTTTCAAACAACATCTCCTCCTAAACTACATGGCCAATTGCAACCAAACTTTACAGAAATGATCCTTAGGTGGACCCCTTTCAAAGTTGTTCAAAAATTTAAATTCCATTAAAAACTCTGGTTGCCATGGCAACCAATAAGAAAAACTTTAAAAAATCTTCTTCTAAAAAACCGTAAGAGCTAGAGCTTAGATATTTGGCATGAAACATCTTCTAATGAGTGCCTACCAAGTTTGTTCAAATCAAAGCCCTAGGGTCAAAATTGGCCCTGCCCCAGGGGTCATTGATTTTCCCTATATGCATATAGTAAAAACTTAAAAAATCTTCTTTTAAAGAACTCAAAGAGCTAGAGCTAAGATATTTAGCATGAAACATGTTCTAATGGGTGTCTACCAAGTTTGTTCAAATAAAAGCCCTGGGGTCAAAATTGGCTCCGCCCCGGGGGTCATTGATTTTCCTTATATGTGTATAGCAAAAACTTAAAAAATCTTCTTTAAAAAAAACCCAAATAGCTGGAGTTTAGCTATAAAGCATGAAACATCTTCTAGTGAGTGTCTACAAAGTTTGTTCAAATCAAAGCCCTAGGGCCAAAATTGGCCCCGCCCGGGGGTCATTGATTTTCCTTATATGACTGTGTATAGCAAAACTTAAAAATCTTCTTTGAAAAAACCCAGATAGCTAGTGTTTAGATATAAAGCATGAAACATCTTCTAGTGAGTGTCTACCAAGTTTGTTCAAATAAAAGCCCTAGGGTCAAAATTGGCCCCGCCCCAGGGTGTCTTTGATTTTCCCTATATGCATATAGTTAAAACTTAAAAAATCTTCTTTTAAAGAACCCATAGAGCTAGAGCTAAGATATTTAGCATGAAACATCTTCTAATGAGTGTCTACAAAGTTTGTTCAAATAAAAGCCCTAGGGTCAAAATTGCCCCGCCCCCAGGGGTCATTGATTTTCCCTATGTGCATATAGTAAAAACTTAAAAAATCTTCTTTTAAAGAACTCAAAGAGCTAGAGCTAAGATATTTAGCATGAAACATGTTCTCATGGGTGTCTACCAAGTTTGTTCAAATAAAAGCCCTGGGGTCAAAATTGGCCCCGCCCCGGGGGTCATTCATTATCTTGACTTTTTTTTTTTTAGATATATACATATTATATATATACACATATATATTTAATATATATATATATATATTATATATATATATATATATATATATATATATATATATATATATATATATATATAAATATATATATATATAAATGTATATATATATATACATATATATATATATACATATATATATATACATATTATGTATATATATATATATATATATATATATGTATGTATGTTGTGTATATATATATATATATGTATATATATATATATATATATATATATATATCTATATATGTATGCAGTGATTTTCCTACATATATAACAGACTCCAGAAAAAGGGCCTCTTCCCAATTGAAATTTTTTTTAAATCATGCAGTTTTCCCAAAAATCTGAACTGAAACATGCTTTTTTCTTCCCAAATTGGCAATTTTAGCGATAATTTTTTCCCAAAATCAAGAGGCTAAGGCTTCTTCCCAATTAAGCGAGAAAATCACTGGTATGTATGTATGTATGTATATATATATATATATATATATATATATATATATATATATATATATATATATATATATATATATATATATACATGCATACATATACAACCAAGTTTGTTCAAATAAAAGCCCTGGGGTTTAAACTGGCCCCGCTCCAGGGGCCTATATACAGGTGAGCGACTTTGGGCCATCATGGCCCTCTTGTTTACTATAACTTAATACATAATTATACATAATTGTTTTTTCTTTCATAGTTTTGTCCTCCTTACTGCGTCCAGTATTTTATTAGTCGAGCTTGGCTGTCTCCAGTGACAGCTCTTGTTTATTTTTGGTGTGTTCCTTTTTGGCTTAGTGCCTTCAAAATACAAGAGAAAAGACATATTGTGCAGCACAAGATGACGCCTAATAAATGTCTAACAATCAATAATATTTCATAAGTGTTTTAAGTTTAATAAAGCTGCAAATAATTTTTAGGGCCAAGGTGGTTTACCCATCAAAATCTAGAGTAAAATGAAAATTCTGGGGTAAAATTTATAAAAAGAATTTGCATTGTTTTGTTATCAAATTCCATTGCCTTCTAAAAAGTTCCTTTCTTTACATAAATCAGACTGACTTATATAATAAAATGTTGATTCAACGTTAAATAATACAAAACTTGCTCTGTTAAGGCAGGCTTCCCTAGACTAGGGTTTGTTAAGGTTACACAGCAAATTAATGACAAGACTCATTTTTTTGTTGCTGACATGTTGTTGTTTGAATGTGTCACATTCTTTTACAATCAGCTACATGGTCAGCATGAGGCTTTATTCATACTCTATTTCTACAGTCTACATTTTAGTGCCGCTCTTTGGTTTTGATTATTTATGATTAAAATTAGAATTAATGAAAAATAAATATAATAGAATTAAAACTTTTATACACAAAGAATTAGTCTTTGAGGAAATTGTCCGTAACTGTAAACTTGGTACGACAATATTGAGTACAAAACTGCAGATGGCAAGAGAGAAATATGTTTTCCAATAACTAAAGTGGCAAGTACAACATTTTTCTTTATTTTGTAGCAAAAACATTATAATATATGTCTAAACAAATTGAATATTAGGTTAAGTCCTAGATGATTACACCAAATTTAACTTGATCAATAAATTCATTTCAGAAACTCCCAAGAGTTACCTTCCCTTTTTACTCGATGTCACTTCCTGGTACTTTCGTTTTCAACTTACAGCAGTGTTGACAATAGTACTTTTAGTTTTCCATCCAATTCAGCAGAAATATATTGTATTTTCATAAAGCCAAAACATTGCTATCTGAAGCTCTGCATATTTCCAACATTTTCTTAATTTGGATATGAAAAAAGCCCTCGACCAGACGGGCTACCAGCTTGGAATTTTCACTCGACCACCCGCAAATTTACTCGACTCGGTCGTCGGTCGAGTGGGTTAAGTCGAAGACTGTATAGTGGCCGCTTTGTCTGTCCGTCTGCTTTTCTTGTCTGGGACATAACTTTGAAACAACAAGAGGTATCAACATGAAACTTTGTAGGTAGATAGACCTCATTGAGTAGGTGTGCAGTGCACAAGAACCGTAACTCTGCCTTGCCTAATTTTTGAGTTATTGCCCTTTGTTTATTTTTACACTTTGAACTTTGTCCGGGACATAACTCTAAAACTATAAGAGATATCAACATGAAACTTTGTAGGTAGATAGATCTCATTGAGTAGGTGTGCAGTGCACAAGAACTGTAACTCTGCCTTGTCTAATACTTGAATTATTGCCCTTTGTTTATTTTTACACTTTGAACTTTGTCCGGGACATAACTCTAAAAGTATAAGAGATATCAATATGAAACTTTGTAGGTAGATAGATCTCATTGAGTAGAAGTGCATTGTTAAAGAACCATAACTATGTCTTGCCTAATTTTTGAGTTATTGCCCTTTGTTCATTTTGATACTTTGTCTAGAACATTACTCTAAAACTATAAGAGATATCAACATGAAACTTTGTAGGTAAATGGGTCTCATTGGGTAGAAGTGCATTGTTAAAGAACCATAATTCCGCCAAGCCTTATTTTGAAGTTATTGTCTGTTGTTTATTTTTACTTTTTGACTTTTGTCCAGGACATAACACTAAAACTATAAGAGATATCAACATGAAACTTTGTATGTAGATAGATCTCATTGGATAGAACTGCAATTCTAAAGAACCTAAACACAGCCTTGTCTAATTTTGGAGTTATTGCCCTTTGTTCATTTTTACACTTTGAATTTTACCCGGGACATAACTCTGAAACTTTAAGAGATATTATCACAAAACTTAATAGATCTCATTGAAAAGAAGTGCAGTGCAAAAACCATAACTCTGCCTTGCCTAATTTTGGAGTTTTTGCCCTTTGTTCATTTTTTTATACATTCCTGTGTCCAAAACCTTCTTGGGGAGCATCACCCGGTTCAACCGGCTCTTGTTTCTTCTTTGTTTCAAACATGTTTGAAAATTTTACTTTGCGGGAAAAATACTGAAAATTTGAAAGCAAATTTGTTTATATCTAAAAAAAAAATTTGTAACATTTATCAGAATACTTAATATTTTAATAAAATTAAGAGAAATAAAACAATTTTTATCATAAACTGTAAGATATTCAGACTTTAAGTATATCCCCCTACCCACACAGTCCGCAAAAGATGTAATATTTTGAAAAAGTATCCAAAAAGTTATCCTTTCTTTCCAAAAATGTTGTTACAGACACCCTAAGGTACTTAAAAAAAGCAAATATTGCCTTGTATGTTTAAATTTATTTTTTGATGGACCAATTGCTTACAAAATAAGGTCGTCCTAACCTTGCCAAAATGAGATGGTCTCGGACTAGCGAACCACTGCTAATGCTGAGGCCTGGAATCATTACAGTATTCACTAGTTTTGAAAAGAAAATTTGGGTTCATTTTCTTTCCCAGACATAATAACAAAAAGACACTCACACGCAGTAAAATGCATTAAGTACAGAATCTAAACATATTTAAAATAAGCTAAATTTGTAATATATGAACAGCAGTATTTGTTAATTAATCAACGTCAACAAATATGCATACAGAGAGACATTGAAATATTTCGTACAGTAGTCTTGTATTTTCTTTGTGAAAAAGATAAGATTTTGTGTGGCTTGGCATGCCTTTTCTGAAAACATTTTTTGATGTATTCCTTGTTATAATTATATTTTGTATATTTTGAATAAAATGATTTTATTTCAGATTGGGAGATCTTCTATGTTGTGAGACATGCTCTGCAGTGTACCATTTGACATGTGTAGACCCTCCTTTAGAAGAAGTCCCAGATGATGATTGGTTGTGCAGCATCTGCAGAGCTCATCAAGTGAACAATAATTATATTGATCAATAAGTCTTACATAATAATAATAATTAATAATAATAATAATAATAATGATAATAATAATAATAATAATGCATTATTTATGGGGGAAAACTGAAACTCTTGATTTTTCCAGCACAACTTTTAGTTTTAGTTTGACTGTTTGAAGAACCAAAAAATGAAGATATATAAACTACAGTTAAACCTGTCAACAAAGGCTACCAAGGGGAAAGTGTAAAAGTGGCACTTTGTTTGAAGGACGATACAATTAATTTTGATAAGCATTTTTAGTTCACCTGTCACAAAGTGACATGGTGAGCTTTTGTGATTGCTTTTCGTTTGGTTCCCGTCCATCCGTCTCTAAACTTTTACTTTAAACGACATCTCCTCATAAACCACTAAGCCAATTTCATCCAAACTTCACAGGAATGTTCCTTTAGTAGTCAACTTTAAAAATTGTTGAAAGAATTTAATTCCATGCAGAACTCTGGTTGCCATGGCAACCGAAAGAAAAAACTTAAAAAAGTCTTCTTTTAAAAAACTAAAAGAGATAGAGCTTAAATATTTGGCATGAAACATCGTCTAGTCAGTGTCTACAAAATTTGTTCAAATAAAAGCCCTGGGGTCAAAATTGGCCCAGCCCCAGCCCCATTGATTTTCCTTATATGTATATAGTAAAAACTTAAAAAAAATCTTCTTTTAAAAAACCTAAATAGATAGAGCTCAGATATTAAGCATGAAACATCTTCTAGTAAGTTTCTGCCAAGTTTGTTCAAATAAAAGCCCTATAATTTAAATTTGCTCCTCCTCAGGGGGTTATTGATCTTCATTATATGTATATAGTGAAAACAAAAAATCATCTTTTAAAAAAACAAACAAAAAAATAGAGCTTAGATATTTGGCATGAAACAACTTCTTGAGTGTGTCTACAAAGTTTGTTCAAATATAAGCCCTGGGGTCAAAATTGGCCCTACAGGGGGGAGGGGGGATGGGGTAATTGATTTTCCTTATATGTATGTAGTAAAAACTTACAAAGTCTTCTTTTTAAAAACCCAAATAGCTAGAGCTTAGATATTAAGCATGAACTATTTAGTTTTTGAGTTTATACTGTTTATAACGAATTCGGTTTTAGCAAGATATTGGTTACAAGGTACATATATTCACCTTCCCATATGTATTTTCATAAATTAATGAGGTCACTCCAGTGGCATGTCATTGAGAAAAACAATGGTGATCGAAAACAAAGGTAAATTAAAGAAGTAATGATTGAGCAATAAGCGATCTAATGTGTCAGCCTTAGCGCTCCAGGCCAAATTGTCCTCTAGGTGACGAAATGTTTTAACTAAACAACTTTTATTGAGTGATAAGCATAAAGGAAGCGGCTTATTTCTTGCAGTGTTATTTGATGTTCGTGAGAACTACACTGCACTAAATTTAAGATGTACATAATTTAAAAAAAAAACATGCAGTAAGGCGTAGTATGTGTTTTCAAATGTTTTGTTTAAATTCAGTAATAGCAAGATATATTTATATAATGTATATTTAAATAAAACAAAAACTTCTAAGTGCAAAGAGTTACCTCCCATTATGTACTCTTCAAGGAAGATGCATGCAAAAGAGAAAGTAGAAATAAATGATCCTGACGATCTCGTTGTATCCGATGTGCACTGTATAAATAGTAAAAACTTGAAAAAGTCTTCCTTTTAAAAAAAACTCAAATAGGTAGAGCTAAGATATTTAGCATGAAACATCTACTAAGTTTGTTAAAATAAAAGCCCTAGGGTCAAAATTGGCTCCTCCACAGGGTTGCATTGATTTTCCATATATGTATATAGTAAAAACTTTAAAAAAAAATCTTTTAAAAAAAACCCAAATAGCTTGAGCTTAGATATTTAGCATGAAACATCTTCTTGAGAGTATCTACCAAGTTGTTCAAATAAAAACCCTGGGGTGAAAATTGGCCCCGCCTCCTGGGGTTATTGATTTTCCTTATATGTACACGTCTTTTGGAACTCTTGTTTTCCCTTAGCAATAACAACCAGTAATGTTTTTACATATGCACTATTTCAGATACAAATATGAACTTTGTGATATCAGTTTTAGATTTTATATTCTGCTTTTTTTTGATAGTTAACAATATTACTCGTTCCTTGTCATGGAGAGTTTCCATATTCAGGTGGGCAATTTCAGGGCCATCATGGCCGTCTTTTTCAAAAGATGTGTCCGATAGTGTTAAAGACTCATAAAAAAATTTGAATTATAGATGTTATCCGAAGCTCGTCAAATGTGGGTTTCTTCTCGTCTAATCCCGGTGAACAAACTTTGACTGTTATAAATTTATGATGCACTTTCATTCACAATAGTATGATCAATGTGTTGTGCTTAATATTACAGTTATATTTACATGTACTATGTTAAAATTCTGAGTTGTTTGCACCCAGGATTAGATGGAGAAAAACCAGCATTTGCCTACTTCCTGAATATCTCTGTGGTCATTACAGGTTAAAGGTGTTACAGACTGTGTATCAGAAGCAGAGAAAGGAGGTCTGTTATGTAGACAAGATCCTCTTGGTTATGACAGACTGGGCAGAAAATACTGGTTTCTAGTTAGAAGAATCATAGTGTAAGTAATTTACTGTCAAAAATTCATTGTTTTGAAAAACAAGTTTTTATGCCCAGAAGGGGGGCATATAGTAATTGCACTGTCCGTTTGTCTGATAATCTTGTCCACGCCTCATCCAAAACCACTTGGAGAATTTCAGTGAAACTTCACAGGATTATTTGTCACCATGCCTAGTTGTGCATAGTATATAGCTTGTCCGTGCTTCATCTCCAAAACCGCTTGGGGGGAGGGGGGGGGGCTTCATCTCCAAAATCGCTTTGGGGGGGGGTGCGTTATTGCCTAGTTGTGCAAAGTCTCATGATTATTTGCACAGTTATGTCCCCCTTAATGGTCGATTTTTGAGTAAAATAAATTTGTTTGCACTTCATCTCCAAAACCGCTGCGGGGATTTCAGTGAAACTTTACAGGATTCTTTATCACAATTCCTAGTTGTGCATAGTATCTTTCCACTTGATTTTTTTCGTGGGGGGCACAGTTATGGCCCCCTAATGGTCAGTTTTTAGCTCACCTGTTACAAAGTGACATGGTGAGCTTTTGTGATCACTTTCGTCTGGCGTCTGTCCGTAAACTTATACTTTAAATGACATCTCCTCATAAACTGCTAAGCCAATTTCATCTAAACTTCACAGGAATGTCCAGGGTTCGCACAGGTCTTGAAAAGTGCTTGAAAACGATCTCTGTCTTGAAAAGTGCTTGAATTGAGGGTGTCCTTGTAAAAGTGCTAAAAATTGGCTTGATTTTGAAAAAAAATCCTTGAAAATCTCTGATTCTCGTAAAAATAAAAGTGATCATCAATTAACAAGGAAATTTAAACATTCAAATGGAAAGGAAAACTTTGCAAATTTTTTTTATTTACACATACTTATTTATGTTACAAATGTTTATGAGTACAACATGAACAGAAAATGTGTTCTACTTCATCGGTAAAGGTATACACAGGGCTCTCAGTAGGGTCAGAATATCACGAGTCAAAGACTCTTTGGCCAAAATTTTCATGCGAGTCAAATAATTTTTTTCTAGTGTCATTTGACTACATGAATCATTTTTATGTTACAAAAATTACTGTATTGGAGGTCATTTTGTGTAGATTCTCAAGTCTAAATTGATAATATTTTACATGGAAAAAATGCCTAGTTATAATGTATATATTCCCCCCCCCCCCCCCCAAAAAAAAAAAGACAACTTAAACAAAAAAAAACAAAAAATGAATTGCATCTTTACTGTGAAAGAATAAATTAAGCAGCAGCTTTTCTGATTAAAAGTTTAAAATATAAAAAATATCTTTACTGGTATGCTTAGTAATATATCATATTAATTTTAAATACCAAAATGCACTAGGAATATTTAATGGAAATAACAAATGTACTCCAAGTAAATCAAAGACGTATCATAAACCTTTAAAAGCAATCAATAATTGACACCTCAAGTATGTAATTCTTATCAGTTGTGTAGAGCTATTTTTAGCGCTGTCAAATTGCATCCAATAATGTTGCGCTTCAGTGCACAGGCTATAAACAATGCTGTGTATTACACACAGTGACATTTTTTTGAGTGTGATTTGAACATATGTAGGATTTGATAGGTAATTTGGAGTAGATTTAAGGTAATTATTATTGCATAGCTGAAAATCCCACGTGGCAAATTGACTCTTGTGCAGATTTTATCACGTGTCAAATTTGTGCATTTCCTGATTTTCACGAGTCAAAACCCGGATCCCCGTGTCAATCGAGAGCCCTGGTATACATGTGTACAACATCATCACTTTTTGCATTACCGGTTTTCACGAGTATAAACAAAAAGTAAACTTTGAAAATTATGGATAAAAAAGTCTAAGAAAAAAATGTTAATTCTTGCTCACGTTGCTTATCATATAAAGAAATGTTTGAAATGCCCATTCCAGAGTAGTGGCGGATATGCATGAAGATAATTGAAATAAATGTTATACATGTATAGGACAAAGTGAAAGTGCATTAAGTATTAGAGAAGCAATACATGTAATAGAGGAAACACCCGAAGGAAAATGCAGGATAAATGATCGTGATAAGGTGCCTGAAGTGTACAATTTGCTTTTAGATAGAAATCTTTGCTTGACACTTTGATTGTTTATAAGAACTCTATTGCAGGATGTGTCTGAGCAAAATTGGCCTTAAAAAGTCTTTTAAAGTGCTTAAAGTTAGTTGACAGATTTTTGTTTGAACCCTGGTTCCTTTGGTAGTCAATTTTAAAAATTGATCCTATTCATTCCGTTTTTACTTGTGTGTCTTTTTTTAAGCCTTGTGTGACTAAAAATGGCCAAAAAGATCAATGGAAATGTCACATAAGTACCATTTTGTGAGTACGTCTGTCAGTCCGTCCGTCCGTACTTACGTACGTCCCGAATTCGTGTCCGGCCCATAACTTCTATATTTGAAGTCGGATTTTTAAACTATTTCACAGAAATGATCACCATATTGAGACGACGTGTTGCACGCCAATTTTGGTCGCTACCTTGAAGGTCAAGGTCACAGCATGACCTAGCAGCAAAATTGTGTCCGGCCCATAATTTCGTTATTTGAAGTTGGATTTTTAAAACTATTTCATAGAAATTATCACCATATTGAGACGACGTGTGACAAGCAACATTTGGGTCTCTACCTTGAAGGTCAAGGTCACAGCATGACCTTGCAGCAAAATTGTGTCCAGCCCATAACTTTGTTATTTGAAGTCGGATTTTACAACTATTTCACAGATATGAACACCATATTGAGACAACGTTTCATGTGCAATATTTGGGTCGCTACCTTAAAGGTCAAGGTAACAGCAGGATCTTGCAGTGAAATCGTGTCCAGCCCATTACTTTGTTATTTGGAGTTGGATTTTTAAACTATTTAACAGAAATGATAACCATATTGAGACGATGTGTTGGGTCCAACATTTGGGTCACACCTTGAAGGTCAAGGTCTTGGCATAACCTTGCAGCAAACTCGTGTCCGGCCCATAAATTTGTTATTTGAAGTTGGATTTTTAAACTATTTCATAGAAATGATCACTATATTGAGACGTGTCACGCGCAACATTTGGGTTGCTACCTTGGAGGTCAAGGTCACAGCATGACTTTGCAGCAAAATTGTGTCCGGCCCATAACTTCGTTATTTGCAGTTTTATTATACAACTATTTTACAGAAATGATCACCATATTTAGACGACGTGTCACATGCAACAATTAGGTCGCTACCTTGTTGTTTGTTTCATTTTACGCCTTTTCCAAACAGTATATCAGTCATATAGGCGGGTAGTTTCCTAACCATCGCTCCTGGAGAGTTACACCAGTACTAGACTACCTTCCTCCATGCTAAACTACCAAAGCATCTCCCGGGGATAGAACCCACGACAGAGAGGTAACTGGATTAGAAGTCATCAACTCTAACCCCTCGACCACGGAGGGGGTTAGGTCTCTACCTTGAAGGTCAAGGTCACAGCATTACCTTGCACGACCCATAACTTTGTTATTTGAAGTCGGATTAACATCTATTTAACAGAAATGATCACCATATTGAGACGATGTGTCAGGCGCAAGTCGGTAGATAGATCTCATTGAGTAGAAGTGCAGTGCAAAGAACAGTTACTCTGCCTTGCCTAAGTTTGGAATTATCACACTTTGAACTTTGTCTGGGACATAACTCTGAAACTACAAAAGATATACTTTTCTGTGTCCAAAACCTAGTCGGGGAGCATCACCCAGTTCAACCGGCTCTTGTTTTATTTTCAAGCCCCTCCATGAAATGGCTGGGGCATATAGTGTTACCCTGTTCCGTCATTCTGCCCTTCCGTCATCATCAGTTTCCATTCATTATACCCCCGAAACAAAGTTTGGGGGTATATAGGAGTCACTCAGTGGTCGGTCGGTCCAGCAAATTGTTGCGTTTTCCTTGTCCGGAGCATAACTTGAAGACTAAAGGTTGGAATTCAATACAACTTCATACAATGGTCAAGCACATTTAGAGGAAGTGCAGTGCACAAGAAGCATAACTCCATCTTGACTAATTACAGAGTTATTGCCCTTTGTTACTTTTCCTTGTCCGGAGCATAACTTGAAAACTACTGGTTGGAATTCAAAACAACTTCATGCAATGGTCAAGCACAATAAGAGGAAGTGAAATGCACAAGAATCATAACTCTATCCAAAGTAATTACAGAGTTATTGCCCTTTGTTACTTTTCCATTGCATTTTTCTTGTCCGGTCAGCATAATTTTAAAACCACTAGTTGGAATTCAGTTAAACTTCATACAATGGTCAGGCACATTGAGAGGAAGTTCAGTGCACAAGATCCATTTTTGTGCCCCCACTTTAGTCTGTCTGTTCACTTTTGTGTCGCATGTAACTCAAAAAGTATTACACCTAGAGTCATGAAACTTTACAGGAATGTTGATCAGCATGTGTAGTTGTGCACCTGGGTATTTTCGTCTGGATATTTTTAGTATTTTTAGAGTTATTGCTCTTGACTTAGTAAAATTTTGCAATTTTCAACTTGTGTCGCATGTAACTCAAAAAGTATTTGGCCTAGAGTCATGAAACTTTACAGGAATGTTGATCAGCATGTGTAGTTGTGCACCTGGGTATTTTCGTCTGAATATTTTTAGTATGTTTAGAGTTATTGCCCTTGACTTAGTAAAATTTTGCAATTTTCAACTTGTGTCGCATGTAACTCAAAAAGTATTTGGCCTAGAGTCATGAAACTTTACAGGAATGTTGATCAGCATGTGTAGTTGTGCACCTGGGTATTTTCGTCAGGATTTATTTAGTATTTTTAGAGTTATTGCCCTTGACTTAGTAAAATTTTGCAATTTTCAACTTGTGCCACATGTAACTCAAAAAGGATTTGACATAGAGTCATAAAACTTTACAGGAATGTTGGTCAGCATGTGTAGTTGTGCACCTGGGTATTTTCGTCAGGATTAATTTAGTATTTTTAGAGTTATTGCCCTTGATATAGAAATTTTTTGCAATTTTCAACTTGTGTCGCATGTAACTTAAAAAGGATTTGACATAGAGTCATTGAACCTTACAGGAAGGTTGCTCAGCATATTTAGTTTTGCACCTGGGGTTTCGCTTGTGGATTTATCCAGTATTTGTAGAGTTATTACCCTTGACCTAGTAAAAACCGTTTCATTATGTTGTTATTTGTTCCTTGAGTGCTTGAGTTAGAATCAACCAACTTTACAGGAATAATGATCAACATTATTAAATTACAGGAATATTGATTCACATCTCTGTGAAGCTATGAACCTGAGACTTTGCATGTGGGTTTTTTTTTTTCAAATTTTTGTTAGGGGTTATTGCCCCTTTAAAATAACAGGTTTTTAAAAAATTTGCAATTTTTTTAACTTGTTTCATCTCTTTAAAAAGTAAATTTTACTTGGGAGGCCCCGGGAAAATTTTAAAAAGAATGTTGGGGCAGGCATTGTAAATTTGGGGCCCTTTTTGGGTTTTTCAGTATTTTTAAAGTTCTTTTCCCTTTAAATTTGTAAAAAGAATTTTGGGTTTTCCCCAAAAAAAAAATTTTGGGCCCTAAAGTCATCAAAATTGACAGAACAGTGGGGGCCTGGGGGGAACCCAAAGTCCTAAAGGACACAAATTTCTGGTTTTTTTTACAGTGTTTTCCCTTTGTTTTCTTTTTTCCCCCCGTCAGAAACATTATTTGAAAAAATACTGGTTGGAATTCAAACCAAAACAAAAAATAAGAGGGAAATGCAGTGCACAAGAACCATAACTCCATGTAAAGTAATTATAGAGTTAATTGCCCTTTGTTACTTTTCCTTTGCATTTTCCTTTTCTGGAGCATAACTTGAAAACCACTAGTTGGAATTTAATAAAACGATTCATACAATGGCTAAGCACATTGAGAGAAAGAGTAAAAAGTTTTCAAAGAATCATAAATTTTTCTGGACTTATTACAGAGTAATTCAATAAAACTTCATCAATCCGTCAACCACACTGAAAGGAAATGCAACGTACAAGAACCAAACTATCTTTAATTTGCCGAACAACCATAACTCTATTCAAATTCTTTTAACAAGGGTATTCCGTTACTAGTAACTTCCTCATTTTCGAAGCAGTCTTGCGGGGGTATTAATCACATTTAGTGATAGTTCTAGTATTAGTCTGTTTTATTTTCCATTGGAGTAGGAGTAAATTTAAGCCCCTTACTAAGTTTAAATTTTACTTCACTTTCTGGATAATTCTATAGTAAGGGAAGAAAGATTTAATACATTTTGGTGTATAATCTGAGCTTTTAGTAGTATCTGTGTTTATTTGAAATAGATCCATTTATTTATATCACTTTTCCTCCGGAGTGGTTTCTTCGCTGTTCATTGGGTTTTGTTTAACATTGGTAATTCCCTCCTCCATCTTTGATGACTGGAGAATCTTACATCTTTTCACAATCTCCTATGCAGTGATCTCCCCTTTATCACTACAGAATCTCTGCCATCCCACAAACCATTAAATATCAATATTTTATATTTTTTTTAGCTTTTTTTAATTTATTTTTATTATTTTGCTATACTTTTAATTAATTTTTGTTTAAAATAGTAAACAGATGTAAGGTATGAAAAGTTAAAAATAAAAACAGAAAGAGAAAAAATGACGTTATGATCTTCTATGGTAACAGTCAAATATTTCCATTTGAATTTTCGATGTTAACGTCATGTGACTTTCATCATCATTGAACGTCTGTGAAGGCAGTAAAATTACAATCCCTGCCAAGGGAGGTTAAATCACTGGTGAGGAGTTTTGACATTTTTAGCAGTGTTCTAGAATAATTATTTTTACTCAAGGAGTCAAAATACTCTCTGTTTTTTAAAGACTTGAGAGTAAACTGCCAAGTTTCTGGGGCCAAATGAAGGAGTAAAATTTACTCTCAGTTTTTTAAGAACTTTGGGAGTCAATTTGCCGCATCTAAACTTAGGAACCATACTGCAAACAAAATGTATCATTAGATCACTTGTATTTATTGGGTATCATGTATTTACACTTTATAACACATTTAGACATAATGGTTTTTAGTTGTTCTTGAAATTGTAAGGTGCAAGGGTTTGGCCCCCATTTTCCTTTCCCGCTTTGTCCCAAACCCCTCTTTCCTCACAACCCGCCTGTGGCTTTTTTAAATGGCTGAGGTTGGGGCCCAAAAAAATGACAACAATTTAAAGGGGAGCCTTTTAAGGATTCCTTTTTTCAGGGGGAGCTCGAAAAAAGGATAAGAAATACATTATACGCCCAAGGGATTTTGATTTGTTTCCAAAATTAATTTACATACCAAAATTTAAAAACTTTGTTTTAAAAAGGGACCCCATTTTTATACATATAAAATACATTGATTTTGGTGATTAAAAAAAATCACCCCCAAAGTTTAATAAATTATTTTCCTGTTTTTTTAAGTGGGCCCAAAATTTAAATATTCTTTAAAATTTTAAAAAAAATAAAAAATAAATTTTCCAATTAAATTTTGTTAAATCATATACATTTTTTCACAAATTTTAATTTAAAAAAAAACAGAAAAGTAAACCCGTATTTATTTTTTGCCTGTTTTTTTTGGCCCCTTTAAAAGTCCCCTCAAATTCTACACTGGGGGTCCTTTTCCATGCAGAGTCCAATTTCCCGCCAAACTTTGGGAAAAAATTGGGATAAGGGTTGTTGACAGTGGGAAATTGAATAATCTTTCTGCAAAAAGCCCCTTTTTGAAAAAATTTATTTATAACACCACAGGTTTTCCAAATTGGGTTTTAAAAGGCCTTGCCAAATTTAGTTTTCCCGGGTTTTATCACCCCTTAAGTAAAGGGGTCAACAAAGGGGTTTTCCCTTTACAACATCTTCAAAAGTTTTTTTGTTAAATTTATGTGTACCATTTCTTTGTGCTACCAAAACTCTTTCAAACATTTTTCAAAATTTTTGTACTATAAAAAAGGCAGGTTCCAGCAAGAGTCCTAAAACTAAAATAAAAAATTACAGGGCAACTTAAATGATTCTTTTTTTTAAAAAATTTCTGGCTTTAAAATGTCAAAGTTTTAAATTTTTTTCAACCCGTTAAATTTTAAAAAATCAAAAGTTACCTTTTTTTAAATATTTCAAACTTTCAACCCCTTTTAAAAAAGGCTTTGGTTTTCCCCCCATCATCTTTAACCTTTTTTTAAAACCCTCGGGGGTGCGGGTTTTTTCATTTTCATTTTTAAACCCATTTTTCCCATCAAAGGTTCCCTTTCTATATTTTCCCAATTTTTTCCCAACTGTTTTCTTCGAGGGGAAATGGGAATTAAAAATTTCCGAGGGAAAACAAAAAAGGGGTTTTTTCCGGGGGGTAACTCCCCCATGAAGTAAACCCCCGTTTTTGGGGGTGTAGTCCATCATTAAAAACCTATCATAATGCTGACTTGTATGTGGAAAAATTTTTTATGAAGTCCCCTTTGCAGTTGGATTGTCACAAAGCAAATGATGAAAGAGTTTACTAACAAGGCACCATAACAATCATATACAGCTTTCTACAGCTTTTTAAGCCCTAAACCATCTGATTGAATGAGGCCTCCTTAATACTTATTTCAGGTTTCATACAGTATATCCTAGCACAGCCCCTTAAGTTTTATTAATCCGTAAAGTTGATGCAGACATGAAATGGTAAAAAAGTTTCAAACAGTCTTGTTTAAAAATTTTTCAAAGTTTCATTCTTTCTTAATGGGCATCACCTATTGGGCCAGGTTCAATCTATGCAGCAATGCAGTGGGTTTGTGTCATGTATGGAGAAAAATTTGGCTTTCATTTTGGACGCCTACACCAGTCTTTTTTTCCCATCATAAACACTTTGCCCCCATCGGTAAGCCCAGAGAGACACACTTTTGTTAAGTCTAAACCCTAACGATAAAATAACACAAAACACTGCCCCCAAAAAAAGTATAAATGGCCCCCAAACCAAACACTGGGTTTTTTGTACTTCCCAGAAAAGGGGTGACTGGTTTCCATTCTTTTTCATATCCCTTAAAACCCAAAATTTAAAAACCCCTTTTTCTTTCCCTAAAGTCAGTACTTTCTCAATGAGAATTGGGAAAAAATTTTGAAGAATTAATTTTTAAATAACCCGGGCCCCTTTTTAAACCATCCCGCAATGAAAATTTTTTAAATTTTAGAAACTTTGTCCCCCCTTAAAATTCTGATACCCCTAAAGGGCAACACCAAATTTTGGGCGCTGTAACTTTTAGTAAAAGTATCTAACTATTTTGGGGGGGTTTTAAATTTTCAAAAAAGACAAATATTTGGGGCGGAAAAAAATAAAAAATTGTTTTTACAAATCAAACCCAACCCTCATCTTCAAATCTCTGACTAGAAATTATACCAGGCTTTTTTTTTTTTAACCCTTTCAGCAAACAAAAAAAAAGTTCTTTTCTAGTAAAAGGCCTGTCAAAATAAAAAAAAAGACTTTTAAATTTTTTTTATTTTGGCAAAATTGTAAACCTTTTTTTGGGAAAGCTATAAAAAAATTATGATCCCTTTTATTTTTAAAATTTGTCTGAAAAAAAAAAACAAAAAAAACTGCCTCAGTAGCAGTTTAAAAATTTATCAGAAAAATCGGGAGAAAAGGCAAAAGGGAAATTTTTTTAATAAATTAAGGTTTAAGGGGTATTATAAGAACTTGAACCCAAATTTTTTAAAGGGGAAAAAAATGTATACATGCCCAACAGTTTTTGACCCACACTGGGGAATTTTTTTAGCTTGGGGGGCTAATAATCAAAAATTTTTTTACCAAATTTTATGTTGAGAATTACTGTTTTATTTTAAATTTAAAAAATTACTGTAATTTTTCTAAAACATAATAAATGAAATTAAATAAGGTGTGAGGTATAACTTAGTTTCATTGTAAAAAAAATTTTTTTCTTTAAAAAGGGAGCTAGGTACAGATAAAAAGGTTGCAATTAATTTATTTTTTTACCGTTCAAATGTTAGACTTTTGGAATGTTGAGAAACCCCTTCTGTGGCCCATTTTCGCCCATCTTTTAAGTGCTTACAAACACAAGGCAACATTTCAAACCACTACATCTGTCGTATCTGACGTTACAGACAAAAGCCACGGGAAACCTTTACACCATGATTTGATTCGTAGCGTGCTAATGCTGGTGCGTATGAGTTTTTTTGCTATTGCAAACAAAAGTCAAAAATGTTCTTCAATAATTGGCTGAATAAACACACCGAGAAGAACACTGGGCTTGTTACACGGTAGAATGTGTCGATTTTACGGGTTGTTTGGGTTTTTAAACAAGAACATTTTTCGATGTAAACGATTTGAAAAAATTTGAAAAAAATTTTGACAAAATTTTTCGTCTACTTCAATAAACGTGACAGAAAACGCTTGATTTATCTTATATACAATCTATTTTTAAACCAGAGCGTCTCAGTGAACAATGTGATACAATGTCGACTGGTTTTGCAATTTAAACCCAGCCCTGAGAAAATAACACAAACCTTTAATAGAACAGTACGCCTAACCAGTCTGTCATTTTATCAGGTGTCAATGTAACAATTGCCTAACGCCCAAATTTGTTTCAAACTTAAAATGCGAAACTGTAATTTAGTTTGCGTAAATAACGCCCAAAATGAGAACGAAGCTGGCGTATCCGAGTATTTTGCTTGCGTAAATGAACGCCGATACGCACGCCTATCTCTAAATCTGTTTTAAGTCCCCAACCCCGGTTTTAAACCGCGGAGGGCTGTTTAGGTTTACCCTCCGTCGTCGTCCGTCCGGCCACTCACAGGACAGTAATTATGTGGCTAAGAGGGGGACAATAAGATAAACTGGGTTTTTCTCTTTGATGTCATTCATTCCGTAATGCTTTTTATGTGGGCTATTTTCCCTTTATGTGGCTAAAAACAGAAACATTCTAAACACTATTCGGAAAAATTTTTCTATATAGACAAAGAAGGCTCGAAGCGTGCATTATTGCGAACAAATGCCACTTCGCCGCTTCTTATTATCTCCCTGTGTATTTTCACAACTGAGGGCGCCATTTTGTTTGAAAAATCTGATACAATAAAACTAATTTTTTTGTCGAATTTTTTGTTGTGAAAAACTAATCTAGAAGATAGAAAATGGTCTAACTAAGAAAATGAAATCCGAACAACCAATATCTTAATTTCAGTCGTTAAAACGCTGTACAGACGTTTAAAGTGTTGTTTACGTGACGCCAATGTAGCGCCAAACAGCAGTGCAAAAAATCAAAACCCAAGTCCTTTTTTTAAACGTCGCAGAGATTAATTTTTAATTTATTTCACTTTAATTTTTTGTATTTCGCTTAAAAATTAAAGAATAAATAAAATAAAAAAAAAGTTTTATAACGTTTTAAAAAATTCGTTATTCTCAAAATGTTTCTACACCGGTAGATTTAACGACATTTTTTTTTCAAACCCCCTGGAACGGCCTTTAAAAAAAGTTCTTTTGGGAAACTCTAAGGGCGAAAAAAAATTTAAAACCGCCAAAATAAAGCCAATTTAAAATAAATTATATTTTTTTTGAGTGTTAGAATGGAAATAGATTTTAATTTTTTCGTGCATTATTGTTAATAATGCCGTTTTTCGTTAAAAATGCTTTGTAATTAATCACTCAGGCCTGTGGGCTTTCGTGATTTATTACTCGCTTTGAATCAAACCCTCATTTTCTACAACAATGCACTAAGAATGATATCTATTTCCTAAATAAGGGAACAATAGAGTAGCCACATTTTACTCTCCCGTTAGAACTCCGTCAGTCCCCTCCGTCCGTCCACAAAACTGGATCCCGCGATAAACCAAAAAGACTGAAAAATTTTTCTATGAAAATTGAATAAAAGGATAGATGGCATATGGGGATTATGCACGTCTTTTTTTTTCTTCCTATTTGAAAAATTTTGGGTTTCTTTGGGAAAAAATATCGAAAATAGGGGAAAATTAAACATAAACTGGCCAGGGGTAACTCAAAAAAATTTCTGAAAATATTTTTTTGAACTTTGGGTATGGGTAGGGCATCTGGGGATTATGCACATCTTTTTTTTTTTCTTCCTCTGGTTCTAGCAACAAATAACTGAATTTTAAATTTCTGATTTAAATTTTTTGCTTTTTTACTATAAGTTCTTTAAATTTTTTAAGGTGTTTTCTTCAAATTTAAAAATAAGTTTCCCGGTTTTCAACCACTCAAAATTTACAAAGGGTTTACAACTCTAGCACAAAAATTATCGATTACCTCCCTTGAACTTAGAATTTAAAAAAAAAAAAGTAGTCTTTTTTAATAACTTCTTTATTTCCTAATGTATCTACTTAAAAAATTTATATAAATGTTTTTTTATTTCACTAACAAATTTTTTAGAAGGGGAAATACTCTACAAGACTATTTCCAGGATTATGTCCCTTTTAACTTAGATTTTTTTCGAAAAAATTGGTATTGTTCACTCCCAAATTCCCCTTTATTCCTTTTAGGGTTTACTTTAAAAAACCCCCAAACGAATAAAAATTGACAAGGTTGTACAAACAAATTTCCTTACTAGGCAGGGCAACACCGGGGAAACACATTACTGTGATATAGAAAAAATTTGAACTGGGGTTCTGCCCGGTAGGGGACTTATGGATTGTTTGCAATACCTTTGAAAATTGCTTGTTATTGTAGTTTTATTGGGAATTTTTTTGCTTTGTTAGTCAGTAGGTTCGGTTTTCCCATGGTAACCACATGGTTTCGGCTGATCATCTTAAAAAACTATTCATCACAAAAGTCTTTATATTTCAAAATAGTATTGGTATAACTATAGATGACCCCTATTTTTTTGGGATCACTAGGTAAAAGGTCAAGGTACATGGATTTGGACTTAAAAAAGTTTGTCCGCCCAATAACTTAAGATTCCTTGCCCCACAGTCTTCATTTTTGGGCATGGAGGTGATCATGCCCCCTAAGGTGATCCTATTTATTTTGAGGTCACTGGGGAAAGGTCAAGGTCATGGGGGCCTGGGCCCCAAAAAAGGCTTTTCCCCTCAATTGCTTTAAAATGCTTTCCGCAGTGATTGATTTTGACATTTGAAGCATGTAGAAACTAAAAGCAATGCACTGGCTTAGAAACCCCAGATTTGGAGGGAGGTTGTCCTTGAACTCTAAAAGGCCACTGTTGATTCTGACAAAATGGTATGGGGGGGGATTCACGCCCTGATAGTGGGAGTTCTAGTTATCTTTGTAAAGGGTTGCACAACAACCAAAAATTTTACATATGGATATGTCATGAGAAAAAAGTAATTTTTAATTTGGTATTTTTCGATGATTTTTGGCAGAGTAAATATGCCCCCTTTTTCTTTGAAAATAATATGAAATTTTCAGTTCCTTTTTATTATTTCCCAAAAGAATAACATATTCAAAATCAATTTGAATATGGGTATGTCATGAAAAATACGGGCACGTTTTAATTTTGGGATGGTTCGATGATTTTTTTGGGAAAGTTTTTGCCCCTTTTAATTTTTAAAATAATATGAAATTTTTCAGTTTCCTTCATTATACCCAACACTTTACACATTCAACTTCATTTTACATTATTGA